>NC_055701.1:895404-1195404 GCF_017639745.1 Melanotaenia boesemani
AACATATAACATATACATTAGACATATAGGCACATATAAACATAAACATAAACATATACATAAACATAAACATATACATATACATAAACATATACATATACATAAACATATACATAAACATATACATATACATATACATATAAATATACATAAACATATACATATACATATTCATAAACATAAACATATACATATACATAAACATATACATATACATATACATATACATATACATATAAATATACATATACATATACATATACATATACATAAACATAAACATATACATGTACATATACATAAACATAAACATATACATATACATATACATAATCATATACATATACATAAACATATACATATACATATACATAAACATATACATATACATATAAATATACATAAACATATACATATACATAAACACATACATATACATAAACATATACATATACATAATCATATACATAAACATATACATATACATATAAATATAAATATAAATATACATATACATAAACATAAACATATACATAAACATATACATATATACATAAACATATACATAAACATATACATATACATAAACATATAAATATACAAATACATATACATATACATAAACATATACATATACATATACATAAACATATACATAAATCTAAACATATACATATACATATACATAAATATATACATATACATATACATATATATACATAAACATATACATATACATAAACATATACTTAAACATATACATATACATATACATATACATAAACATATACATATACATATACATATACATAAACATATACATAAACATATACATATACATATAAATATAAATATAAATATAAATATACATATACATAAACATAAACATATACATAAACATATACATAAACATATACATATATACATAAACATATACATAAACATATACATATACATAAACATATAAATATACAAATACATATACATATACATAAACATATACATATACATATACATAAACATATACATAAATCTAAACATATACATATACATAAATATATACATATACATATACATATATATACATAAACATATACATATACATATACATAAACATATACTTAAACATATACATATACATATACATATACATAAACATATACATATACATATATATACATATACATAAACATATACATAAACATATACACATACATAAACATATACATAAACATAAACATGTACATATACATATACATAAACATATACATGTACATAAACATATACACATACATATACATAAACATATACATATACATATACATATACATATATATACATAAACATATACATATACAAATACATATATATACATAAACATATACATATACATATACATAAACATATACATATAAATACGTGTACAACAGGAAGGGGGTAAATATAATAAATTAAGCAGGATGAGAATATACAGTAAAGTCAACAGCAGTGTGTTATGGTGTGACTAGTTGATATGTGAGCTTTTAATGTAGGGAGGTGTCAGTTATGAGTATGGAGAGGAGCTTATATATGAGTCCAACAGCGGACAGGAAGAAACTGGTTCTGGTTATGGTCCTGATGGACCTCAGCCTCTTGCCAGAGGGGAGAGGGGTGAAAGGTTGGTGATCGGTGTGGGAATCAGAGCCCTGGAGGAGTGCAGGTCCAAAAGAGGCCAGATTACAGCTGATCACTTTCTCAGCTGAACGCAGGATGTGCTGCAGTCTGTCTGCGTCTTTGATGGAGGCAGCAAGGTACCAGATGGTGATGGAGGTGGTGAGGATGGACTCAATGATGGAGGTGTAGAAGTGCACCAACATCAACCTAAATAATCTCCCTCCAGTATGCTGACTGCCAAAACTGCTGTGCTCACCAACATGTTGATGCTTCAACCAGTAAAACCCAGCAGACAAATTAAAGTCCCAAGACTTTGCAGAGAGGTGGTGAGGAGGAAGGACTCTGTTGGCCAGTATTCAGGGTTAAAGTTCAGTCTTAGCAGGACAGAAAAGTTCAGAACTAAAAGTAAAACTCAGGAATAAACACCAGATTGACCGAACAAAACTACAGAGAAAAACAGGACGGGAAGACACGGATGTAGCAGAAAAGAAAACGAGTAAAAAAAATCCAGCAAAGACCTGTCTTGATGTCCTGCCAACCGGGTTTTTAAAAATGTTTAAGGATGCATAGCTTTAGATATCTTCCAGGTTGTAAACACGTCTCTGCTTTCAGGCGTCTTCCTTCAGACCCTAAAAACAGCCGTCATCAAGCCACTACTGAAAAAGAAAAACCTGGACTCGTCCCTCATGAGCAGCTACAGGCCGATATCAAACCTCCCCTTTCTTAGTCAGGTTCTAGAAAAAGCTGTCTTCCAGCAGCTACACAACTTCCTGACACTAAATACCTGTTCTGATGTCGACCAGTCAGGTTTCCGGCCACCCCACAGCACTGAGATGCTCTAGTTCAGGTCTTTAATGACATCTGCCTGAGCACAGATAACGGGAACATTTCAGTCCTGGTACTGCTGGATGTCAGTGCTGCATTTGACACGGTCGTCCAGAACATCTCACTAGACCGGCTGGAAAACTGGGTCGGACTTTCTGGCTCTGCAGTTAAATGGTTTGAGTCTAGTGGTAACCTGTGGAGCTCCCCAAGGCTCCATCCTGGAGCCACTGCTGTTCAACATCTACATGCTGCCACTCACTCACATTATGGAAACAACTAAACATGTTACCACAGTTATGCTGATGACACACACATCTACATAACCATCTCACCAGGAGACTACAGTCCGATCCAGACTCTGATCACCTGCATGGATCAGATTAAAGATCGGATGGGCCAGAACTTCTTTCAGTTACATGAAGACTAAACTGAAATAATAGTTTTTGGAGCCAAAGAAGAAAGATTAAAAGTCAGTTCTCAGCTTCAAACAGCAAAGTTTAAAACTACCAGCCAAGCCAGAAACCTGGGAGTAGTCCTGGACTCAGACCTAAGAGTACTCCTGGTCTCAGACCTAAGAGTAGTCCTGGACTCAGACCTAAGAGTAGTCCTGGTCTCAGACCTAAGAGTAGTCCTGGACTCAGACTTGGGAGTAATCCTTGTGACTCGGCAGGATTTAGAAAAACTGGTCCATGCATTTATTTTTAGTAGACTGGACTACTGTAATACTGTCCTCACAGGTCTCCTTAAAAAGTCCATCAGACACCTGCAGGTAGTCCAGAACGCTGCTGCTCCAGTCCTCACTAAGACCAGGAATGTAGATCCTAGAACTCCAGTCCTCACTAAGACCAGGAAAGTAGAGCCTAGAACTCCAGTCCTCACTAAGACCAGGAAAGTAGATCCTAGAACTCCAGTCCTCATTAAGACCAAGAATGTAGATCCTAGAACTCCAGTCCTCACTAAGACCAGGAAAGTAGATCCTAGAACTCCAGTCCTCACTAAGACCAGGAAAGTAGATCCTAGAACTCCAGTCCTCAGATCTTTACACTGGCTTCCTGCTGTTAGTTTGCAAAGACCTGAACAGTTTAGGACCAGAATCCATTCAGGGTCTTCTGGTTGGTTATGAACCAGATCCCTCAGGTCATCAGGGTCAGGTCTACTTTCAGAGTCAGAACTGAACATGGAGAGGCAGCGTTCAGCTTCATGCTCCTCACATGTGGAACAAACTCCCAGAAACCTGCAGGTCTGCTGACTCAGCAGTTTTACATCAGAGTTAAAACTTTTCTATTTGCTGCCTTTTATTAGAACAGCTGTTAATTCCCCACACTGGAACTTTATTTGTATTTTATTTATTTTTATTTAATTTCTTTTATTTCTTTTAAAGTGTGTTTTAATGCACATCATTGCTTCCTGCTTCCGTTGTGATGCTGTTAATGTTTCATGTGAAGTACTTTGAATCGTCTTCTACATGAAACGTGCTGTAGAAATAAACTTGCCTTAAACAGTCCCTGTTAGGAAGTTTTTGGTCTGAACTGTGAAGGTATAGACCAGTTTGTAAGGGTTACTGCAGCACAGCTGCAGGGTGTTGTGTGGTTACCAGCTCTGAGCCGCTCTGTCAATGTAACCCTGAACGAGGAGGCCATCAACCATGTGGAAGTGATTTTCATCAAGACCTGCTTTCACCTTCCTGGTCTGCTCTGATGCTGCTTTCAAAGCGCTGGAATGGTGGAACACGGTGTGGGGGGGCTTCTTTCCTCTTTCCTCCCTGGTTGGAAGTAGCTGGGAGGTCGTTCCCGGTCGGCTCTATATCTGTCAGTTCAGCGAGCGTCCATCCTGCAGCCCCTCGGACTCCAGCGCCGGGTGGAAACCATAAAGGTGTCAGTGGGCCAGAGCGACATCTACTGTGTGCAGCAGCTCCGCGGCCTCTGCCAGCCCTTCCTAAATTTGTAGGTGAGGACAGTAGCAGTGAATGACATTTCCCCCAAGCCCAGAGGATGCGGAGGTAAAGGCAAGGTCAGCGGAACGCCGTTCCCTCCACGTCCGGACAGCTCCAGCAGTAAACACGTCTCCACCGGGCAGACGGAGCGCCATGCTGAAGCTTTATCAGTGGATTCAGACCAGATACACCACGTCTTTAATGTTCAGTAAGAACTAAAGTAGAGGCAAAGTTGTTTTTGTGCTGTCCCCTCAACACTGAAGCTTCATTTATTTATTTGTTTGTTTATTGATAAATAACATTTTAGTTCTGGACCTGACGAGAGAAACGAAAGGAAAAAAAAAGAGACAAAAATACAAAAAGCAGAAAACAGCAGCAATCAAACCAAAACAAAGAAACCAGACAACCAGCTGCTTCACCTGCTTGTTCACGAAGACGTGCGACGCCACACAAGAAAATAAAAAAATGTTCAGTTTTTGTTGCCGTCACGTGGCACTACAACCAACCAGGGAGGGGCTTCATTTACTGACCAATGAGAGCAGGCCAGGCAGTGCAGCCTTCCAACATAGAGGAACAGGTCATTCTAGCTGTGTCTGGCTTTCCCAGACTTTACAAAACTTCACACAGAGAATATAGGCATGTAAATAAAAGGCAGCCATGTGGCATCAGGGTGAATTTGTCCTAACGTAGGTGCTGGATTTATCGGGATCAGCCTTGAGATCCGCCATACACACACACACACACAGTGTGTGTATCCAGGAGTATTACAGGAGTGCTTCAATAGCAGCAGTACTGTGTTTTTTCCTAAAACCTGATTGCAAATTTAAAAGAAGCTCATTTGAATATAAAAATTCTTTAAGTCGATCACACACAAGAGATTCAATTATTTTTGACAAAATGCACAAATGTGATGTTGACCTGTAGTTGGTTAAAACGGCCGGATCGCCTCCATTTAAGAGGAACAACAAAAGCTGACTTCCAAACCGATGGAATTTCTTTACTTTCAATTGAAAGATTAATTAAATTATTTTAAATGTATCGTAACTGACCGTGCAACAAAATTAGCAGCCAATTTAAAAAAATAAGGCTCCATCAAGTCTGGTCCAGGAGGTTTTCTGTGATTTAAACATTTGGGGGCCTTATGTACTCGCTGCACAGTAAAAGGTACAAAATGAAAACATTTGAGGGTTTCTACAGGGAGTCGATGAGGCAGCTCTAATAGAGTCAAACAAAGAACCAGATGCCACAAAATGCTTGTAACATTATCTTTCTTTAGCTGAGCTAAATAACTATTACCAATGTCCATGTCTGATTCAGACATGCCTCCTACTGGCTCCTCCTTTGTAACTAATCTTTGCTACCCTCTACAAAATAATGAAATAAAAAAAACAGAAAACAAATCAAGCTTATAATAATACAATGTTGTAATATAATACAAATTTTTAAAAATCAACATTTTCCAGCACAATGAAAGCATGAACCTTTCCTGGCTATCTAGAGCCGTCATTCAGAAATGGGAAGAGCACTATGAGTACACAGGAGGTACATGAGATAAATACTACACCAGGAAATGAAAACTTTGAGTAATTAATAATTATTAAAAAAAAATAAATAAATAAAAAAATAAATAAAATCGACATGAAAGAATAAAATAATATTTCCTAGAAAGAGTTATTTTCCCATGTCATTTTTTTCTTAACAAGGGGTTTGCCCTGATCCGGTCCAGGGTACAAGACTGGAAAAAATATATTCCAAAAGGGGTAAAGTACTGAAAAAGAGCCCCTGCTATAGAGCACAAGCAATCGTGATTCAAGACATGATAACTTAACATGTTTCTGTTAAAATTTGGACTTAAAGCTTCGTTTGTGTTGAGATGTTGCTGTTCAGTTGCATTAATGCTAATTCAGGATAGCTAAGGATAGCTAATGTCAACCAAGGATAGCTAATGCTAACTCAGGATAACTAATGCTAACTAAGGATAACTAATGCTAACTCAGGATAACTAATGCTAACTCAGGATAACTAATGCTAACTAAGGATAGCAGCTTAGGTAGCACTAGCATACCTTAACTAAAATGCTGTATAAGTCAGAATGATTGCTGGCTATTGTAGACACTTACATTTCCAAACCTTGATTATACGACAACCTCCAGTTTCCATAACTAATCTTCAGACAAAGACTATCAGTGTTTCTTCTAACGTCATACCCTTATCAAATCAAACTGAACTATTCTGATCTGATTTCTATGTCATAGCAAGTCACAGCAGAAGTCCTTTAAGTCTCATTTGCTCAATAAACAGTTTGAGTTCTTTTATTAAAAACTAAACAGTCTGGTGTTATTTATCTGATATGCACATAGACTGTGTAGGATAAACATGACATGTCAGAGATGATCTCTCTGCCGCACTCTGAGTTTCCCCCCAAGATGCGCGCACACGCTGACACCTGCGCGCGTGTAACATAATGTAATGTCTTGTGTAGCGACTTTTCTTCTAAAAATCTAAGGAGTTGTAACTGCTTTATTTTAGATTTTCTGTCCATTTTGCTAGCTTTATACTGGTTTGCTAGCTCTATGCTGGTTTGCTAGCTTTATACTGGTTTGCTAGCTCTATGCTGGTTTGCTAGCTTTATGCTGGTTTGCTAGCTCTATGCTGGTTTGCTAGCTTTATGCTGGTTTGCTAGCTCTATGCTGGTTTGCTAGCTCTATGCTGGTTTGCTAGCTCTATGCTGGTTTGCTAGCTTTATGCTGGTTTGCTAGCTCTATGCTGGTTTGCTAGCTTTATGCTGGTTTGCTAGCTCTATGCTGGTTTGCTAGCTTTATACTGGTTTGCTAGCTCTATGCTGGTTTGCTAGCTTTATACTGGTTTGCTAGCTCTATGCTGGTTTGCTAGCTTTATGCTGGTTTGCTAGCTCTATGCTGGTTTGCTAGCTTTATGCTGGTTTGCTAGCTCTATGCTGGTTTGCTAGCTTTATACTGGTTTGCTAGCTCTATGCTGGTTTGCTAGCTTTATGCTGGTTTGCTAGCTCAATGCTGGTTTGCTAGCTTTATGCTGGTTTGCTAGCTCTGGTTTGCCGTGCTCAGACTGCTGCTGCTCTCTCCTCTGCACATGTGCACACAGAGCCCCCTGGTTATCGCTGTGGGTTTGTGGCACTATAGAAGCAACTACTGTAATCTGACACCCAGTAATGTAATTTAACTTTAGCGACAGGGCTAATCAGACCCTCCAACCCACAGACCAGCCCTGCTCAGCCCTGAGTTGCTCTGGATGTGAGCGTGAGTGTGTGTAGCCTGTGGCTGTTGAGAAATAACGGAGCGGAGCGGTTGTTAAGTTTAACAGTAAGTAAGTAAATGTTTATTTATATAGCACCTTTCAAGATAAAAATCACAAAGTGCTTAACAATAAGACAAAACACTAAATAACAATAACACAGAGAGAATAAAAACAAATAAAACTAAGTAAAAGCAAGTTTAAAAAGATGTGATTTTAGCTGCTTTTTAAAATTGATCATGAAGTCCACAGATCTCAGGCTGAGAGGAAAGGAGTTCCAGAGGGAAGGAGCCACGGCTGCGAAGGCTCTGTTACCTTTAGTTTTCAGTCGTGTTGGCTTAACAACCAGCAGATCTTGATCACTTGATCTCAGGGACCTGCTGGGCACGTAGGGCTGTAGAAGGTCTCTGATACCTTCAGGTGTTTGGTCATGAAGGGCTCGATAAGATAAAACCAGAATTTTAAAATGCACCCTGTAATAATTGGGAAGCCAGTTCAGCTGGATCGGTAATGGAGTAACATGAGAGAATTTGGAGGATTTTGTTTTCAGCCTTGCAGCAGCGTTCTGAACAACTTGAAGAAGGTCAAGAGATTTTTTGTTTAATCATGTGAAGATGGAATTCCAGTAATGAGGTCTGGATGAGATGAAGGCATAGATGATCATCTCCATCTCAGATGGTGAAACAACTGGACTCAGCTTGGCAACGTTTCTGAGATGATAAAAACAAGAGCTAACAAGTGATTTTATATGAGCATCTAAAGACAGTGCAGGGTCAAGAGTTACACCAAGGTTCCTAACCGAGGGCTTAATACATGAGGGAAGTGGGCCGAGACTCTCGACTATCTCAGGGAAAAATCTGTCAGGGGCACAAACAAGGACCTCAGTTTTTACATCATTAAGTTTAAGAAAGTTATCATTCATCCAGCTCCTGACAGCATCCAAACACCCAAACAAGATCTAAATCTTAAAAACATCTTGAGGAAATAAAAAGCTGAATATCATCAGCATAACAATGATAAGAAATATCTTTAAAAGAAACTATAATGTGCTGCAGAGGCAGCAAATATAAAATAACAATAAAGGACCCAGAACAGACCCCTGTGGAACAGCAAAATCAAGAGATGAAGACGAGGATTTGAACTTTGCAGCAGCCACAGAAACTAATCTCCCAGAGAGATAAGAGGAGAACCATTTAAGAGCAGATCCTGAAGCCCCAGCCCAGTGTTTCAGCCTGTGCAGCAGGACACGACGATCTAAAAGCTGAGGTCAGGTTCAGTAACAACACAGACCTGCATCGCTTTGCATCAGGAGATCATTGGAGACTCTGAGCAGGGCTGTTTCAGTGGAGTGAGCCCTGCGAAGACTGATCCAGGATATGATGCTTCTCTAGCTTAGCAACATTTTTTTCTAAAATCTTAAGAGATTAATGGCAAATGTAAAATAGGTCTATAGTTGCTAAAAAGAGAGGGATTGAGCTTGAACTTGACCAAGCAGCAGAGAGGAGTTCATTTATGAGAGCACACAGGGACCAATAGCCTGGAAGACGTCTTTAAATAGGGATGTAGGTAGAACATGAAGAGAGCAGGAAGATGCCTTCATTGAGCCAACTAACATGACCATATCGGATTCTGAAACAGGTGAAATTTTATTTATAATCACAGGCCGAGCTGGGCTGGGAACAGACAGTAATAGCTGATGGAGACATAGAGCTTCTCACTGTTTTGACTCAGAAAAAAAGGCCAAGAATTTTTCACAATCCTCATTTGAAGCAATGGGAACAGCAGGAGCAGTAGGAGTAATTAAATTAGTAATGGTGTTATATAAAACTTTAGGATTACCACAACTTTTTGAGATTAAATTTGAGAAGTAGGCAGCCCTTGCATCTCTAACAGCATCGTTAAAGGAAGCCAGGAGAACGTTCAAGTAAAGCAGGTGGACATGCAAACCAGTTTTCTTCCATAAACACTCAGCTTTTCTACAACAGCGTCTTAGACAGCGAGTGCTGTCGTTTAACCAAGGGGATGACTTTACAGAAGCTACAGAAGCAAATCTGGTTTAACAGGACATACTTTTGTCATGGTTGCAGAGCTGCTCTGCAGAGCTGCAATCATGATGATCTCCTACACCTGCCCTGATTGTGATTCCCCTCACCTGCTCCCTGCCCTACTTATACACTCTTCACTCTCTGCTTCCCTGCCAGATGGTCAACAGTACTAACCTTGTTGAGATCCAGCTGTTTTCTTGTTCCAGACTTTCTTGTCATCGACCCTGTTACGTCCGTGGAGATTCTCTTGCCTGACCCCTGCCGGATCCCTTCAAGTACCCACCTGGATATTGACCCTTGCCCGTATGACCACGGAGATTGCCTGTCCCTCTGGATAAGTACTGCACTGAGCCTCACTGTGAATGAACATTGCCTGCCCTGACTACGTCTTTTGGATTTGTGGACTTATATTCCTGTCTGAAGTTCATTTCAGGAGTCCTCACTCACAGACCTGGGATTGCCTGACTCCTCCAGCTAACCACAACTGGTTTCACTCCCTCCATCCCCTGGCCCTAAATAAACCTTATTCTTTTCAAACCATCTGTTCTACGTGTGGCTGAATTTCCGGGTCTTCAGGAGCAAACCTGACAACTTTATCTAAAATGGAAAGACTATAATCGTTAAAAAGATCAATGGAGAGATCGAGATCGTTATCGGAGGATAAGACTAAATAAAAAGCATCAGAAAAAACACCAGCAGCTGAGTCGAGGATATGAGAGCTCACCTCTCCGAGCAGCAGAGATCAACACAGGAAAGGACAAGTTTAAAAAAATACAGAGGTGATCAGAAATAAAAATGTCCTCAGAAAAACGACAATCAATATCCAACCCCAAAGTAAAAACAAGGTCCAATGTGGCCTTTGGCATGTGTGGGCACAGACACATGCTGGGTAAAATAATAACAAAAAAAAGAATCCATGACACTGATGAAACCTCTGGCAAAGAGGTCAGAGTCATCATCAACATGTATTATAAAATCACCAACTATAACCAGGCTGGACAGCTTCAAAGTGGAGGATAAAAAGTCACTAAATTCAATTAAAAACCGACTGTTTGGACCAGGTGGACGGTAAAAGGGGCTCTTATCTCCCACTTTAATCAGTTGCAGTTCAAACGAAGCAAAGTGTCCAACGTTCATGGATTGACTTGCCAGACGGGTCCTAAAAACCGCAGCAACTCCGCCTCCTCGGCCAGTTGTCCAAGCCTGACCGATGAAGGAGTCACCAGCTGGGCAGAGTTCAATGAGAGATGAAAGGTCTGAGGCGTGCTGCCAGGTTTCAGTCAGAAGCAGGAAATCAAGATTTTTTAGAGAGAATGAAATCGTTCAACAAAATGTTTTATTAGACGCAGATCGGTCATTAAGCCTGATTTTTAAAGGAGACAGCCCGAGTCAAGGGCCGCAGGAACTGGATTAGACCCTTGATTCTCTGGTAATCCACTCACAACGGCAAAACGAGACCCAGCAAATGAAGAGTTTGGATGAACACTCTGAAGGTAGCAAGGCCTCCGAAATCCAGGCCCTGCATGTCCAGGCAGGAACGCGGAGGAAAAACTCTCACCATGGAAAACAACTGAGCACAGCTGACCATGAACGCTCGGCGTCGCTTACCGGACACTCCACGCTCCCAGAGCAGCCTGATCATCACCTGGACACCAGCTCTTTTTCCTCTCCTCCGCGGTCTACGTGGTCTCGAGACGCCAGAGGAGAAACCAGCCTCTGGGAGTAGAGAATGGAGAACACCAGCACAAGGAGATGAGCTATCCTTCTCGATCATTTAATATCCGATAGGTAAAAGTGTCAGGTGGTCATCAGTGGAACTAAGCAATAACAGTAGTACAAAAAACAGCAGTACTGCAGTTCTGCAAGACAGAAAGCTGCCAAACACAGGCGCCATCATACCGGAAGAGGAAGAAACAAAGAAAAGACTGAAAACCAAGCATGTATACAGCATGTATATACAGTGATTTACAATAATCTTTGCTGCCGGGGCTCCAGATGGATGGATGGATGGATGGATGGATGGATGGATAGATGGATGGTGGATGGATGGATGGATGGATGGATGGATGGATGGATAGATGGATGGTGGATGGATGGATGGATGGATGGATGGATGGATGGATGGATGGATGGATGGACGGACGGATGGGTGGATGGATGGGTGGATGGATGGTTGGGTGGATGGACGGACGGACGGATGGGTGGATGGATGGGTGGATGGATGGATGGATGGATGGATGGATGGATGGAGGGACGGATGGACGGACGGTTGGATGGGTGGATGGATGGCTGGATGGATGGACGGTTGGATGGATGGATGGATGGACGGTTGGATGGATGGATGGATGGACGGACGGACGGTTGGATGGATGGATGGATGGCTGGATGGATGGACGGTTGGATGGATGGATGGATGGATGGATGGATGGATGGATGGATGGATGGATGATGGATGGATGGATGGATGGACGGACGGACGGATCGATGGATGGATGGATGGATGGATGGATGGATGGATGGATGGTTGGATGGATGGATGGATGGTTGGATGGATGGATGGATGGATGGATGATGGATGGATGGATGGATGGATGGATGGATGGATGGATGGACGGATGGACGGATGGACGGACGGACGGTTGGATGGATGGATGGATGGATGGATGGATGGATGATGGATGGATGGATGGACGGACGGATGGTTGGATGGATGGATGGATGGACGGACGGACGGTTGGATGGATGGATGGATGGCTGGATGGATGGACGGTTGGATGGATGGATGGATGGATGGATGGATGGATGGATGGATGGATGGATGGATGGATGGATGGACGGTTGGATGGATGGATGGATGGTTGGATGGATGGATGGATGATGGATGGATGGATGGATGGATGGATGGATGGATGGATGGATGGATGGATGGATGGATGGACGGTTAAAATAAACACATGATCTTTCCAGAAGAAGATGAGGACCAACCCAAGAAAACACGAAGATCTGAAAACATATACAAGCAACATGAAGTTCAGGAAACTGTCTTTCAGTCCTTCATCCAGTCGGATCACGGCTGCTGGACCAGTTTCATTTCCTCCAGCTGGAGGACAGCCGGCAGCCATGTTTGTCCCGATGATGCCCTCTGCCCCCCGCTGCCTCAAGTCAGGCCCCAACGCTGCGAGCAGCAGCAGGGTGATGGAGGAGAGGCTCCTTCCCCAGAACAAAACCCAACCAGCGAGTCACGTACGCCATCCTTAGCTCCATGTGTGTGTGTGTGTGTGTGTGTGTGTGTGTGTGTGTGTTGGTTGCCGACAGACTGATGAGTTCCTGACTTCAGGAGAAACGGTGGTCTGCCTGGTCATCCGCTCAGATCCTCTCCTTCCGCTGGACCAGCAGCCGGCTTCCTGCATGACGCATTAAACATGGCAACACACACACACACACACACACACACACACACACACACACACACACACACACACACACACACACACACACACACACACACACAGCACTGGTTTAATTCCAGTAGAGACTGGAAATGAGCAAAACAAAGTGGGTTCTACTTGTTCTGTTTCATTGGAACGTTTTTGCTCTAATAACCACTCAGCATGACGTCCTCTCACGTCGGTTACAACACGGTGGTCTGGACCGGTGGATTTTAGATGGGGGTACAGGTACCCCTCGGGGTACCAGGAGAGGCTCCAGGGGGTATAAAATACAAACGTTCTTTTTCCATGTTTAAAAAACACGCATGTACATTTCAAATAACTTCTAGATCTGGAAAAGTTCCTGATCATCATGTGGAAAACTGGACGTTCCAGCTCCAGATAGCTGGAATGAAATGTTTGCTGGTTTATCCGAACCGCGCTGGTCTGGGAGCTGGAATCAACCTGCAAATAAGTTCATGTGTAAAACGAAAAAAATATGTAAATGACATGTTTTAAACAGTTTTAAAAAAAGATAAAAATATATAAATAAATACAAAACATATTAAATATAGACATGAAGTAACATTTATTTAAAACAATATCTAATTTATCCATTTTTTTTATTTTAAATAAGAAATATTTTAAAAATTGTAATATTTGCATAGTTTTATAATGAGATTTAATATGTTTGTAGAATAGATATATAACAGAAATATAAAAATAATGGAAAAAATTCAAATATGTAAAATAAATGATGTAGATCCCCACTGGAGGCCAGACTGTTCTGGATGGAAGAAGCTGGTCCAGTTCTGGCCTAGTTCTGGTCCAGTTCTGGCCTTGTTCTGGTACCTCAGAGGATTTCTTTTATCCGTGGCATGGATGCTGCCAGCCTGTGGTCCTGCTGGGTGGAATGAAGACCAGGATGCTTCGGTTACACATTTGTTCATGACAGCTGCTGGTGAATCGCCAGTTATTGATCTCCATCAAGACAGACTGATGTCAAACATCACAAAACCTGGAAGGATGAAGGTGGATCATCATCTTCAGGACCGTTTAACTTCCAGAAAACCTTTTATCGGTGAGTCTGGAAAACAGGTCTGAGTCCGGACTGACCCTGTTGGTCTGAAACAGGTGCTGAAGTGCTGCTCCCATCATGCTTTGCACAGCTTGGTGGGGGCGGCATCGAGGTCCAAGTTCAGTAGCTGCTCAAACCGAATCCATCAAACGTGTCTGGAGACATTTCAGCCAGAAGCTGATATCACCGACTGCAGCAGGTCAGTTTGCTGCAGCTGGTCTGAGATAAAACTCTGTGCTGCATGTGGGGATGAGGTGTGAGAAAAAAGAACTTACGATGTTACACTAGAGCAGGGATCCTCAGTCCTGGTCCTGGAGGGCTGCCGTCCTGCAGGTTTTAGAAGTTTTCCTGCTGCAACAAGGACAAGCTTGACATCGAGCTCTGTGCAAGTCTCCTAATTACCTGCTGATATGAGTCAGGTGTGGTGGTGCTGCAGGCTGCTGCTGATGGCCCGGGTCTCTGGGCCGCCCTAGTCTGCCTCTAGGCTCTGTAGAGACGTGGCCTCATCTGCAGGATCACACTCATCTCTGATCCTCCTCATTCCTCATCCTCTGCATGCTGACTCAGCACTGAGGTGTCCAGTGTGTTTATACACTCAGAGATGTTTTGGTTCAGGTGTGTGTGTTTCTGGTTCTTTGGTTGTTGTTGTGATACATGTTGTTGTTGTCGTCTTGGTTATTTTTTAGGAACTCCTGATGATTGTCTGCTTAGTTTACCTGTAACAGCTGTAGGAAATCCTCTGTTGTGTTTCTGTACAGGTGTAGCAGCTGCTTGTCTGCTGTTAGGTTGGATTGAAGCTCGTTGCTTCTATCTGCTGGATCTTTGTCTCCTCTTCCTTTTTTCTACTTTCCTTTTTACTTCTCTTCATTATTCTACTTTTTTTCTGTCCAGCTACATTACATAATAAATAAGATGAAACAATATATTTAAATAAATAAATATATAAATCAGGTTAAAAGCAAACCAGACCATCATTCTGCCGCCACCGTGCCAGACAGGACCAGGTAGAGAAATAAAGAAAATGTTTGGATTTGTTTGCTGCACTTCACGGACACCTGAAGCTAAAAGTCAAACATTAAAATAACAGATGTTTGCTGCATGGAAACACCAGCATTACTTTCCCAGCAGATATTTTCTACAAGGTGATGGAAACTAAACCACGACAGCATCACACATCCATGATGAGAATCTCCAGATCCACCACATCCAGAAACATTTCTCACCATTCCTGTGAGAAAACAAGTTCCAACACTAGTTGTTCATGAATAACCTGAAAATAAAACAAATTTGCTGGTTTAGTTATTAGATCATACTAATAATGTAAAATATTAATCCCAGAAAACCTCTTAAACTTTGTTGTCTCAAAGGTTTGAGATTGGAGATGATCTGAGCTTTGTGACATGGTGCATTATCCTGCTGGAAGTAGCATCAGAAGATGCTCCACTGTGGTCATAAAGGGATGGACATGGTCAGCAACAATACTCAGGTAGGCTGTGCTGGTTAAACCAGGCCACGTTGGTACTAAGGGGCCCAAAGTGGACCAAGAAAATCTCCCCCCACCATGACACCAGCAGCAGCCTGAAGTGTTGATCCAAGGCAGGATGGGTCCATGTTTTCATGATGTTTCCAGCAGATTCTGAGCCGAGCATCTGAATGTGGAGCTGAAATGGAGACTCATCAGACCAGCAACGTTTCTCCATCTTCTATTGTCCAGTGTTGGTGAGTGTGTGTGAATTGTAGCCTCAGTTTCCTGTTCTTAGCTGGCAGGAGGCACCCGGTGTGTCTTCTGCTGCATCCTGGTCCAGACAACTGCTGCTCTGGATATTTTCTCTTCTTCAGACCATCTCTGGAAACCCTGGAGATGGTTGTGGGTGGAAATCCCAGTAAATACTCAGACCAGCAACCATGCCACGTTCAAAGTCTCTTAAATCCTCTTTCCTCCTCATTCTGATGCTCAGCTTGAACTGCAGCAGGTCGTCTTCACCACGTCTACATGCTGCCGTGTGATTGGCTGGTTGGAAAGTTGTTCTAACATCAGCTGTTACCAGCACAATATTTAACTTCTGTAAACTTTGAGAAAACCTTTTTACTGATGTTTATGTTTAATTTGTGGTCATTTTCATCCTGACAGTAATTTCTTGTCCAGGTCGTTGGGATGTGACCGGTCTGGGTTCGAGTTTCCAGTAAAGTGTCCAGAAAACTGGGATTAAACAGGAATTCTGTCACTGACTGAAATAATCAGAACGTCTCCATCACTGGAAACAAACACACATCCAACCAGGTACAGTAAAATAGTTTTATTTAGAAATGATTATTCATTTAGAAAATAAGTTTAAGAAATCCAGTGATATATGTCAATAATTAATAATCAGGTTAAAGTGCAAAAATACTATTTGATATAATGCATCTGTACAAAAATAACATTGGAAGGTGATATTGGGAAAAAAGGAAGGAAATGTGTGTCTAACATGGCTTTGATCATTCTTAAAAAAATATATTGCATATAAGTGGCGTCCCTCTTTGGATTATAAGCTTCTGAACAAAGTGTGCTGAGCAGCCTCGGGGGTTCTTTAAGGTCTGTTTCACATTCCTCACAGCCACTGGGTTCTCTGCCAAGTCTTCCATAACTAAACTTCTCCTCTAAGGCTTATTTCTGAATTATTCCTTTTCCCCGGAGGAATGCTGGGACAGAAACAGAGGGCTGAGATGTAAAAGTCTGTCGTCTTTGCTTGTTTTTCCAGTGTCCCTCCGTGCTGCTGCAGTCTATCACTTGATCTTGGCTGGCTTCACTTCCTTGACCTGCATGTGTAATGTTTTGTGGACAGCCAGCGTCCTGGACTGACAGAATCCCTTCCCACACTCCTGACATTTGAAGGGCTTTTCTTTGGAATGGATGTACCTGCAGAGGAAAAGGACAGAGTGCCGTTATATGAGCGTTCTCAACAAAATAAACATCTGTTTCTGCAGTAGGTTTAAAGCAGACATTTACAATATGAAACCCATGTATTAATAATCTGATTAAACCAACGTCACTCTTTCTATTAATATTAATATTTAATAATCTCCAGTCCAAAACTGACCCTTTTTCTTGTTTAATGTGTTTAGTGTAGGAAATTCAGCCAACTGTGCTTCTAAAAGATCCTGTTGCTTCAGATTAGGGACATTATTAGTATCTACGGTGACAGAGTGAATGTCTGAGCAAACACCACGGCCGGCTGATGAACATTGGTAAAAAGTCCGCTATGAGCCATTGGAAGCATCTAAAACCAAAACAGATGGATGGGAAAATATAGAAAATGAGTAAAAGACTGTGTGACTGAGGAATAAAGACATGATTTCCACTAGGGTCACCCTGCACCAACAAACAGAGAAAAATCTATTTGTTTCATCTCTAGTAGAGTTTCTGACTAACAGCCAAGGCATCCTAAAAATCTGTGAGGTCCTTCAGGACCTCTGAATCAGGATTCAGCTCATCATCAGATTTTCATGCAGCAGGTAAGACTGTGAAGGCATCCAGTGTCCTGGAATAACGTCAGTGTAATGCTGAAACCTGACTAACAGCCAATGAAAACAAGAACAGCAGCAGGAACAACAAATACGTGAGCAGATAACTGCCCCAGGGGGTTGAAGAAGAGAAGAATGATGGTGGTGAAACTGGTCCAGGTCCTCTTTTTAATTTCTGCACCAGGAGAACTGATTAGTTCATAGTTCACAGGATCATAGTTCTGTTTGTGAGATCATATTTAACCCAAACCCTTAGGTATGAAGTTAAATTCACAACAAAACAGTGATGATGAAGAAGAAAGTGGAGGAAATGGTGGTTGTCAAGGTGTTTTGTGAAAGGTTTGAGGGAAATTGTTAAATCAGAACTAAAAAAGAAGGAAAAATATAAAGAGAGAAAATTCAGTTAAGAATCCCTAAAAAAAAGGCTGGTACATAGTGATGTAACTTCCTGTTCTGGTCTTTGTTGAATATGCGGCGCCCAAGGCCTTAGCATTAGCAGCTACTGTGGCAGTATGTGGTCTGAGCATTAGCAGCTACTGTGGCAGTATGTGGTCTTAGCATTAGCTGCTACTGTGGCAGTATGTGGTCTGAGCATTAGCTGCTACTGTGGCAGTATGTGGCCTTAGCGTTAGCTGCTACTGTGGCAGTATGTGGCCTTAGCGTTAGCTGCTACTGTGGCAGTATGTGGCCTTAGCGTTAGCTGCTACTGTGGCAGTATGTGGTCTTAGCGTTAGCTGCTACTGTGGCAGTATGTGGCCTTAGCGTTAGCTGCTACTGTGGCAGTATGTGGCCTTAGCGTTAGCTGCTACTGTGGCAGTATGTGGCCTTAGCGTTAGCTGCTACTGTGGCAGTATGTGGTCTTAGCGTTAGCTGCTACTGTGGCAGTATGTGGCCTTAGCGTTAGCTGCTACTGTGGCAGTATGTGGTCTTAGCGTTAGCTGCTACTGTGGCAGTATGTGGCCTTAGCGTTAGCTGCTACTGTGGCAGTATGTGGTCTTAGCATTAGCTGCTAATGTGGCAGTATGTGGTCTTAGCCTTAGCTGCTACTGTGGCAGTATGTGGTCTTAGCCTTAGCTGCTAATGTGGCAGTATGTGGTCTGAGCATTAGCTGCTACTGTGGCAGTATGTGGTGTTTGCATAAGCTGATAATGTGGCAGTATGTGGTCTTAGCATTAGCTGCTACTGTGGCAGTATGTGGTGTTTGCATTAGCTGCTAATGTGGCAGTATGTGGTCTGAGCATTAGCTGCTACTGTGGCAGTATGTGGTCTTAGCCTTAGCTGCTACTGTGGCAGTATGTGGTCTTAGCCTTAGCTGCTAATGTGGCAGTATGTGGTCTTAGCATTAGCTGCTACTGTGGCAGTATGTGGTGTTTGCATTAGCTGCTAATGTGGCAGTATGTGGTCTGAGCATTAGCTGCTACTGTGGCAGTATGTGGTCTGAGCATTAGCTGCTACTGTGGCAGTATGTGGTCTTTGCATTAGCTGCTAATGTGGCAGTATGTGGTCTTAGCATTAGCTGCTACTGTGGCAGTATGTGGTGTTTGCATTAGCTGCTAATGTGGCAGTATGTGGTCTGAGCATTAGCTGCTACTGTGGCAGTATGTGGTGTTTGCATTAGCTGCTAATGTGGCAGTATGTGGTCTGAGCATTAGCTGCTACTGTGGCAGTATGTGGTGCTTGCATTAGCTGCTAATGTGGCAGTATGTGGTCTTAGCATTAGCTGCTAATGTGGCAGTATGTGGTGTTTGCATTAGCTGCTAATGTGGCAGTATGTGGTCTTAGCATTAGCTGCTACTGTGGCAGTATGTGGTCTTAGCGTTAGCTGCTACTGTGGCAGTATGTGGTCTTAGCATTAGCTGCTACTGTGGCAGTATGTGGTCTTAGCATTAGCTGCTACTGTGGCAGTATGTGGTCTTAGCATTAGCTGATAATGTGGCAGTATGTGGTGTTTGCATTAGCTGCTAATGTGGCAGTATGTGGTCTTAGCATTAGCTGCTAATGTGGCAGTATGTGGTCTTAGCCTTAGCTGCTACTGTGGCAGTATGTGGTCTTAGCATTAGCTGATAATGTGGCAGTATGTGGTGTTTGCATTAGCTGCTAATGTGGCAGTATGTGGTCTTAGCATTAGCTGCTAATGTGGCAGTATGTGGTCTTAGCATTAGCTGCTACTGTGGCCGTATGTGGTTTCTCTTTTGTGTTTCGCTCACGCTGTGACTTCGTCTTTTTAAAAAACGATGTTGAAAAACAGAACCAGTGCAGTTTCTTGCACACAGTCAGATGTAAAAAAAAACTAAATAAATCAGGTATATGGGTCTACATGCAGGGGAACATAGGAGTATTGGGGAGATATCTGTAGATGGGGTGTTATGCTGTCTACATGACACGTGGAATAATCTGATAACAGATCAGATTGTTGCTGTTCATGTCTTTAACAGACCTGATAAATTAGAGTCCATGGGAATGAAAATTTGACAAAGTAGGGGTCTCACCTGTGGTCCCTGAGGTGGTCCTGTCTTCTGAAAGCCTTGTGGCAGATATCACACGTGTACGGCCTCTCATCCGTGTGCGTTCTCTCGTGGATCAAAAGGTTGTAGGATTTGGTAAAATGTCGGCCACAGAACTTGCAGACAAACTCCTTCTTGGTTTTGGAGGGCAGTCGTCCCCGGCTGGACTTGCGCTCTGGCGAGGACAGCTTGGTGACGTCCAGCAGGCAGCCCAGCCCGGCCGTGGGCTGGTGTTGAGACGAGGCCGGTGCCACGGCAACAGCGCCCGTCATGCTCAGATCCTCCACCTTTAGATGATCCTCCTGTGTGGCTGCTGCTGCCAGGTTGGCAAAGTCAAAGCGGGGTTTGTTCTTGGAGCTCTGCAGCAGCCCCGCCGAGTCCAGCTTGGGCTGCAGAAGATGAGGGAAGATGGGGAAGGACGCCATGGAGGAAAACTGTGGGGGCAGCTTGGAGATGGTGCAGCGAGGGAGGGCCAACGGTTGATAGCCGAGGGTCCACTGGTGAAGGTGGATGGCGTGAAGGGCACTGAAGCTGTAGATGCTGTGGAAATGATCTGCTGGCAGCTGGAGACCCGTGGTGCTCTGAATCAGGGAGCAGTTGGCCAGCTGAAGGGACGGGTGAAGCGGGACGGGGGCTGGCAGAGTTTTACTGCCCATGGTGGATCCTCCAAGTCCGGCTGGTCTGCAGCTGGAGAAAAAAAAAATGCGAAATACCCTGAAAATCTGACACTTTACAGCTGAGTTTACAGACGAAAACCCAGGCAGGGATACAGATTCATTTACCGTTTTCAAGTTAATCTGCAGGCAACGTCATATAATGTCATTCATTCTAAGAGAAAATAAATCCAAAATGCAAATTTAAACAACAAATGTCCAAAATTTGAGGAAAGAAAGAAATAAAACATGACAAAATGTTTGTAGTAACATTAGTGGATGTGCAGATGCACTTTTTTTTTGGTTTAGATATGAACCAAAACGTCAGAAAGAAGCAGTTTGAGAGACAATCTATGAGCTCTGAGGCGATGCGAGAGAAAAGCGTAAGACCCATCACGGTGATTATTACACCGCATGAAAAACAGGAAAAATGCCTGCGTCTTAGAAGACGAGCGACGTCTTGAAAACTCTTGTATTTAGGTCTGAGTTCATTGTAATGCACATCCTGATGGTGACCTCTGACTTCTGTGACCCTGGCTGTGTGAGGGTCCAGGCTATGAGAGGGGTGACCTCTGACCTCTGTGACCCTGGCTGTGTGAGGGTCCAGGCTATGAGAGGGGTGACCTCTGACCTCTGTGACCCTGGCTGTGTGAGGGTCCAGGCTATGAGAGGGGTGACCTTGGTCATCATGTCTGCTAGCTGTGAGCATGTGTGGCTTTACTGTGCTACATTATAATGAACACAAGTGTTTTTAAGACTTTGTCTTTGAAAACACACATG
Organism: Melanotaenia boesemani; assembly: GCF_017639745.1. NCBI lineage: Eukaryota > Metazoa > Chordata > Actinopteri > Atheriniformes > Melanotaeniidae > Melanotaenia > Melanotaenia boesemani. The sequence goes on from NC_055701.1 coordinate 917,078, forward strand.
CAGAGAAATGTGTCGCCCCCTGTGGTCACAGATTCTGACGGGTCACAGGTTCTGGTGTAGCACCGGCTCGCCATGATAACTGTTGCTTGAGCAAAACTTTTCCAGCATAACGGCGTCCATGATTGTCTCTGCTGCGCGTCAAGGAGGGAAAGGCAGCGGAGGCTACAGCAGGTTCCAAAGCTTCAAAAACAAACGATGATGTCGATTATTAAATAGTCGTTGACTGTTTCGATAGTCGAGTAATCATGACTAATCACGTTAAAGCAGGAAGAGAAGTCAGATAAAAGCTGATGATGCCGTAGTAAATGGAATACGAGGAGGATTAAATCATCTCATGCTTCGTCCTGCTTTTTGCTCCGTGGAACAAACATTCCTTCATTCGTCTAGAGGACAGCGTTAGTGTCTGACAGCATGAATCCAGTCATAAATAAAGAGCCGTTTTTTCTGTTCCCACAAACCTGCCCGAGGCAGAATGAAATACCTGCCAGCTGTTAAACCAGGTCTGATAAGCTGGAAAAACAATAGACAACAAGGCATCTTTGTCTGCAGCAGACGTGACAGATACAAGCTACAGCAGCTCCAGCACCGGGCCGAGTCCCGGCTCGCCTCGATCAGACCCAGATCTGGACCAGGCTCTAACCTCACGCTGGTTAGGTTTAGGTAATAAAGACTGCAGCAGGTTCTGAGCGGTCCCATCCTCAGATTCAGGTGTTTTTATTCAGCCGTCCAGCGTGGAGCTTCCCTCCGAGCCGAGCGGAGCGGGTTCGGGGAGGCAGGATGTCTGGGATCCAGGCTGATGACCTCATCTAACCTCGGATATCTACAGTCTGGAAGGCGGTGGAGAACGACGGGACTGTCAGATGTTTTATATGGTTACCTTTAAGGTACGGAGGCTCTTAAGGGTCAAAACACTGAAAAAGTATCTGACGGATGGAGAGAAAAACCAAACTTGTTCCATTAAAGCTGAATTCCAGCTTAAAAGCTGATTAAATATACAAATACAAGAGAGCATTTTTCTTAAATGTGCACCAGGATGAGAAGAAAAACATTCAGACTCCATCTGAATGTTCCTACAAATAAAAAAACACAAAGATCTTCAATATTTAAATTCTAGTCTTCCTGCTCACCTTTACCCCTTAAACGGTCCACCCGACACCTCCTGCTCGACGGGAGCTGGTGGACACCATGTCTTAATTTTAACTTTTATTTAATTAATTTATTGAAGTGAGTTCTGCTCTAGAATTTCACTACATTTCATTTTTGTTTTACAACCAGTTTTACAGGTTTTTTAATTCTGCTTTTAATCATTATAATTATTATTATTGTTGTTGTTATATTATTGTTATTAATAATATTATATTATTAATATTATTCTAAGGCTTTGTTTATATTCATGGGCTAAACAAGTGAATCCTTCTGGAAATGAAACCTTTTGACTCATGAGGTAAATTTGAAGCTGGAGGATGAACTGCTGCAGATCCAAACCAACTCTTTCACAGGATTTATGACATTTTCTCTTTAGAATAAACGAGCTTTCTGTTTCCTCTCATTAACTCCACTGTGAGAGCCGGTTTACATGTTCTTACTGCAGCTGGCTCCTCTTCGACGTGGGTTTGGGTCTCGGGCTGGAAGCTCCTGGTCGTCTCCAGGAAAGCTGCGTTTCTCTGACTGAACCTGATGAAGTTTTGATCCACTGAAGGTTGTTAATGAGGAGCAGCGGAGCTCGAACCCCCGCCGTCTCCTCCTTTCTGATCACGACGCAGAAGTAATGGACTTTTACGTAGGAGGTGATTAGAGGAGATAAGTGCTGAGTTAACTGTTTGATGTCAGCCTGCAAACCAGGGGCCGAACCCCCTGTGGCCCTCAGCTGGGCCACGCTGTGAAAGCCAGCAGCTCAGCGGGGTTCCAGGTGAACGCTGCTTCTCACCTTCAGCCGGTTTACAGGCTAAAGGTGAGAAAACGTTTCTGCCCTTTCAGGTCGTTTTCCTCCATGTTCTGGTCATTTTTCCCCAAAAAGGGAAAAACATGAAAAACTGTCCTAAAGACCAACAGGACACATTTACTCTTTATCTGTTACAAGAACTTGAAAGATTAGTATTTATTTTATTTATTTGTTCAGAAATAAACTTTCATTCAAATCAAAGATACCAAATATGTAATTTATTCAAACTATTTTAACCCTTTAAAGGGCAGTTTTATCACATCTTCTCACCGTTTCTATGTAAAAAATAAATAAATAAAAGGAGTTATTTTTCATAAAATACACATTAGGACGTGTGGATTTAAAATCAACTTCTAGTACATTTAAACTGATTTTTTTTAGACTTGTTTAGCAGCTTTTTATCACAAAGGGGAATTTTAAGAGACGTTCAGGCGATAAAATGAGACAAAATGAGGAATCAGTAACGTTTTTATAGCAGATTTTGGGAGATGATCTGGCCAGAAAAGGTTAAAAGTCTGCAGACAGCAAAATGATCGCGGCTGGAGAACACGGTGACGTAGAAGTCGGCGGTTTGATTCCTCATCCGAGTGTCGGTGGGACAACCGAACAGACCGCTGACAGCCATGAAACGTGACAGGAATCATTTTAAAACACAAACACAGAAACAGCTAAATTAATGATTAATAAATGGAAACAAATCAATGAGAATAAATAAAACAACGTTATATTAGAAAAAGAGTTTAGGTGTAAACATCTAAACTATGTTTGAAAGGAGTTTTCATGTTTTCACTTAATGCTGCTAAAATCATGTTTTTAAGTTTTTCTAAACTTCAGTTTAACTTCTGAACGTTTTTAAACTTTTAGATTTTTTACAACTGAAAAGAAGTAAATGGAGCTGGAATTATTCAGCCCTTTTCCAGAGTTTCCCACCATGCCACACTCACACACACACTCAGACGTGGGGCAACGTGGGGTTCAGTGTCTTGACCAAGGACACTTCAGTACGGATAAGCCGGGAATCGATCCAGCGACTTTGCAGTGGTGGACGACCGCTCCCCTCCTCATCCGCCAGGTCGAACACAAGTTGTGACCCAGCAAATGAGCTAAAAATGTCTTTTTCTTTCATTTTTAAATCAGAATTTTGACGTTTATGTTGAAGTCAGATCAGAACTTTCTATCATCCTTCAGTTTACTCCAATAAAAGTACTTTTACTCCAATAAAAGTACTTTTACTGGAGCTGAGTACTTCCAGGTTTCTCTGAGGCGTTTGATGTGGGACGCGTCCACCGTGACCTGACCCCCCTCTCGCGCTCAGGTGAGGACCATCCGCCACGCGCCCCCCAGAGAGCCTTTAAAGTCCGCTGATCCTGGATCAGAGGGATTAATGACGCGGCTGCAGACGTTCATTCGCGCGCGCGTCAGACGGGATGAAAAGGAAAAAGCAGGTTTCTGTCCGGAGGATGAAACTCAAGCAGAAAACCGTCCTGCTGCTAAAGAAGAAGCAAAGTTTCACACAAACTCGCTGCTTCATTTAAAAACTCACCAGTGAAATTTGAGCTGTTTCCCGCCGGACGGTGAAGATGAGGATGAAGATGAGGATGAGGAAGCCGTGTTACCGGGACGCAGCGTCAGAGAGCGGCCCGCAGCGGCAGCTGCATGCTCCTCGTGGACCGGGCACGGCGGTGTGTGTGTCGGTGTGTGTGTGTCGGTGTGTAGTCGCCTGTGCGCTCGCGCTGCTCTCCGCTCGCTTTTATTGCCGCGCGACTCCGACACCTCCCGACGCGTCACGCAGCCAGCCCACAGGACACACCGAGCAACACGGAGCGCACACACATCACTGAAGGATGCTGCGCGAGGAGGCGGCGCGGTAGACGGCCTGCATCCATCTGCGGCGCGCGCGCCTGAACTCATTCAGAGTGCGTGATAAAATGTTGACACTGCAGCAGAACAAGTCACGTGATTTAGTTATTTTATACCTTTACAGGTACAGAGGTGATGACTTGTGGACAGTGTGACTCAAAGAGGGCAGAAATGTTTGCGAGCAGCGCCCCCTGCAGGTCTGGTGGGTTCCTCCAGGAGATCAAAGTCCAGATGAATCTGTTAATCCTGCAGCACAGCAGAGGAAATGTTTGCTTTGTATTGCTCTATATTCACAGCTGGTTATTTTATAAATGATTTATGTGTGAAACACTTAAAGAACAAGCAAAAATGAAATAAAAGTAAAGCAGAAAGATTAACAGTTAACTGAAATACAAAAAACGTGTTCATCGTTAGAGAACTGGTGATGATACGTTTCCCTTTTTCATTATAAAAAAACAACAGGTTGGTTAGTTAATGCAGAAACAAATTCATCATAAAGTCGTCCTGATTAAGTTCAGCTGGAAAGGATGTAAGATGATCCTGAGATTGGCTAAATTCATTTTAAAGTCACTAAAATTCAAAGGAAAGAATTCAAAGGTCGTCCTCTTCACCGGGACCGCCTTCTAGTACCAGGTCGTCCTCTTCATCAGGACCGCCTTCTAGTACCGGGTCGTCCTCTTCATCGGGTCCGCCTTCTAGTACCGAGTCGTTCTCTTTATCGGGACCGCCTTCTAGTACCGGGTCGTCCTCTTCATCGGGACCGCCTTCTTCTACCGAGTCGTCCTCTTCATCGGGTCCGCCTTCTAGTACCGAGTCGTTCTCTTTATCGGGACCGCCTTCTAGTACCAGGTCGTCCTCTTCACCGGGACCGCCTTCTAGTACCAGGTCGTCCTCTTCATCAGGACCGCCTTCTAGTACCGGGTCGTCCTCTTCATCGGGTCCGCCTTCTAGTACCGAGTCGTTCTCTTTATCGGGACCGCCTTCTAGTACCGGGTCGTCCTCTTCATCGGGACCGCCTTCTTCTACCGAGTCGTCCTCTTCATCGGGTCCGCCTTCTAGTACCGAGTCGTTCTCTTTATCGGGACCGCCTTCTAGTACCAGGTCGTCCTCTTCACCGGGACCGCCTTCTAGTACCGGGTTCTCCTCTTCATCGGGTCCGCCTTCTAGTACCAGGTCGTCCTTTTCACCGGGACCGCCTTCTACTACCGGGTTCTCCTCTTCATCGGGTCCACCTTCTAGTACCGAGTCGTTCTCTTTATCGGGACCGCCTTCTAGTACCGGGTCGTCCTCTTCATCAGGTCCGCCTTCTAGTACCGAGTCGTTCTCTTTATTGGGACCTCCTTCTACTACCGGGTCGTCCTCTTCACCGGGACCGCCTTCTAGTACCGGGTCGTCCTCTTCACCGGGACCGCCTTCTAGTACCGGGTCGTCCTCTTCACCGGGACCGCCTTCTAGTACAGGGTCGTCCTCTTCATCGGGTCCGCCTTCTAGTACCGAGTCGTTCTCTTTATAGGGACCGCCTTCTAGTACCAGGTCGTCCTCTTCACCGGGACCGCCTTCTAGTACCGGGTCGTCCTCTTCATTGGCTCCGCCTTCTTGTACCGAGTCGTCCTCTTCATCGGGTCCGCCTTCTAGTACCGAGTCGTTCTCTTTATCGGGACCGCCTTCTAGTACCAGGTCGTCCTCTTCACCGGGACCGCCTTCTAGTACCGGGTTGTCCTCTTCATCGGGTCCGCCTTCTAGTACCGGGTCGTCCTCTTCATCGGGTCCGCCTTCTAGTACCGAGTCGTTCTCTTCATCGGGTCCGCCTTCTAGTACCGAGTCGTTCTCTTTATCGGGTCCGCCTTCTAGTACCGGGTCGTCCTCTTTATCGGGACCGCCTTCTTCTACCGAGTCGTCCTCTTCATCGGCTCCGCCTTCTTGTACCGAGTCGTCCTCTTCATCGGGTCCGCCTTCTACTACCGAGTCGTTCTCTTTATCGGGACCGCCTTCTAGTACCGGGTCGTCCTCTTCACCGGGACCGCCTTCTAGTACCGGGTTCTCCTCTTCATCGGGGCCGCCTTCTAGTACCGAGTCGTTCTCTTTATCGGGACCGCCTTCTAGTACCGGGTCGTCCTCTTCATCAGGTCCGCCTTCTAGTACCGAGTCGTTCTCTTTATTGGGACCGCCTTCTACTACCGGGTCGTCCTCTTCACCGGGACCGCCTTCTACTACCGGGTCGTCCTCTTCACCGGGACCGCCTTCTAGTACCGGGTCGTCCTCTTCACCGGGACCGCCTTCTAGTACAGGGTCGTCCTCTTCATCTGGACCACCTTCTAGTACCGGGTCGTCCTCTTGATCGGGTCCGCCTTCTAGTACCGAGTCGTTCTCTTTATAGGGACCGCCTTCTAGTACCAGGTCGTCCTCTTCACCGGGACCGCCTTCTAGTACCGGGTCGTCCTCTTCATCGGCTCCGCCTTCTTGTACCGAGTCGTCCTCTTCATCGGGTCCGCCTTCTAGTACCGAGTCGTTCTCTTTATCGGGACCGCCTTCTAGTACCAGGTCGTCCTCTTCACCGGGACCGCCTTCTAGTACCGGGTTGTCCTCTTCATCGGGTCCGCCTTCTAGTACCGAGTCGTTCTCTTTATCGGGACCGCCTTCTAGTACCGGGTCGTCCTCTTCATCAGGTCCGCCTTCTAGTACAGAGTCGTTCTCTTTATTGGGACCGCCTTCTACTGCCGAGTCGTCCTCTTCACCGGGACCGCCTTCTAGTACCGGGTCGTCCTCTTCACCGGGACCGCCTTCTAGTACCGGGTCGTCCTCTTCACCGGGACCGCCTTCTAGTACAGGGTCGTCCTCTTCATCTGGACCACCTTCTAGTACCGGGTCGTCCTCTTCATCGGGTCCGCCTTCTAGTACCGAGTCGTTCTCTTTATAGGGACCGCCTTCTAGTACCAGGTCGTCCTCTTCACCGGGACCGCCTTCTAGTACCGGGTCGTCCTCTTCATCGGGTCCGCCTTCTAGTACCGAGTCGTTCTCTTTATGGGGACCGCCTTCTAGTACCGGGTCGTCCTCTTCATCGGGTCTGCCTTCTAGTACCGAGTCGTTCTCTTTATGGGGACCGCCTTCTAGTACCGGGTCGTCCTCTTCATCGGGTCCGCCTTCTAGTACCGAGTCGTTCTCTTTATCGGGACCGCCTTCTAGTACCGGGTCGTCCTCTTCATCGGGTCCGCCTTCTAGTACCGAGTCGTTCTCTTTATCGGGTCCGCCTTCTAGTACCGGGTCGTCCTCTTCACCGGGACCGCCTTCTAGTACCGGGTCGTCCTCTTCACCGGGACCGCCTTCTAGTACAGGGTCGTCCTCTTCATCTGGACCACCTTCTAGTACCGGGTCGTCCTCTTCATCGGGTCCGCCTTCTAGTACCGAGTCGTTCTCTTTATAGGGACCGCCTTCTAGTACCAGGTCGTCCTCTTCACCGGGACCGCCTTCTAGTACCGGGTCGTCCTCTTCATCGGGTCCGCCTTCTAGTACCGAGTCGTTCTCTTTATGGGGACCGCCTTCTAGTACCGGGTCGTCCTCTTCATCGGGTCCGCCTTCTAGTACCGAGTCGTTCTCTTTATCGGGACCGCCTTCTAGTACCGGGTCGTCCTCTTCATCGGGTCCGCCTTCTAGTACCGAGTCGTTCTCTTCATCGGGTCCGCCTTCAAGTACCGGGTCGTTCTCTTTATCGGGACCGCCTTCTAGTACCGGGTCGTCCTCTTCATCGGGTCCGCCTTCTAGTACCGAGTCGTTCTCTTCATCGGGTCCGCCTTCTAGTACCGGGTCGTTCTCTTCATCGGGACCGCCTTCTAGTACCGAGTCGTTCTCTTTATAGGGACCGCCTTCTAGTACCAGGTCGTCCTCTTCACCGGGACCGCCTTCTAGTACCGGGTCGTCCTCTTCACCGGGTCCGCCTTCTAGTACCGAGTCGTTCTCTTTATGGGGACCGCCTTCTAGTACCGGGTCGTCCTCTTCATCGGGTCCGCCTTCTAGTACCGAGTCGTTCTCTTCATCGGGACCGCCTTCTAGTACCGGGTCGTCCTCTTCATCGGGTCCGCCTTCTAGTACCGAGTCGTTCTCTTCATCGGGTCCGCCTTCTAGTACCGGGTCATTCTCTTTATCGGGACCGCCTTCTAGTACCGGGTCGTCCTCTTCATCGGGTCCGCCTTCTAGTACCGAGTCGTTCTCTTCATCGGGTCCGCCTTCTAGTACCGGGTCGTTCTCTTCATCGGGACCGCCTTCTAGCACCGGGTCGTCCTCTTCACCGGGACCGCCTTCTAGTACCTGGTCGTCCTCTTCATCGGGTCCGCCTTCTAGTACCAGGTCGTTCTCTTTATCGGGACCGCCTTCTAGTACCGGGTCGTCCTCTTCATCGGGTCCGCCTTCTAGTACCGAGTCGTTCTCTTTATCGGGACCGCCTTCTAGTACCAGGTCGTCCTCTTCATCAGGACACCTTCTAGTACCGAGTCGTTCTCTTTATAGGGACCGCCTTCTAGTACCAGGTCGTCCTCTTCACCGGGACCGCCTTCTAGTACCGGGTCGTCCTCTTCATCGGCTCCGCCTTCTTGTACCGAGTCGTCCTCTTCATCGGGTCCGCCTTCTAGTACCGAGTCGTTCTCTTTATCGGGACCGCCTTCTAGTACCAGGTCGTCCTCTTCACCGGGACCGCCTTCTAGTACCGGGTTGTCCTCTTTATCGGGTCCGCCTTCTAGTACCGGGTTGTCCTCTTCATCGGGTCCGCCTTCTAGTACCGGGTCGTCCTCTTCATCGGGTCCGCCTTCTAGTACCGAGTCGTTCTCTTTATCGGGTCCGCCTTCTAGTACCGGGTCGTCCTCTTCACCGGGACCGCCTTCTAGTACCGGGTCGTCCTCTTCACCGGGACCGCCTTCTAGTACAGGGTCGTCCTCTTCATCTGGACCACCTTCTAGTACCGGGTCGTCCTCTTCATCGGGTCCGCCTTCTAGTACCGAGTCGTTCTCTTTATAGGGACCGCCTTCTAGTACCAGGTCGTCCTCTTCACCGGGACCGCCTTCTAGTACCGGGTCGTCCTCTTCATCGGGTCCGCCTTCTAGTACCGAGTCGTTCTCTTTATGGGGACCGCCTTCTAGTACCGGGTCGTCCTCTTCATCGGGTCCGCCTTCTAGTACCGAGTCGTTCTCTTTATCGGGACCGCCTTCTAGTACCGGGTCGTCCTCTTCATCGGGTCCGCCTTCTAGTACCGAGTCGTTCTCTTCATCGGGTCCGCCTTCTAGTACCGGGTCGTTCTCTTTATCGGGACCGCCTTCTAGTACCGGGTCGTCCTCTTCATCGGGTCCGCCTTCTAGCACCGAGTCGTTCTCTTCATCGGGTCCGCCTTCTAGTACCGGGTCGTTCTCTTCATCGGGACCGCCTTCTAGTACCGAGTCGTTCTCTTTATAGGGACCGCCTTCTAGTACCAGGTCGTCCTCTTCACCGGGACCGCCTTCTAGTACCGGGTCGTCCTCTTCATCGGGTCCGCCTTCTAGTACCGAGTCGTTCTCTTTATGGGGACCGCCTTCTAGTACCGGGTCGTCCTCTTCATCGGGTCCGCCTTCTAGTACCGAGTCGTTCTCTTCATCGGGACCGCCTTCTAGTACCGGGTCGTCCTCTTCATCGGGTCCGCCTTCTAGTACCGAGTCGTTCTCTTCATCGGGTCCGCCTTCTAGTACCGGGTCATTCTCTTTATCGGGACCGCCTTCTAGTACCGGGTCGTCCTCTTCATCGGGTCCGCCTTCTAGTACCGAGTCGTTCTCTTCATCGGGTCCGCCTTCTAGTACCGGGTCGTTCTCTTCATCGGGACCGCCTTCTAGTACCTGGTCGTCCTCTTCATCGGGTCCGCCTTCTAGTACCAGGTCGTTCTCTTTATCGGGACCGCCTTCTAGTACCGGGTCGTCCTCTTCATCGGGTCCGCCTTCTAGTACCGAGTCGTTCTCTTTATCGGGACCGCCTTCTAGTACCAGGTCGTCCTCTTCATCAGGACACCTTCTAGTACCGAGTTGTCCTCTTCATCAGGGCCACCTTCTAGTACCTAGTCGTCCTCCTCATCGGGTCCGCCTTCTAGTACCGAGTTGTCCTCTTCATCAGGGCCACCTTCTAGTACCGAGTCTTTCTCTTTATCAGGACCGCCTTCTTGTACAAGGTCGTTTATTTTATTTATTTTGTTTATTTTCCTTTTTTTCTCTACCGGCAGAATGATGGTCTGGCTGCTGGTTTTACCAAACACATTTGTTTTGCCAGTAGAAGCTTTATGAGTTTAAGGCTCCTCTGGATACTTTAAACATTATTCTTAATTTTTCAATTTTCCACCAAGCACCAATCACAGAGGGGGCACCCCGGGCCGGCAAGAGAGCAGAAGGTCCCAGTTCCAGACCCAGGGACTACCCCCAGCCCCACACCCCCAAAGTGCAGCAGCCTGGGTACCTCCAGGACCAGCAGCCCCCGAGACACCCGGTTAATAGATCAACCCCCCACAGGAGTGTGAGACATTTTCTGCCCCCCCAGACGGATCAAGTCTAAGGTTTGGAGTTTTTCTGAACGACATTTACTTGACAGCAGAAACTATTACTTCAAGTTCATGTTTCAGACTTCGTTTTATGGGCATGGAGTGGACTCAGGGCAGATGTAGAGGTCAGCCTCAGGGTTTCCTCTCAGGTTGATCCACCGCTGTTGGTCCAGCTAAACACACCCGCCTATTACTGCAACACATACACCCAAAATGTTGGTCCTGCTCTCTGGTATTCAGTCAGAAATCTCAGTGTGTTCATTTTCTGTGCTCACTGTTGCCATAGAAACCATCATCTCTGACCTGACCTGGCCGAGAAAGCTCCTCTCAGTTTTCTACCTATCCAATACACTGTGCTCAGAGCAATCAGAAAACTATTTATCAGAGATTAAACACAGTTCATCTGTTATTAATGGAAAGAGTCAAACTTTTAAACAACAAATTATACAAATATTCTGAGCCTGAAATACTCTCGTATAAACTCAATAGACACCCCTTTCCTAATCAATATGCCGGTGGTCCTCCCTCTGCAGCTATAACAGCTGCAACTCTCCTGGGAAGGAGTTCCACAGGTTCAGGAGTGTGTTTAAGTCACTGATGCTGGACCAGAAGGCCTGGCTCTCAGCCTCTAATTCATCCCAAAGGTGTTCCATCGGGTTGAGGTCAGGACTCTGCAGGCCGATCAAGTTCATCCACACCAAACTCCTCATCCAGGTCTTTATGGACCTGCTTCGTGCAGTGGTGCACAGTCATGTTGGAACAGGAAAGAGCCGTTCCCAAACAGTTCCCACAAAGCTGGGAGCCTGGAATTGTGGAATTGCATGATTCATCCCTCCAGAGAATGCATCTCCACTGATTCAGAGTCCAGTGGCGGCGTTCTCTACAGCACTACATCCCACGGTTTGCTTTGGGATGGACCCACCGATCCCGCTCGGTCCTTTTACGGGACCCACCGATCCCGCTCGGTCGTTTTACGGGACCCACCGATCCTGCTCGAAAATATATATTTTCTCTCAAATTTAGACCCCATGACGGATGAAAAAAATGACTGAAAAGAGAGTTTATTTTTCTCATGAGGATCTGAAAGTGACGGAGGAAGCCCAGAACAATGGAATGAAGCTGATTATTTTGGCTTGCATGCCCAGCTGATGTTTTCAGAGCAATGTGATTGGACGTGTTCATATTGCATAACAGTGTTGTATTTGTGAGCGCAACCATAGCAATCTATCAGACATGCTGCCACAGAGGCTTGAGCAGCCTCCAGGAGCCATAAAACACACTGATGAGACATCATTACACCCAAGGACTGACGTTTGCCTCAGCCTGTTTCAATCACATCTAAAGGTTTTGGACAACTATTAAATGAAGACTTCTTCCACAGCCGAGGAGCCGTCATCACATCACCTGAGAAGTAAAGACTAATTAGTCTAAACGGCCCAAACATGTCAGACCAATCAGCTTCCTGCAAACCACACTGTTATTTCTGTTCAGGGATAAAACCCTCATCCTACTGTACATGTCTGTTTAGACCAGTTTCATCCATCCGTCCGTTCATCCTTCTTCTTGCTGCTTATCTGTGGTTGGGTCATGGGGGCAGGGAAGCCCAGAATTCTGCCACATTCTCCAGCTCTTCTGGGAAGATCCCGAGGCGTTCCCAAGCCATGTGACAGATGTAGTCCCTTCAGCGTGTCCTGGGTCTTCCCCTGGGTCTCTCCTCTTGGTGGGACGTGTCCAGAAAACCTCACCAGCAAGGCATCCAGGAGGCATCCTGACCAGATGTCCGAGCCACCTCATCTGGCTCTTCTGGATGTGGAGGAGCAGCGGTTCTACTCTGATCTCCTCCTGGATGACCGAGCTTCTCACCTCTCTATCTCAACATCTATCCCTCTAAGACAGTTCAGGCACTGAACAAACTCATTTCAGCCGCTCGTATTCATGATCTGGTTCTTTTAGTCACCACAGCTGGTGGCCACAGGTGAGGGTAGGAGTGTAGATGGACCAGTAAATCCAGAGCTGTACATCTCCTGCTCCATCCTTCTCTGACTCCTGAACAACACCCACACATCCTGAAACTTGCTCTAGACCCGGGGAGGACATGCCACTCAACTTGTGCACAGTTCTGCAACAACAGAGGCAAATGGTGACTCTGAGCTGTAAATGTGAAGATGCTGAAGAAGAGACTGGAGGACAGCGGGTGTTACAAGAAAAAAAAAAGACAGGTTCAAGCTAAATGAAACAAAGTAAATGACAGATTTTCTTATGTGTCCTACAAGGATCCAACCCTCTAGGTTTACTTCACAAAGAAACCTGCACCGGTGTTTTTAGAAGTATCATGGAGCATCATTTTAAACCAATGCATCCAAACTTCTAGAAGTACATCCCACCTCCAAGTTCTGACGTCAGTTTCAGACAACAACAAACATGGTGATGATGGAGGAGATTGTATGGTCATCAAATACATCACAGCTGCGTCTTCTTTGTTCTTTTCACTGGTCGTACGTCAGTTATAAAGCTCAACACTGCCCCCCATGGTTTTTGGTGGTACTGCTCCGTTTGCTACGCTGGGCTATGCATCTGCAAGCTCTCTCAAATCCGCTCATAAAAGACGCAGAAGATGGACAGAAGATGGACAGAAGATGGACAGAGGACAGAAGTGCAGACTCTGATGGGCTGTTCTGACTGATGCTATTTTTTGTAATTTAGTCTTTTTCTATTTTAGATTCTCTTCTTGGCATCTATTTCTGGTCTGGTTGATTTTACTGCAACTACTGGGGATGAAGCAGGAAGCGGAGGTGCATGAAGAGTTTTTTTCAGCAGGGCTTCGATGTTCACACATCCAGCACACACAGCTTTTACCTTGGATTGTGACTAAATCTCTGGTTAGCATGGGGAAACTGATGAGCAGCTTAACTTTGTTGCCCTTTGCTGGGGTAAATATCTACCAAGCTTCTTGTAAACCTGATTGGTCTTGTACATGAAATGTGCTTTTATTTACATCCAGTGTAGCCGGTTATGAGTTTGTCATGTGTCTGACAAACAAGAAGTTTCCAACATCAGTATAAAACAGCTGAGTTAGCAAACATAGCCGCCATCTGCCTGAAACAGATGGCGGCTTGGCAGAGCATCCGCCTCCCATGCAGAAGATACAAGTTCGATTCCCCCCCGGGCTCCTTCCAGCTGGGTCCTTGGGCAAGGCCCTACTGCCTACCTACAGTGGCTTTGGATAAAAGCATCTGCTAAATGAATGTCATGAAACAAACTGCTGAAGAACAAGCACTAAGAAACTTGCCAGCTTTCTGCTTGCTGCTAATTGCTAACAGTTCCCACCTGCTTCTGATTGTCTGCTACAAAGCTAAGAATCTAAAGTTTTGTTGTAATCTGCTGCAATAAACAAAAGGTCTGGAGGCTTTTTTTTGGCTTGTTTGTGTCCTCTGAGGTCTCAGGGAGCGAAGACTAACCTGTCCAGTTGATTAACAGATATTAGCTGAAACTAATGATGTGGATTTATGTCGTCTTGGACTAAAACATGTAGCTGGAGTCAGAATGGCGAGGCCAGGGTATCAACAGCGTTAATTTAATCTTAAGTCAAACTACAGAGCTGAGAAGACTTCTTCTCTCTCTCTTTTCTTTTCCTCTTCACTTTGCAACAGCATCCATGAAGCATTTCAGCGCTCGTGTTTGAGTCGCAGCCAGCTCGCTATGAGAATGTGTAATTTTATGATCACATGAAACCACAGAGGGTGGTTGTTCATGGAAACCAAAACACCGTTGACTCACACTGGAACTATTTGTGGTTGGAGCTGCTTTTGATTTGGATAAATTAGGACTGCATGCAGGTGCAGCCCTACACACCATGTGCACCATGTGCATGTACATACACACCACCGCAGGCCTCAGGTTTAGGACTCCATGACTTCGGCATTCCCGTCCGAAGCGCTGCTGCTGGAGAGGAGCTTTTTACTGATTTACCGCTGTTTTACACTTTCTGTGGATTCCAGATTGGAGAATCTGCCAGCTTTGGCCTGGAGCCCTTCAGTGGGATTGTAGTTACTCGTATATTTGCTGCGAGTGGTACTGAAGGTGATTCTTAATACATTTAATGAGCTTGAGATTTTCAGTCAGACCTATAGTGTCCATTTTAACAGAAGCTTCAGACTATGAGGTGGAACCACTACATCATCACCAGAATGATATTTACCAGAAGGTGATGTGTGAAGAGCCTCGAAGAGATGGCAACCAGGGTTTTCTGCCTCAGAAGATACACCACCAGCCCACTGTCACCCACTCATCATGCTTCTAGGCATTCAGCCAATCAGAAGATGCTTTTCATGTCCACTGACTCTATGACAGACGTGGACGGCTCAGTGTCTCCATGCAGACTTTTTCTACCACCAAACGCTTCTAAGACAAACATGTCAGAACTGAACCATGGAGCAGAGGATAACCCGGATGGAAAACCGGGCTATTTTCACAAGTTCTGGAACGCTCCTTTTTACCACGTGGGAAGCCATCTTGAAAACGAAAATCAAAAGCCTCTTTTCCACCGCAGGGACTTTTTTCATTGCCAGGGATTGAATAAAAAAAAGGGCAGGATTTTTCCGATTGCCTGGAACTGAGGGGCAGGGCTTAGTAATGAAGAGCTCTGATTGGTGAAACACACACCTGCAGCGTTGTGCACCTCTATGTACAAGCCGCTCCGGGGCTGCAGACGCGTTTACGTCCACAAACTGAACTCTGTGTTCTGATTGTTTGAAAAATGGAGGTATGAGATGTGGACAGACGACAAGGTCCATGATCTTAGGAGCAGATTCACTGAGAACGAGAGTTTGCTGGACCTGAGGTGTAAACTAAGAACAACGGCGTGTAGCGTGTAGCGTGTGGAGCTGAATGCAGGACACGGGAACAGATTCAGGACAGCTACGCTGGTCCGACCACCTTTTCCGAACGTGGTTTCAGACAGAGTAATTTTCTGGAACTTTGTGGTGGGAATGAAAACCACGTTGATTACCAGGAATTCTTTGACCCTGGTAAATAAATCCAAATAATTCCTGGACATGTTGGTGGAAAACACCCCTAAAGATGACCGCAGTCCCATTGGCAGATGATTGGATGTGTCATGGTTTGGCTGTGGAGCTGCAGCCAGTCGAACCAGAAGAGTGCAGCGATCACTGGGTGTCATCCTACGGAAACCTGCTGTAGGAAGCAGGGATGGAGAGATTCACCGATTCGAATCGGTCCGAGATGGACGTTTGGGATGCGACTGCACCTCTAGCTTCAGAGCGTCGGATCTGCCAGCTAGATGCAGCCTGAATCTTTCTTAGCAAGTCAGTGGCTCCCCTGCTCGTATTTTCAAGCTGCCTTGAATGGATGGATTTTGATTAAATTTTCAGGAAATGTCGGAAATGGAATAAGGAACAAGGGATTAGACTTGATGATCGGTGATCCGGATCACCGTCTGGGTCCAGGAAGTTTTTAAGGATGCTTTGCCATGGGGAGCTAGAGATCGTTTTGACATTAGGGCTTCTAGCTTAAAAAAATAAAAGTGGCTTGGCTTCTTTTCAACGCTTCTAGTTTTCTTCTTTTTTTAATAAGAGGTGGAAAAAAATCCCAAATGTAAAAGTAGAGAATGAGATCAGAAAAAAATGTAATGAAAATTATTTTTTGTTTTGATTTAGTATCTTAGAAATAAAACATCCTCTGTCTGGACCACATTGAATTACATCTTCTTTTTAAGTTGAATTTATTGGTTTGCTTTATAGAAAACAACCAAGTATCACGTACATCCGTCAGCGGGAAGGAGAAAATAATTGTGATGTTATTTAGAAACCAGATGTGTCCTTGTAAATTCTTTGTATTGTGTTGAATAGTTTTGAATCACATCATGAATCATATTGAACTGAATCACATTGTATAAAATCAAATCATCAAATCATTAATGAATCGCATCACATCATGAACAGGTGTGAACCGTATCGCTACAGTATCGTATCGCTGGTGGTGTACATCGAATCGGCCTCAGTGGTGCGTATTCACATGTCCGGTAGGAAGCAGGTTTGGAGCCTGGAAAGATGGATTTCCTGGCGGGAAATGGCCAGCCCTTCACAATGAGCCAGCCATGCTGGATCCTGACATCCTGTCTATGGATGTTCCTCTGACGTTTACCACCTACCTTAACAGCATCAATATGATGGTGGGTATGAAACACCCTGATGAGCTAAAAAAGTTGGAATAATTTAAGAAAGGAATTCTTAAACTACTGATTCATAGAGGTGATGGTGGATGTGCTGGAAAAGTCAGGTCCTTGGAGGCACCACCAAAAAAGCACATAAGACCCGAAAGATCTGCTCATGTCCTGGTGCTGGACACCCCCAGAATACTGTTTGGCTAGTGTGAAAGGGAATGCCTCAGCAGCAGGCAGGTGGTTTTAATGTTGTGGCAGGTCTGTGCACACGGGCAGAATAATAAATTATCCGTGTTTGGCTGGTGCAGCAACTATAAATCAAACATCCATGATGAACCGTGTCTTCTTACCAAAAGCAGAGATGAAAGTATTGATTTCAGTGGGACATTAATGTGTCCAGAAGTTGGTCTTCAATCTTCAATTATCAACCTTCATTGAATGCAGGAGGCGCCGCGTACGGATGCTGAGAGGATGATTTACCAAAGAGGAGATCTGGCTTTGATGGAGAGTGTGCTCTACCTGGGTATCATAGTCTTATTTCCAGCACAGTAATGAGACTCAGATGGAGAGAAAACTGCAGACTTCAGAAGAACATGCGGGTGTCCCTTTCCTTAAAGCATTAACTTACATCTTTACTTACGTCACTTTACTGTTTCTACAAACACTGATTTTATTTCTGTATTCACACAGCCAACAACCCGATGTGGTTGCGGTAGATCAGAGACCTGAGCCAGAGGTGGACCGTTAACTTGGGTCAGAATCAGTGTTAAATCCTGCGATTCTCTGTGTCTGAAAACGCTTATCTGTCTCCTACATCAACAATGTCTTTGTCAAGCTTTTCTCCTTTCAAAATAAGAGTTACGTGATGGAATAACTTGGGTGCACCGTGTTGCTCTTTCCTACTTCCTGGTTCCTTAACCAATCATATGCAACTCCCCACGGTTGCCTAACAACAAGGCAGCGTTTGGTATTTTATGTTGGTAAAAGAGCAGCAGCCTGCAGGTATGGAAGCTGGTAAAAGAAGGTAAATAGTGGAATTTAGCTTAAATTAACCGAAAAGTTTATCTTGATTTACAAAGATTTTAGTCTAATTTATTTCTCGGCGCTCATTAAGTGAATGTGTGTGACTGTATGGACGTATTAGTGGAGTAAACTGGTGGCCTGTTAGTTTACAACAACACATGAATGATGTTTGGACCGAGTGTAAACTGTGTTTGTCCTTATAAACTTATTAAATTACTATCAAATTCATTGATTAAGTGAGAAGGGAGAAGATTTGTTAATTAAAGTAGCTTTTGTTTACACTATTTTATGCTAACGTAAATTAGCGCATGAAATTAGCGCTAGCATTGCAAAGCATAGCAACTTCCTGTGTGTGTGAATCATCTTCGCTCCTCATCATGATGTTTGCTGGCGCTTTGTTCTCCGTCCTCCATAGACTGTATAAAAGAACCGTCCTCTCACAAACCACCAACCTACAGAAACTCTCGGGGAGGGAGGAAGAACGCTGTCTGTTTTTCTCTTTCGACACTAGGTGTGTGTCTCAAACCGCGCACTTACATGAGTGCACTGGAAGGTAGTGCGTAGTGCGCACTAAGCACTACCTTCTGTAGTGCACACTATCGTGGGTAAGTCCTGATCCAAATTGAGCACTAACGTTTTGCACTTACCGGTAGTGACGTACCAGCTTAGCAGCGCCGCTCCGTTAATATACCTTTTTTTTTCTTCCAAAATCCAAAATCACGTCAACATACGTGTTTGCATGTCATACTTTTATGCTAAAACAGTTTTTAAATAAGCAACGATATCGTAACTGAATTAAAGTACGTTACATTATACATCTTTTTTCATTAGTGTTTACACTGATACGTTCACGTCTGGCAACAGGAAACCGATTCTACTAGAAATCATCATTTAAAATATGAAATGCAGTAATGAAGACGCTAAAACAGGGATGCAGAAAACATTTTATTTAAACTTTTAATTAAATCATTTCTCCCTTGCCGCCTCCTCTTCTCCACAGCAGCGTCCTAGCCCGCAGGTGGTAAATGCCTCAGTGCCACTGCTGGTTCGATGCCACAGTGACCTACGGTGACCTACGGTGAACACAGAATGGAAGTTTATATAAAAGCAAGCAGTATTATGTACTTTATGGGTACTTTGTACATCACTTTAGATAAGCGTCTGCAATCAGCTACGGCTTCGTCAGCGTTACCATGGAAACGGGCCGGTTCTCTAACCAGCTGTGTTTCCTAATCAGTTTTCAGATCAAGGACCATTTCGTTTACGCCAGAGACCCCGCAGTGCTTAATCTGGAGGTTCAACAATCATGAATAAACATACGGAACCTATAGCATTAATTATTTTTAACACTTATAGCCCATCTAGATCCGCGAAATCGGCTATAAAACTGCTAACATTTACGTTGCTAACTCTACTGCAGCCTCCAACAAATGATCAGATCCATAACTGTCATCAGGGATAGAAGAGATAAGAAGCCTGCTGCAGTTTATATTAGAATTATGATCAAATATCTTCATACTTACAACAGTAGAAAACAGCCTCCGTCTGCATCGGTACCGCTGAGTCGGTGGCTGCCAGCTCTGAAAAACTGGTTGAAAGTCCCTCCCCTTCCGCTACGTCAGCAAGATGGCGTCCGTTTAGTGCGTGTAGTGTCCATCGTTTCGCACTAGATTTTTGGCCGAGTTTAGGGCAGCATCCGGGTACTTTCAGTGCACTGAGCTTTTACTGAAATTTCTGTGTCAGCGCACTAAGCACTTAAATGTAGTGTTCGAAGTATAGAAGTGCGCGGTTTGGGACACACCCTAGGTGTCAGTGCTACTTATTTCTCTTTTAATTATCCCACAAAATCACCAGTAACAAATCATTCCGGCTGTTTTATACTCATATCTGACATTTACTTTCTAAGCATATCAGGAATAAAGACCAGTCATTTTAATACTCTGATAAGGCAGCCCATCCATCCATCCATTATTCATGGATAGACGGACGGACGGACGGATGGATGGATGGATGGATGATGGATGGTAGATGGATGGATGGATGATATATGGATGGATGGATGGTAGATTGATGGACGGTAGATGGATGGACGGACGGATGGAAGGATGGTAGATGGATGATGGATGGATGGTAGATGGATGGATGGATAGATGGATGGATGGATGGGTGGATGGATGGATGGATGATGGATGGTAGATGGATGGATGGATGATGGATGGATGGTAGATGGATGGATGGATGGAAGGATGGATGGATGGATGATGGATGGTAGATGGATGGATGGATTGATGGATGGTAGATGGATGATAGATGGATGGATGGTAGATGGATGGAAGGATGGATGGATGGATGATGGATGGTAGATGGATGGAAGGATGGATGGATGGATGATGGATGGTAGATGGATGGAAGGATGGATGGATGGATGATGGATGGTAGATGGATGGATGGATGATATATGGATGGATGGATGGTAGATTGATGGACGGACGGACGGATGGATGGATGGATGCATGGATGAATGGATGGATGGATGGATGATAGATGGATGGATGGATGGATGGATGATGGATGGTAGATGGATGGAAGGATGGATGGATGGATGATGGATGGTAGATGGATGGAAGGATGGATGGATGGATGATGGATGGTAGATGGATGGATGGATGATATATGGATGGATGGATGGTAGATGGATGGACGGACGGACGGATGGATGGATGGATGGATGGATGGATGGATGGATGGATGCATGGATGAATGGATGGATGGATGGATGATGGATGGATGGATGGATGGATGGATGGATGGTAGATGGATGGATGGATGGATAGATGGATGGATGGATGGATGGATGGAAGGATGGTAGATGGATGATGGATGGATGGTAGATGGATGGATGGATAGATGGATGGATGGATGGATGATGGATGGTAGATGGATGGATGGTAGATGGATGGATGGATGGAAGGATGGTAGATGGATGGATGGATGGATGGAAGGATGGATGGATGGATGGATGATGGATGGATGGATGGATGGATGGATGATGGATGGTAGATGGATGGAAGGATGGATGGATGATGGATGGTAGATAGATGGATGGATGGATGGATGGATGGATGGATGGATGATGGATGGTAGATGGATGGAAGGATGGATGGATGATGGATGGTAGATAGATGGATGGATGGATGATGGATGGTAGATAGATGGATGGATGGATGGATGGATGGATGGATGATGGATGGTAGATAGATGGATGGATGGATGGATGGATGGATGGATGGATGATGGATGGTAGATGGATGGATGGATGGATGATGGATGGATGTTTATATCTGGAAGAAGAGATGAACGTCAGGTGTGTGCTTTTTGGCCATTTTCCGGCTTGTTTACGGTGTTCATCGTTGGGACGGTTGGGGTGAAGAACCGGGCAGGTTTCTGTCCTCCAGTAGAAACCGATAAAATGCAGAAGTAGAAGAATCCTCCATGACTGGCTGCTGCATGGTGAACCTGAGCAGGATTAAATTCAGACCGGAGGTGACTGCAGATCTGCCTCCTCTGCTGCTTGATGACTGAGTGTATGAGGAAGGAGCAGCATGAACAGAGAGGAATTAAAGCCACAGATGCAGGCTGAATGAAACGAAGTAGGGGGAGGCTCCTCTGGACATTAGTTTTGTGCAGGGATGCGTTGTTCCTCTGGAATGTGTTCAGCCTGAATATGGTCCTCCTGGGCTGCTGCATAAACCAAGAATGTCTCTGTGCATGCTTGAAGTCATCAGTCATCATTTGAGAACCCTCATGGTATGAAAATGTTTATTTTAGCTGCTGCTTATTGCTCTGGCAGGACAAATGCACTTAGCACACAGTAAATATTGGCTTATTGAAATGATCTGAGAGCTCAGCATCCTCACGTCTGAATGAGTCTGCAGCTGGTCGCGGCCATCACTCAGCACATTAAACTCAAACATAATCTTTATTTATACATGAAGAACTTTCAGTATAATATAAATATTTATTCTCTGGTTTCAAGAGCTTTTTTAAAACCACTTTTTTGGACCGTCCGGTTTAGATTCTTTTAAAATATGAGCCGACTGTTAAGCAGGCATAGCCACCCGGTGTGTCTTCTGCTGCATCCTGGTCCAGACAACTGCTGCTCTGGATATTTTCTCTTCTTCAGACCATCTCTGGAAACCCTGGAGATGGTTGTAGGTGAGAATCCCAGTAGATCAGCAGTTTCTGACCCAATGACATGGTTTATATCCAGCTGAACCTCAGCGAAACACCATCACATATTCACACCTGAATCTGCTTTAACACATCACGACTGTGGGACAGGCTGTCGAACTGACTGGAATGAAGCAGCTGGCAAGAAGCTGTCGGATCCTTTTAGTTTGTGGTTCATGCTCGTTCCTGAGAGACGGGCGGCTTGTTTCACCTCAACATCTGCTGGCAGGACTTCATGTCATCATCCAGCAGTGGGAGTCGCCTGCATTTCATTCACTTCCACCACCTAAGTGTTCACATCTGAGCAGACTTTAGATGCTTTTCTGTCCATCATCACACACGTGATGCAGTCCCGAACAGCAGATGATGTAACTGGACCACATCCAGATTTTTCTCTCTCCATTAAAATGTTTTACAGGCTGAAACGTCTGTCCAGGCCAAGTTTTCTGAATGTTCTGTAACTCTGACATGGGAAGAGCAGCATTACACTTCATGATTCATGATTTCTTCTAGCTTCAGTAAAAGTCAGGCATCATCAAGTGCTTCAACTTCTGGTGGGAAAAGAGAAAGATGGAAAAATGATTCCCAGTCCTGCTCATTTCTAAAGAGGAATGTCTGTCACACCCGTCCTACTGTTCTCTGGGCAGATCAGTTTATTCACCCTCAGCATGTCGACGCTCCTGGATCAGATTCAGCTGGGAACATAAAATCTGTCTGTGGGAAGATAAACTTTTTGCTTCAACACCGAAGTTAAAGCTTCAGGATTTCTTCAGAGCTTTTTGGATGCTGGTTAGGAGAAATCTGAGCAGATGCAGACGCTGTTTGAGCAAACGTCTCCAAATGAAACCGCTGTCGGTGCTCAGATCCTGCAGACCAGGCATCAGCAACTCTGGTCCTCGAGGGCCGTGTCCTGCAGGTCCTGGATGTTTCTCTCCTGCAACACACGATTCAAAAAACATGGATCTACAACAGCTTGTTATCACGTTCTGCACAAGTCTGTTAATGATCCATTCATGTGACTCAGGTGTGTCACTGCAGGACACCTGGCCTGAGGACACCTGGCCTGAGGACACCTGGCCTGAGGACCGGAGGACCCTCTAACATCCCAATAACATCTGTGATGTAATCAGTGTCTTAACACTAGAGAAGGGTTTTATGGGAAACAGGTCAGTAGATGTTGGCAGCAGGATTCCACGTTGCTTTGCTCCTCAAAGAAAGTCACACTGAGACAAACTAGACCAATAAAAAACAAGATTAACCCTTCAAACTCCAGGAGATCTCCCCGAGCGCTATCTCTTCATCAGCACAACCGACACAGCGAACACGAGGAGATACAGATCGCTGATTAAAGCAGAGTTTAGTTGTGATGTCAGCCACCCACAGCACAGAGGAGGTGAAGAAGAGGCATGAGGAAGGTTGAGGACCATCCTCGCTGTGAAACCGTGCTTCCTTTGTCACAGATGCTGGAGAGGAAGGTAAACCGGGCTGCCGCATCTCCTCCAGCAAACCTCTCTTCAGGTTCCTTTCAGGAGACAATAAAACAGGATTAGAGACGTGAAACGAAGGAGAAAAACATCAAGGATCGGAGACCTGGTTGAGGAAAGACTGGAAACAGAAGTGGACTGGAAGTTCAGAGTCTCTCTGAGGATCATGAGGATCTTCTACACTGGAGTGGTGGAGAGAGTTCTGGTAACACCACCCAGTGGTACAGGACCAGGACTGGTCAGGACCGGAGGGCCCTGCAGAGGGTGCTGAGGTCAGCATAGCGTACCGTGGTACCACCCTCCCCCCTCCAGGACATCTTCATGAGGAGACCAGCAGCCAGAGGAACAGGATCATGGAGACCCTCATCATCCTAACAACGGTGTGGTGGAGAGGCGGCGCTCGGGCCGCCGTCTGAGGCTCATGAAGGCGAACTCAGAGAGACTCAGGAGGAGCTTCTTCCCTCAGGCTGGACGAGCTGGGAACTCGACCCCTGGCCAGCATCCGACCTTCTGCTGGAAACACCATCATTTCCTCCCTTTAACAAGCTTCTTATACATATCGTCAGTCTGTACAGCAGCACAGCACCGTGGCTCATTAGATTTATATTTATTGTCTTTTTAGTTTATAACCGTGTTGTTTTTGTTTCTTTACTGGTGGGAAGTGGGTGTGCACAGCCTCGGATGCATGTACGACTGCATTTCACCGCTTGGATCAATCTTAAAAACTACAGAAATGTCTCCTATTTGGTCATTCACTCTTTAACCTGTTTATGTGTTGACTAACTAGAATGCAAACCAGTAACCAGTAACCAGTAACCAGTAACCAGTAACCGGTAACCAGTAAAGGTCCACCCAGCTCTTCCTCCAGTCGACTGTGTACCAGGTGAAGCGGTGAACAACACCATCGCTTCTTCTTCTCCTGTGGCTTTGCTGCTGCAGGACGTGCACTGACTCCATGTTTCGCTCGTCTTGATCAGAGTGGGAACAATGTGGGGAAAATGACGGACCAAACACACTCCAGGGGGCCTGAAACCAGATCCCCTTTTACAGCCACTTGCAAAACAAGCTCTCTGTATAATGTAATGCAGTGTTGATCAGAGCCCTGCTGAGCCAGCAAGCTGCAGAGGCACTTTTAATTGTTGCAGGTGGCCTGGCTCAGGGAACATAGCTGCGATGCACAGGGATCTGCAAATAAAACTCCAAAGCATGCATGTGTGAACGGGTACACAAACAAGTGAGCTGAGTCCAAGACAGCTGTGTCTGAGACGGCTGTGCCAAGGTTCATAGCCCGAGTTAACAGCATGGCCTCCTTTCGCCTGCAGTCACTGATTCTGGCCTGCAGAACACCACCCTGGATTTAACCATGACGAGTCCACAGCTGAGCTTTGTACTATGGAAGCAGTTCATCAGCACGTTGCAGCCGCTCAAAACCAAAGGTCACGAAGACGTATGTCGGTGGTACATCTGAGTGGCGGCAGACACGAAACAGCCTGTTTCTAATTATTGACCTTTGAATGATTTGTTCAGATACCTTCCCGATGAAAGTATCGATCCTCTGCTTGGTTCTTCACGCCGAGGCAGACGCGGTCGTTTTTCTGACAGATTTAAGAGCAAATAAAGAAAATTCTTTAAAACTTGGTGGAGACAAAAAGGAAAATAACCCATTAAATTTTAGTGCACATACACATTTATTTTTATTATAAAAACAGCAGCGAAGTCAGAAATTTGTTCATCTGACTGTCTGGAAACAGCTTCTGTTTTCCCTCCATGTCAACAGGAGTCGGACAAAAACGTTAAGAACGGAGCGTTTGTCGTGGATTGGACGCAGGAGACCAGGTGGGAGGAGGAGTCACGGAGACGGATGAAGGTTTAACTAACCGAGCTGGAAGAGAGTCAAACAAGAAAAGACCAAACTATGAAAACCAGAACGCAGAGACCTGAAGACGGAAAAGCCCGGACTAACACACGCAATGGCCTGGCCATGCTGAAAGGAAAACCTGGAGCATGGACACATCGGGGCGAGTTACAAGATGAGGAGCAGGTGATTAATGACCTGGAGCTGGGGACAGGAAGTAAAAACTACAAAATAAAATGGAGAACTCCAACACGTCAAAAGACGATCAAACTAAACGGCAGAAGAAGAAAAGCCACTCACCACAACGCACAGTGTTGGAGCGTGACGGCCTCTGTGGTTACGTAACGACCATCACGAGCTCGCCTCTGAACGCTGAAAGCATCCGAACTGAACGTCACATGTTCGCCAGTCTGAAACTCCACAGTCCAGATGCAGTTCCTCGCTTCGTCTCTGATGTACGAGCTCACCGCAGAACGACGTCTCCTTTCCAGTGATGGAGGATGACACAGCTTCCTGACATCAAGGCTCTCCATCGCCTTCAGGAACTAATCTTCATCACAATCAGGTGGAAGAGAAAAAACATGGAAGCAACATTTACTGTCACGTTCAAAGAACTCACCCTCCTTTCATCTCTGGTTTCCATGGTGATGATGAACCCTTAAAACTCCACCAGGTCTCCCCGAGCTCCACCTCCTCCACCACCCGGAGCGGTGGTGTGTAGCTCTGTGGGGTAAATGTGATGGACATTTTACCCTTTAGCTGATCTACAGAACTTTTCCAGACATTTCTATCCCGTCCAGGAGGCTCGCTGTCCTCTGGTCCGCCTGGGGTGTCCCCCACGGGACATGGTGGGTGGGTTGTGTGTGCAGTGACTGTGTGATGGTGAGAGCTTGTGGGTGCGGCACAGGGACGGTGTGAGTGTGGGGTTATATAGGGTGCAGGTGGGGAGTGGAGGGAGGGGGTCGATAGCACCCTGGTTCCCGGGGTGTGCGGTTGGAACCTCGGGGTGTGTGCTGGCCTACGCCAGGTGGTTGTCTGGGGGGGCCTGGTCTGCCTCTGACCTCCGTAGAGGTGTGGTCACATGATCTCACTCACCACTCTTCATCCCTGATCACTCCTCTTCCTCATGCTCTGCATGCTGACACAGTCACTGAGTTGTCCAGTGTGTTTTTATACTAAGAAATAATTATTTTTTGTATTTTTCCTGTGAGTTAGTATCTGGTCGCTGTTATGTCTTTTTGATTTGGTTATTATTTAAAAACTCTTAATGACTGGCAGCCCTGTTTTTTTTTTTCTGTGTGTGTGTTTCTGCTTTTGTAAAAGTTGTAGAAATTTTCTGGTGTGTTCATGTACAGGTGTAACAGTTTGTTGTCTGGTGATGGTGTGGATTGAAGGTTGTTTCCTTCTGTCTGTGATCTTTTTGTCTCCTTTCTTCTTTCCCTTTTGCTCTTTTTGCTATTTTCCATCTTTTTCTTTCCCCTCCGGTCAGGTCCAGCAAGATTACATAGATTCCATGATTCAAAGTAAAAAAATTAATAAATGTATCACATTATAAAGAGGAGCCTTACCCATAGGCCTCCCCTTGGCAGAGCAAATTTGTTCAGCACGATACAGCAACCAGATTATCATCTTGCTGCTATGATGCTGGACAGAACAAGTTAAAAAAAAAAAAAAAACCTGGCATCTAACAGAGCTGATGGTTCTGGGTGGACATAACATGCTGTCCCACAACCAGTCCAGGATCTAGTCCACCAGGCTGTTTATACTGGAATTAAAAACTGTTACAGACTGGTTTATACTGGCATTAAAAGCTGTTACAGACTGGTTTATACTGGGATTAAAAGCTGCTACAGACTGGTTTATACTGGGATTAAAAGCTGCTACAGACTGGTTTATACTGGGATTAAACGCTGCTACAGACTGGTTTATACTGGGATTAAAAGCTGCTACAGACTGGTTTATACTGGGATTAAAAGCTGCTACAGACTGGTTTATACTGGGATTAAAAGCTGTTACAGACTGGTTTATACTGGGATTGAAAGCTGCTACAGACTGGTTTATACTGGGATTAATAGCTGTTACAGACTGGTTTATACTGGGATTAAAAGCTGGTACAGACTGGTTTATACTGGGATTAAAAGCTGTTACAGACTGGTTTATACTGGCATTAAAAGCTGCTACAGACTGGTTTATACTCGGATTAAAAGCTGCTACAGACTGGTTTATACTGGGATTAAAAGCTGCTACAGACTGGTTTATACTGGGATTAAAAGCTGCTACACACTGGTTTATACTGGCATTAAAAGCTGTTACAGACTGGTTTATACTGGCATTAAAAGCTGTTACAGACTGGTTTATACTGGGATTAAAAGCTGCTACAGACTGGTTTATACTGGGATTAAAAGCTGCTACAGACTGGTTTATACTGGGATTAAACGCTGCTACAGACTGGTTTATACTGGGATTAAAAGCTGCTACAGACTGGTTTATACTGGGATTAAAAGCTGCTACAGACTGGTTTATACTGGGATTAAAAGCTGTTACAGACTGGTTTATACTGGGATTGAAAGCTGCTACAGACTGGTTTATACTGGGATTAATAGCTGTTACAGACTGGTTTATACTGGGATTAAAAGCTGGTACAGACTGGTTTATACTGGGATTAAAAGCTGTTACAGACTGGTTTATACTGGCATTAAAAGCTGCTACAGACTGGTTTATACTCGGATTAAAAGCTGCTACAGACTGGTTTATACTGGGATTAAAAGCTGCTACAGACTGGTTTATACTGGGATTAAAAGCTGCTACACACTGGTTTATACTGGCATTAAAAGCTGTTACAGACTGGTTTATACTGGGATTAAAAGCTGCTACAGACTGGTTTATACTGGGATTAAAAGCTGCTACAGACTGGTTTATACTGGGATTAAAAGCTGCTACAGACTGGTTTATACTGGGATTAAACGCTGCTACAGACTGGTTTATACTGGGATTAAAAGCTGCTACAGACTGGTTTATACTGGGATTAAAAGCTGCTACAGACTGGTTTATACTGGGATTAAAAGCTGTTACAGACTGGTTTATACTGGGATTAAAAGCTGCTACAGACTGGTTTATACTGGGATTAAAAGCTGCTACAGACTGGTTTATACTGGGATTAAAAGCTGTTACAGACTGGTTTATACTGGGATTAAAAGCTGTTACAGACTGGTTTATACTGGGAATAAAAGCTGTTACAGACTGGTTTATACTGGGATTAAAAGCTGGTACAGACTGGTTTATACTGGGATTAAAAGCTGTTACAGACTGGTTTATACTGGGATTAAAAGCTGCTACAGACTGGTTTATACTGGGATTAAAAGCTGTTACAGACTGGTTTATACTGGCATTAAAAGCTGCTACAGACTGGTTTATACTGGGATTAAAAGCTGTTACAGACTGGTTTATACTGGGATTAAAAGCTGCTACAGACTGGTTTATACTGGGATTAAAAGCTGTTACAGACTGGTTTATACTGGGATTAAAAGCTGTTACAGACTGGTTTATACTGGGATTAAAAGCTGCTACAGACTGGTTTATACTGGGATTAAAAGCTGTTACAGACTGGTTTATACTGGGATTAAAAGCTGTTACAGACTGGTTTATACTGGGATTAAAAGCTGTTACAGACTGGTTTATACTGGGATTAAAAGCTGTTACAGACTGGTTTATACTGGGATTAAAAGCTGCTACAGACTGGTTTATACTGGGATTAAAAGCTGTTACAGACTGGTTTATACTGGGATTAAAAGCTGTTACAGACTGGTTTATACTGGGATTAAAAGCTGTTACAGACTGGTTTATACTGGGATTAAAAGCTGTTATGAGATGTCTTGCAGAGGGATGCAGCACTCTTAAAATTGCCAAGCTTTTGAGGTGTGATCATCGAACAATCAAGCGTTTCATTCAAAATAGTCAACAGGGTCGCAAGAAGCGTGTTGAAAAAACAGGGCGCAGAATAACTGCCCATGAACTGAGGAAAATCAAGCGTGAAGCTGCCAAGATGCCATTGGCCACCAGTTTTGCCATATTTCAGAGCTGCAACATCACTGGAGTGCCAAGAAGCACAAGGTGTGCAATACTCAGGGACATGGCCAAGGTAAGGAAGGCTGAAAAACGACCACCACTGAACAAGACACACAAGATAAAACGTCAAGACTGGGCCAAGAAATATCATAAGACTGATTTTTCTAAGGTTTTATGAACTGATGAAATGAAAGTGAGTCTTGATGGGCCAGATGGATGGGCCCGTGGCTGGATCAGTACAGGGCAGAGAGCTCCACTCCGACTCAGACGCCAGCAAGGTGGAGGTGGGATACTGGTATGGGCTGGTATCATCAAAGATGAGCTTGTGGGACCTTTACGGGTTGAGGATGGAGTCAAGCTCAACTCCCAGTCCTACTGCCAGTTTCTGGAAGACACCTTCTTCAAGCAGTGGTACAGGAAGAAGTCAGCATCGTTCAAGAAAAACATGATTTTCATGCAGGACAATGCTCCATCACACGCATCCAAGTACTCCACCGCGTGGCTGGCCAGAAAAGGTCTAAAAGAAGAAAAATAATGACATGGCCTCCTTGTTCACCTGATCTTAACCCCATAGAGAACCTGTGGTCCCTCATCAAATGTGAGATCTACAGGGAGGGAAAACAGTACACCTCTCTGAACAGTGTCTGGGAGGCTGTGGTTGCTGCTGCACGCAATGTTGATCGTGAACAGATCAAGACACTGACAGAATCTATGGATGGCAGGCTTTTGAGTGTCCTCGCAAAGAAAGGTGGTTATATTGGTCACTGATTTGTTTTTGTTTTGTTTTTGAATGCCAGAAATGTATATTTGTACATTTTGAGTTGTTATATTGGTTTCCCTGGTGAAAATAAATAAGTGAAATGGGTATATATTTGGTTTTTGTTAAGTTGCCTAATAATTCTGCACAGCCTGTACTGGGATTAAAAGCTGCTACAGACTGGTTTTAGTGGTAAAAGATATTTTGGAGTTTTTAGGGTTAAAGGATGGAGATGGAGACTAAGAAGATGGGTATAACTTGGTTTATTTGTTCTTCTGTTTCCTGTCCCAACACGTTATGTTTATTCCACATTTCTGAGGTCCGGCTGCTCCCAGTGTGACAAGAACAACGCAGAGAATTATTTTTACTCGATGAGTTTTTGTTTTCCAGTAAAGTTTTTTCCTCTCGATGCAGCATGGGAGATTTATTTTTTCGTCATGACAGCGTGCAGAACGGGAATGATTTGAAAGAGCTTAACCAAATGCATTAGTTCCACTCTGCATGTCCTGTATTAACGCACCAACTCACATGTGCAGAAGAACTCAACATTTCAACAGATTCTTCTCAGAGAAGGAACTGAATAAAAGACTCCACAGCCCCCCAAACAGAGAAATTCTTCACCTGCAGGATGTGTTGGGGTTTCCCTCCACCATCACACTGGCTACATTCTTCACCTCCACTTAATTTCCTACAAATGTTGCCCTAAATTATTCATAAATTCTAACTTGATGGAGATAAAATACCTTTTAAACATAGTGAAAAAGTCCCACAGGTGGTTTTTATGAGATGTAATGAAGGTATTTACATCCTCTTGTTACCTGTCACGGAGGTGAATGTGGATGATCAGCCTGCATAAGAAGCGCTGAGATGCAGACTGCGTGATGAACAGCTTCCTCTTCCTGCCGCTCTGCAGCTGTTGCCGGGCCTGCAGCCCATCGGGGCCGTAAATCACCGCCTTTGTACTCCAGAATCAGCCTATCAGCCGCAGGTGTGGGCTCAGCCTGGGATTCCACAGCTCCGCTGGAAACTGGACAGAAGTCCAGACACGCTGGGAGGACAGGGTTCTGATCCGTCCTGCTCACGGTTTAGTTGAGTCAAGGTGATGAAAACTGGTGGAGGGAAGATCATCATCATCATCTTCACCCTGTAAGTTCATTCTTAGAGAAGCTTTAACAGGCTGAGAGGCAGGAAGCAGACAAGCATTCGCCTCCAGAAATAGTTTGAGGTAAAATGTAAATAGTGCTTTACTGTACCTGGGATGATACCCAAAGCACTTCATATCATACGTCACATTCTCACACACACACACACACACACACACACACACACACACTGATGGCGGAAGCTGCCATGCAAGGCTCTCAACCACGACCCACCAGGAGTTCGGCTCAGAGCTCAGAGACACCTCGACATGAACTCGACAGACCGAGGATCGAACCGGCAACCCTCAGGCTGGAAGAACAGCGCTCTACCCACTGAGCCGCCCCGAGTTTGTACAGGAGCGCTTCCTGGATTCACCAGCTCTCATCCGAGGTGCTCTTTGGATCCGGGACAGGAAGCTCGGTATAACACAAACTCCACCTCCGTCACAGTTTCTGGCCTCGGTCCGACCGGATGAGTTCACAGTGTCTTCATAGTGGAATTCCACTAGTAGGAATTCTCTACCTGTAATGGAACGTTCCACCAGGAAACAGGAAAACTACAAACATGGTACCGTTTTACACCAGCAGGTGGCACTATTAAAACATCCGCATGCCCACATCAACACATGATTAAAAGCGACTTTCCTGGACAAATCGGACGTTTGCAGGAATATTCACATTAAACGGGAAAGTCCGGCTCGTCGTTCCGGCCAGGGATTTACGGCTCTCCTCCCTCTGCTTGAGTCTGTCACCTTCTCAGCTGGAAACGATGCAACATGCTTGTAATGTTTACGGATCACCGCGTGTTGCTCCATGAAATGCTTGAATGTAGGAGAGTTGCACCTGGACACCTGTCCTGCATCGCTCTACTGAACCTGTAGGTCTGTAGGTCTTCATCCGGACCAGGTCTGTTGGTTGAAGGTGTGCCATACAGTCGGGTATCTGCCTGAACATCACGCCACGTTAACCCGAGGGCCGCCATGTTGGGACACGAAGGCGTCCAATCCCTGCTGCAGCAACGTGTTACTAACTGCATGTGTTCCAGCACGAGCCTGGCAACGTCTACCGTTACCATGGAAACAGCACATATTGTGATGCTAGTCATGCAGATGGTGGTGTGCAGTCTGACGTGGAGGCCACAACGTCGGTTGTCAGAGGGTTCACCAGAAACCTGGAGAAGGTAGACCAGAATTAATAAGTTATCCTGACTGAACCGCCCCTACGTTACCATGGAGATCTATCCTGGACCCTTAGCCAGGTCCTTAGTTAGCTTAGCTTAGTTGGGTTAATCCTAGAGTTTTATTTTCCAGTCAGGAGTCAAACCTCATCAGAAATGACTTTTCTAATAGGTTTAATCCATGTTTTCATCTGGCCACAACCAGGCCTCAAACTACGGTTCAGTTTTTCCTTTTAACGTTCACCCTTATTATGAAGTTACAGTGATTGTAGTTATGAAGGCTGCAGATGGTCCATGGTGGCTAAATACAGCAGCTGTCCTACACAAACACCTCTAAAATGTTTGATGGCAATATGAGGCCAGTGTTGGAGAAGCTGTGGTTGGAGATTACGGGGATTCCCTCTGGGATGAACGGATGTGTGGAAATGAAGTTGTGCTGTTAGATGTTGAATTAATTAGTTTAATTTCTACCTTTAAGTTGGGATAACTGTAAACCAGGACCAGAGCGGAACCAGTTTTCAGCCTGAGAGCTTTAAACGAAGACCAGCCACCTGCTTCTGATGTGGACTGACTGGAAAAATAAAACATCTGTTTCACTTCCCATCCTGAAGCTTTTATTGTGAAGGTAAAGACACTAATAGCCTAATTTCCTGTATTACTGCATCAGATTACAGAAACACAAACCCCTTCCTCATGTCCTCATCTACCGTCTTCCATCATCTGTCCTCTACCTACTGTCCTCCATCTACCGTCTTCCATCGTCTGTCCTCTACCTACTGTCCTCCATCTACCGTCTTCCATCGTGTGTCCTCTACCTACTGTCCTCCATCTACCGTCTTCCATCGTCTGTCCTCTACCTACTGTCCTCCATCTACCGTCTTCCATCGTCTGTCCTCTACCTACTGTCCTCCATCTACCGTCTTCCATCGTCTGTCCTCTACCTACTGTCCTCCATCTACCGTCTTCCATCGTCTGTCCTCCGTCTATTGTCCTCTACCTACTGTCCTCCATCTACTGTCCTCGTCTACCGTCTTCCATCGTCTGTCCTCTACCTACTGTCCTCCATCTACCGTCTTCCATCGTCTGTCCTCTACCTACTGTCCTCCATCTACCGTCTTCCATCGTCTGTCCTCCGTCTATTGTCCTCTACCTACTGTCCTCCATCTACTGTCCTCCATCTACCGTCTTCCATCGTCTGTCCTCCGTCTTTTGTCCTCTACCTACTGTCCTCCATCTACTGTCCTCCATCTACCGTCTTCCATCGTCTGTCCTCTACCTACTGTCCTCCATCTACTGTCCTCCATCTACCGTCTTCCATCGTCTGTCCTCCGTCTATTGTCCTCTACCTACTGTCCTCCATCTACTGTACTCCGTCTACCGTCTTCCATCGTCTGTCCTCTACCTACTGTCCTCCATCTACCGTCTTCCATCGTCTGTCCTCCGTCTATTGTCCTCTACCTACTGTCCTCCATCTACCGTCTTCCATCGTCTGTCCTCCGTCTATTGTCCTCTACCTACTGTCCTCCATCTACTGTCCTCCATCTACCGTCTTCCATCGTCTGTCCTCTACCTACTGTCCTCCATCTACTGTCCTCCATCTACCGTCTTCCATCGTCTGTCCTCCGTCTATTGTCCTCTACCTACTGTCCTCCATCTACCGTCTTCCATCGTCTGTCCTCTACCTACTGTCCTCCATCTACCGTCTTCCATTGTCTGTCCTCTACCTACTGTCCTCCATCTACCGTCTTCCATCGTCTGTCCTCCGTCTATTGTCCTCTACCTACTGTCCTCCATCTACCGTCTTCCATCGTCTGTCCTCCGTCTATTGTCCTCTACCTACTGTCCTCCATCTACTGTCCTCCATCTACCGTCTTCCATTGTCTGTCCTCTACCTACTGTCCTCCATCTACCGTCTTCCATTGTCTGTCCTCTACCTACTGTCCTCCATCTACCGTCTTCCATCGTCTGTCCTCCGTCTATTGTCCTCTACCTACTGTCCTCCATCTACCGTCTTCCATCGTCTGTCCTCCGTCTATTGTCCTCTACCTACTGTCCTCCATCTACCGTCTTCCATCGTCTGTCCTCCGTCTATTGTCCTCTACCTACTGTCCTCCATCTACTGTCCTCCATCTACCGTCTTCCATCGTCTGTCCTCTACCTACTGTCCTCCATCTACTGTCCTCCATCTACCGTCTTCCATCGTCTGTCCTCCGTCTATTGTCCTCTACCTACTGTCCTCCATCTACTGTCCTCCGTCTACCGTCTTTCATCGTCTGTCCTCCATCTATTGTCCTCTACCTACTGTCCTCCATCTACTGTCCTCCGTCTACCGTCTTCCATCGTCTGTCCTCTACCTACTGTCCTCCATCTACCGTCTTCCATCGTCTGTCCTCCATCTACCGTCTTCCATCGTCTGTCCTCTACCTACTGTCCTCCATCTACCGTCTTCCATCGTCTGTCCTCTACCTACTGTCCTCCATCTACCGTCTTCCATCGTCTGTCCTCCGTCTATTGTCCTCTACCTACTGTCCTCCGTCTACCGTCTTCCATCGTCTGTCCTCTACCTACTGTCCTCCATCTACCATCTTCCATCGTCTGTCCTCTACCTACTGTCCTCCATCTACTGTCCTCCGTCTACCGTCTTCCATCGTCTGTCCTCTACCTACTGTCCTCCATCTACCGTCTTCCATCGTCTGTCCTCTACCTACTGTCCTCCATCTACCGTCTTCCATCGTCTGTCCTCTACCTACTGTCCTCCATCTACCGTCTTCCATCGTCTGTCCTCCGTCTATTGTCCTCTACCTACTGTCCTCCATCTACTGTCCTCCGTCTACCGTCTTCCATTGTCTGTCCTCTACCTACTGTCCTCCATCTACCGTCTTCCATCGTCTGTCCTCTACCTACTGTCCTCCATCTACCGTCTTCCATCGTCTGTCCTCCGTCTATTGTCCTCTACCTACTGTCCTCCATCTACTGTCCTCCGTCTACCGTCTTCCATCGTCTGTCCTCTACCTACTGTCCTCCATCTACCGTCTTCCATCGTCTGTCCGCCGTCTATTGTCCTCTACCTACTGTCCTCCATCTACTGTCCTCCATCTACCGTCTTCCATCGTCTGTCCTCCGCCTATTGTCCTCTACCTACTGTCCACCATCTACTGTCCTCCGTCTACCGTCTTCCATCGTCTGTCCTCTACCTACTGTCCTCCATCTACCGTCTTCCATTGTCTGTCCTCTACCTACTGTCCTCCATCTACCGTCTTCCATCGTCTGTCCTCCGTCTATTGTCCTCTACCTACTGTCCTCCATCTACTGTCCTCCATCTACCGTCTTCCATCGTCTGTCCTCCGTCTATTGTCCTCTACCTACTGTCCTCCATCTACTGTCCTCCATCTACCGTCTTCCATCGTCTGTCCTCTACCTACTGTCCTCCATCTACTGTCCTCCATCTACCGTCTTCCATCGTCTGTCCTCCGTCTATTGTCCTCTACCTACTGTCCTCCATCTACCGTCTTCCATCGTCTGTCCTCTACCTACTGTCCTCCATCTACTGTCCTCCATCTACCGTCTTCCATCGTCTGTCCTCTACCTACTGTCCTCCATCTACCGTCTTCCATCGTCTGTCCTCTACCTACTGTCCTCCGTCTACCGTCTTCCATCGTCTGTCCTCCGTCTATTGTCCTCTACCTACTGTCCTCCATCTACCGTCTTCCATCGTCTGTCCTCCGTCTATTGTCCTCTACCTACTGTCCTCCATCTACCGTCTTCCATCGTCTGTCCTCTACCTACTGTCCTCCATCTACTGTCCTCCATCTACCGTCTTCCATCGTCTGTCCTCCGTCTATTGTCGTCTACCTACTGTCCTCCATCTACTGTCCTCCGTCTACCGTCTTCCATCGTCTGTCCTCTACCTACTGTCCTCCATCTACCGTCTTCCATCGTCTGTCCTCCGTCTATTGTCCTCTACCTACTGTCCTCCATCTACTGTCCTCCATCTACCGTCTTCCATCGTCTGTCCTCCGTCTATTGTCCTCTACCTACTGTCCTCCATCTACCGTCTTCCATCGTCTGTCCTCTACCTACTGTCCTCCGTCTACCGTCTTCCATCGTCTGTCCTCCGTCTATTGTCCTCTACCTACTGTCCTCCATCTACTGTCCTCTACCTACTGTCCTCCATCTACCGTCTTCCATCGTCTGTCCTCTACCTACTGTCCTCCATCTACTGTCCTCCATCTACCGTCTTCCATCGTCTGTCCTCTACCTACTGTCCTCCATCTACTGTCCTCCGTCTACCGTCTTCCATCGTCTGTCCTCTACCTACTGTCCTCCATCTACCGTCTTCCATCGTCTGTCCTCCGTCTATTGTCCTCTACCTACTGTCCTCCATCTACTGTCCTCCATCTACCGTCTTCCATCGTCTGTCCTCCGTCTATTGTCCTCTACCTACTGTCCTCCATCTACTGTCCTCCATCTACCGTCTTCCATCGTCTGTCCTCTACCTACTGTCCTCCATCTACTGTCCTCCATCTACCGTCTTCCATCGTCTGTCCTCCGTCTATTGTCCTCTACCTACTGTCCTCCATCTACCGTCTTCCATCGTCTGTCCTCTACCTACTGTCCTCCATCTACTGTCCTCCATCTACCGTCTTCCATCGTCTGTCCTCTACCTACTGTCCTCCATCTACCGTCTTCCATCGTCTGTCCTCTACCTACTGTCCTCCGTCTACCGTCTTCCATCGTCTGTCCTCCGTCTATTGTCCTCCATCTACTGTCCTCCATCGTCTGTCCTCCGTCTATTGTCCCCTACCTACTGTCCTCCATCTACCGTCTTCCATCGTCTGTCCTCTACCTACTGTCCTCCATCTACTGTCCTCCATCTACCGTCTTCCATCGTCTGTCCTCCGTCTATTGTCCTCTACCTACTGTCCTCCATCTACTGTCCTCCGTCTACCGTCTTCCATCGTCTGTCCTCTACCTACTGTCCTCCATCTACCGTCTTCCATCGTCTGTCCTCCGTCTATTGTCCTCTACCTACTGTCCTCCATCTACCGTCTTCCATCGTCTGTCCTCCGTCTATTGTCCTCTACCTGCTGTCCTCCGTCTACTAACGCCTGCATCACTTATTAATAAACAGGAAGACGTGATCATGACAAGCATCGAGCTGTAGAAGCTCAGGCAGAACTGAGGCGCACAGAGAAGGAGATGGAGACAAACCAAACTCGTACAGCTTCAGGGACCAGCAAGAACTGGAGAGGACGATCTGGCAGGGTGGTGGTGGTAGCAGAGTTTAAATGGAAGTCCTGATTACGGAGATGAGATGCAGCTGGTGAAAACCTGATCTGGTTCCAACACACCTGTTCCTGCAAACAACACTGAAGCTGTTTTTGAGGCTTACGGTGGAAAAAGACCTAAAGGAGCTGATGTTATGCTCTTTTATAAGTTAATAAATTCGTTTGGAAGATTTTACAAGGAGAAGTTAAAATGCTTCAATGTTTGAAAAACCCTTCTGTTATGCTGCATCATCCACCCTTCAGTGGTAGCTGCTCCTTATTACTTTCAGACAAACCAACCATCGAGCCAAGATCATGCTCCAGTGTTTCATGGTGGTGTCGTTATGTAGAGGAAGAAAACCCTGAATGTAAACAGAAAGGAGGAGAAAATCCATCAGTGGTGTCAACCAACGTGGTCAACTTTAACTTTTGGACATCTGATGAAAAATCATCCCAGGATATCTTTAAAGATGCACTGTTGGGTGTAGATTCCCCTTTAGGTGGTGTTCCACGTGTAGATTCTGGATTCATCCTGAATGCGACCTGCAGAAAACTGATTTGGTCACAAATGAAGAAAATGCCTCTAAAATGCTCTTTGGAGCATGATTGTGTTTCTAAGTGTTTGTTTGTGCTGCACATGTTTTCCTGAGGGCCTCGTGGACATGAACATGAGTATTTTAATAACCACAGATGTGATGCAAACACAGTTTTGGCCACTGAAACAATAATTAGGGAAATGCCTTCCTGGGGGAAGATCTAAAACCCTGACTGTAACTAGAAAGTCATTTTCTAAAACTTCATTTTCGATTACCCCCTCAGTTAAAATCACAGAACTGCTCTGTCTGTTCTCTACTTACAACCCTCATTTTGTTAGCTTTTAGCCTCTGGCTCCAGTGCTGACCTAGAGACAGGAAATACTTCGTATCAGCTGCTCCATGTTGAACCCCATATCATGCAGCATCTACATACTCCCACCAGCTCCGATCATGAAAATGAATCACATATCTGATCATAATTATACTGATGACACTCAGCTCTCTGTCACTGACTCACCAGGGGACTGGTCCCAGACAAAGCTTCAGTTTGTGTATCAGTCAAATCAATTAGTGGATTTTCCCAAAGTTTCTTTGGATAAATACAAATAAATCTG
The DNA here is from genome assembly GCF_017639745.1 of Melanotaenia boesemani. NCBI lineage: Eukaryota > Metazoa > Chordata > Actinopteri > Atheriniformes > Melanotaeniidae > Melanotaenia > Melanotaenia boesemani. The sequence goes on from NC_055701.1 coordinate 955,749, forward strand.
AAATGGTTGTGTTTGGAACCAAAGATTAGCTTCAGTCTGCAATGTTCAAATCGGTGGATCAGTCTGAGTGGTTCTGGATCTTAGAAGTCTCTGAGCCACAGGGACTTCTAAGATCATCTGGGTTAGGTTCTGTAGGGAATGTGACATCAGGGCGGTGTGATCTCGCCTCTCTGAAGGTGCAGAACTCTGCAGAGTCATGGAAGAAATGCTCAGTCATGGTGTGATAAAGCAAGCATCATATGAGCTTCCTGAGGCAGGAATCACACAAACGTATTAAATCTTGATAAAGTGTGAATGAAGCTAACACGATGCACGCGCCAACGCTTCAGCTTATCTTCACATGACAGGACTTCTCTCTGACTGTTTAACGCTGCTGGGAAAGCTTTAATAAAGTTTCGGGTATTTGGTCAAAGTATTGATCAGCAGGGGGAATTCAAACTTTAGTTCAAGTCATTTTTATAATCAGGTTACTAAGAAAGCTGTTTCCAGAAGCCGGTGCAGTAAACAGGCAGATTGGTGGGGCTCGGTTTGCCTCCATCAGTCTGCAGAGGTGAAGCCGAGCCGCGAGAGGAGGGGGTGTTATACGAGCTGAGAGCAGCCAAGCCCCCTTCTTGGACATCGGCGAGGGGAAAATTCACTGATGAAATGTGGCACAGGCCCCGGAATGCAATTCCAAGCTTCCACATCTGTGAGATAGATGAAACCAGGTTCCTAATTTAACAAGCATGATGTCAGTGGGAATACGTGACAACGCTCCATCAGGGCCAGCGTACAGGTGGTCAGACAGCACTGCACTTAGCCCACTTTTATACTCTGCTTTTAGCATTTTCATGTATTCATCATCATGTCCAGGAAACAATCTACATCTAGTAATTACTCCGGTATTCCACCTCCTTAAAAAGGAGGTTTGACAGAAAAATGACTTCAGGAAGAAGAATTCCTCCAAAGAGTTGATGAAACCAGCCCTTTTTATAAAAGAACTACAGTTTTAAGTGAAAAGAGTACATGACCAGGTCCAGGCTGGCTCAGTCTGGTCACCATGACGACTGGGTGCATTAAACTGGACAAATGAAGACTTCTAACCAGCTACTGATGGTAATAACTGGCATCTGGTGGACCAGCTGTGGGAAATGACTAAAACAACATGACTTTACATTTATGAACTCCTTTATCTGTTTTCTGTTTCTACTGTTCTTATCTATTGTTAGTGTTTTTAGATTTGATGTTTGTTTTAACCTTTTAACTCCATTGTTTTCATCATGGGGATCCTTCACACCGGTATTGTTGCCTGTTTGGCCTGCAGGGTTCTTACCATGGTGATCGTCCTTGTCTGGCTGTCTGGGGGTCCTGCAGTGCAGCCCTATGGATGTAACGAGCTTCATACATCAAATTAGATTGACTGAACAGGTGAACCTTACAGAAAGCAACAATGGACGTGCTCGCGTGTTTTTCACTGTACAGGTACCGAGGTCTGGGATAAAGGAGGAAGCTCGGAGGGGACGGAGGTGGAAGCTCGGAGGGGACGGAGGAGGAAGCTCGGAGGGGACGGAGGTGGAAGCTCGGAGGGGACGGAGGTGGAGCTCGGAGGGGGTGGAGGTGGAGCTCGGAGGGGGTGGAGCCTTTGTGGTCGCTCCTGAACTGTGGGACTCTACGGGAAAGAGACGCCCCATCACTGTCCAGTTTTAGAAACGGCCTGAAGACGTTTTTACGATCTGGCCTTGGATCTAACATGAGACTCTTGTTTTCTTATTTTTAGTGTTTTATTGTTTTACTGCTATTGTTTCTGTTTCTACTTTGCATTTTACTTTACTTTGACAGTTTTTGCTTCTGTGCTGTTCAACTTACGTTGTTAAAATGCTCTATAAATAAATTCGAGCTGAGGCTGCATGTACGGGGAGAACATGCAGACTCTGCAAGTTATCCCGTGACAGCGGGGGGCTCTGGCTGGGGCCCCTCTCTGCTGCCCTCTGGGTGGGTCCAGGGTGGTCTTCGTGGTGGGGGGGCTTAGGTTGGTGTTCCAGGATGCTGCTGATGGCCTGGGTCTCTGGGCCGCCCTAGTCTTCCTCTAGCCTCGGTGGAGGGTCACACTCTGATCCTCCTCTTCCTCATCCTCTGCATGCTGACACAGCACAAGGGGTCCAGAGGGTTTATACACCAAGAGATGCTTTGGTTCAGGTGTGTGTGTTTCTGGTTCTTTGGTTCTGTCAGTCACACCAGGCCTGCTGCATGCTCACCTTCACAGGTGCAACTAATGAAGCTAATTGGACCAATAAGGCTCAGTTAAAGGAGCCTCCACTGGGAGGGGTGAAAGCTAGTCTGAACCTCAACACCAGCTGTGTAATCGTTTTTAATAATGGCAGATTCTTCGTGTGTGTGTTTATCGACCACATACAAACGATACAGACGGCGTTTTAGCTCTGATACATCACGTTCATCAGATCATATGTTGATCTCCACTTTGTTTACATAGCTGGCCTAGCTAAAGCCTTGCTAACAGCACCTTCTAAAAGCTTATTTTCTGTGCAGATGTTAATAAAACGGGTTCTGGACACATGACCCAGTGCAGAGGTCATTCTAGCAACCTTTAGTGGCTCCGACTGTACAACTCCAGATTAAATCAAACATCTGGGGCTATTTTTGGTAAAGGTGTGGAGGTTAAAGTAGTAGATGAGCTCGACTTGGAGGAAAGAACAAGTGCATCATCTCTCCATAGGAGTACCACAAGGCTCTCTTCTGGGCCCCCTCTCCTCACCACTGTAACCACACCCACTGGTACAATCCATGTCCAGTCATCATAACGTCAGCACAGCGTGATTGTCTGAATCCGATTCCAGTCCCACTGCTGCCCAGAGAGATTTCTGGGTCTCCAGCAGCTGTTTAACCCTTAAAACGCCGGCAGATGTCTCCGAGCGCTTTCACTCCTACCATCTTCGTTTCTCAGAAGCTGCAGTGTTTAACTCTGGGTGAACTCTACAGGCTGGTTTATAATAAAACAATAACCAGGCCAACCATAAATAGCTCAGATAAATGGCTTGTGGAGTTTTAGGGTTAAACTCAGATATTCAGGCTTCTTCTTCTGTTTTTCAGGATCATCATCTGTTCCTTTGGTTTCAGTTATTGCTCCATGGTGGTGGAAGAACTCTGAACACAGCTTCTACTCATGCTTCCATCGGGGTTTCCGACCATCTTCATGATTCCTGCTCTGAAGATAAAAACCAGAACCAGCTACGTGGCGTACCACTGCTAACTGCTACATATTAGAACAAGATGGCCTCCAGAAACCTCCAGCAGGGGTAAATGAGTCATGGCTTAAATAAACAAACAGGTGTGATTCCATAAAATTCAACACAAACAGCAGCAGGACCACAAGCAGACCTTCAGCAGGGTTAAACCATGACCTCAGAACGGTGACAGACTGAAGCGTTTAGCCTCAAAACTTCTGCTGTAAACACAAACAAATGAGCTCATCATTAACTCACCTCTGAGGAGAACGTGTCCATTATGCCACGAGAAGCTGCTTTTACAGTCTGAGTGAACGCTTGTTGTCGGCCGTCATCCATGATGAGCCGTGGGCTCTGCTTTACGAGCCACAGCTCAACATCTGGCTGCAGCTGGCAGATCAGAAAGCCTGAAACTGCTCCGATCCACAGACGGTACTGCAGGTGTGGAAAAACGGGCCCAGGGTTGTACTGGTTTTAATGTTGTGGCTGATCACATGACTGTTTACAGCCCCATAAAGCAGGTTCATGCAGAAAACACCAGACCCCCTTTCCTCACATGAACCCGGTCCAGGATCCCATCAGGTGGTTTTCATTTGGTTCCATTCTGAGTTCCAAAGTCTGAATGATCCACAATCCTGAATTCCTTATCCTGGAAACAGAAACCTGGAAACTAAATCCCGGAAAACAGAATCTTGGAAAACAGAATCCATCACCAAACTTCCGTCTGACCGATGGAAGCAGAAATGTCGCCCTCTGTGTCGTGGTGCTCCGCCCAGCATCCACCCAGATCACTGGTGATGGAGGACCAGAACATCCAGCATCATCTCCAGGCTCCACTTTACCTTCAGTAAATAAATACTGTCAGCCGAGCAGTCGGACGCTGCGGGAACCAACCTATTATCCCTTCATGCAACGAGTTGCTTCACCGTAAATGAAGCATTCTGACTCTTTTGCTACGACCAAAGTTCAGCTGATTACCAACACGAAGCTTTTCTTGGTCCAAAATCAGGACCAACCACCTGCACTCAAACTCGTCTCTGCAATATTTCATTAAAAAGTGTTTCCAGGCTCCTAAAACTCTCTGTTTGGACTTTATTTAAATCTCACTGCCTCAGTCGAAGCCTCGAGGACCTCCTGTGCTCTTTAATGGACCAGTTTGGGGGTCCAGGGACCCTAGGTTGGGAACCACTAACCATGGCAGTGTTGATGCTGAACAACATATAAAAATACATGACATGATGCATTCACTTGCACTCAGATATCAGAGGTTTACCAGGTACAGAAAGAATCATTTTGCTCTTCTTCACCTTTAGAGCTGCGTCAGTTAAACTTCGTTTAGACAAGATTAAAGCTTGTTTGCTTTAAATGGTGAATGCTCTGTATTTATAAAGCACTTTACATCTAAAGGTTTTATTTATTGCCTTTTATACTTTATAGTGAAGATTTTTAAAATCACTTAATAATCATGAGAGAAATGATCCCAAACCAGCCAAATAATTAAAACCACGTACGTCCACGGGAGGAAAAATAAAAGCGGTGCTGCAGAGGGAGACGTCTTCATCCGCATGTTCGTGAAGGTTTTTTGAACAGATGTTTAGGTAGATGGTGACGTTAATCAGGTTTATTGTTTTAATAGTGTTTTTCTTTTTATGTTTGACATCTTTCATTTTCTGTATTTTAAGCAGTTTTGTTTATATTGTTCTATGAATCACTTTGAAAATGTGCTATATAAACACATTTATTGTTATTATTAGTGTGATATTTAAGTGAAGCATCATAAAATTAACCCAGACGCAGCGATAACCTGGAACGGCTGCAGGGAATAGTTCATATTTTATAAGGAGGAGGAGGGATATTCATGCTCTTCGGTTCCTCTGACGTCAGCTGTGATCCGGTCAGGAAGTTCTGTTCCTGGTTCTGACTGAGTTTCTTTATTTGCACAACTCTCTCATTTCAGTGATGCACGTGCACGCTGTGTTTCCCTGTCAGGGCAGCAAACCGCCCACATTTCATTTGGTGTTGTGTTGCCACCTGGTGGTCAACAGGAAGTACTGCAGCTGCAGGCAGACCAACGCCTGAGTTTGATTCTTCTGCTAATGACACCTGATGTCTGGTCCTCTGATGGAGGCTAAACAGCATCTATAACAGGGATCAGGCTTACTGGGGAAGAGTGGAAAGGTTTTCCTACAGCTACATTATCCAGAATAAAACGGTCCAGAGATTCTGATGTCACATCGATATCATGTTTACTCAGTAAACGGATACTAACAAACAGCCTCTGTGTAAATAAAGTTTTCTGGCAGCATTCATGTTTGTCAGCATCTCAGAGGCTGGACCAGGACGGTAGAGTTCCCCTCGGATGTCTTAAACAGTTATAAAAGCAGGAATTCACCTCATTTTTGCTTCTTTGTTTCTCTCCTGTCGACCACGTTCAACTAGAGAACCATCATCTTCCAGATAAAATCATTTATTTACACGTGTCAGTGTTAGGAGGAGAAGCAGGTTGATGAGCTGCAGCCTCCCAGAAGATTCCCACATTAAAGTCCAGATGATTCCCACATTAAAGTCCAGATGATTCCCAGATGTTGGATCTGACTGGAAATCTGCTCAGTTTGAATCATCTCTTTTTATTTGTTTTAACCTCGTAAACAACAACACATTCACGCTGCATCCGCTGCTCCTCTACAGCCTTACAGGAGAAATCCACACATGAACCACGTTTCACATGAGAATCACGTGAACTGAACACGTGAAAAGAAGGCGAACTACACGCGAGAAAAGTTTTTCATGTGGTTCACAGGTGAGAAAACATGAATTCCACATGAGAGTCAAGTTTCTACGTTTCATCCTGACATGAAGGTTTTCTACCGAGACTCCGTCCAGGAATCCATCACGGATGTAAACACATGTAACGTTAAAACCCAGAATTCAGATGAAAGGATGAAACAAACAAACAAACAAACAAACAAACGTCTGCTTCTCTCCGAGTCCTGATTTCAGCCTGGAAGCTGCTGGTTTTCTCATTGTGAGGAGGTACATGGCAGCTCTGCAGAGGAAGACGTCGGTAGAAACCATCAGCAGGTCTCTTCATCGCTGCTCCTCCTCCTCTTCCTCCCGTCTCCGTCTGACGCTCCGTGGTGGTACCTGACCCTGGTCTCCGGGAGGCTCTGGCCCGGCCCCAGCACCTGCCTGACGGTCACGTTGACCCTGGAGCTCCGGATGTACCTGGAAATCACCGCCCAGTCTTGGTCCGACACCGGCTCCAGGACGCCGCCCTGGGGCAGGGGGGGCGCCGGACTCGGATCCTCTAGAGATGCTGCTCGCTCCGGAGGCGCCGGGAGGATGCGCGGGACAGCGTGGTAGAGGAGGCGGCTCTGGCCCGACATCACCATGATGTCCCCGCTATGCATGAACATGGCGGTGGGGGGGTCCTGTCTGCGGGTGCCCCCCAGGAGGAAGACGGCCGAGTGTCCAAAGCTGTCCAACAAAGACAAGGAGAGTCAGAAGGGGCGAAGACTTTTCTAGGAAGCAACATCCTGAGGACAGGCTGCACCTGAAGGACAGCAGAGGACGAGTGTGGTCCAGCTCCGACTCGTCCACGTGGATTCCCAGAGACGAGTCGGGGCGGTAGAAGTTCAGGATGGCGGCTTCGGAGCGGAAGCCCGGGAACCCGCAGGCGGCCGTTACCTGGACGGACAACGCGTGGAGGTCGGCCGGGAACGGCGTGAAGCTGTCGGCGGAGTACGTCTGGGGGGGAGAACAGAGAGGTCAAGTCTGGGCTGGAGACCGGAACCTCGTCCATCAGCTGATGGACGGTCACATGACACTGATGACATGATCAATGATTCACGTCGACCAATCAACTCGTCTCTCTCAACAGGTTCATTTCTGGATCACCTGTTTGTCTAACATTGGTTAAAAGGTCGTCCCATGGCTGATGCGTTTGTGTGTCAAGAGTTACGGAGGAATTTTCACTTTTCACCATTTAGTTAAACATTTTAAAAGTGAGAAGAACATGCAGGACATGTCTGAGGAGGAGGAAGCTGGAATAAAATGAAACATGGAATAAATACATGCATGAAAAATAAAATAAGCAAACTAAACATTACAAACTAAAATAAAGACAAACACTAAATGAATGAATAAAAAAACAGAAGACAGAACTAAATTAAAATTTAATAAAACAAAGTCCTTTTCTTGCTTTCCTGGAGGCTGAGATGTTTCAGGATGTTTTCTGATGCTGGAATAAAACCTGACGTGACAGCTGACCTTCTTCCACACTGACGTGTTTGGCCGCTGATGCAGCCGCAGGATCGATCCTGCAGCCGCTCACCTGCTCGCCGTTAGCGCCGCTCACCTTGGTGCTCCAGTTGTAGTGGTAACCCAGAGTGACCCAGCGCAGCTTCTCCAGCAGAGTTTTTTCTGGTCTCTTTCCAGGAGGACAGCTGTGGAGGACACGGAACTCAAGGATCAGACCACAAAGCCAACATGAGGATGTCTGTCCCTGCAGCGCCACCTGCTGGTTGGAGGATCTGAGAGGATGATTGGGGTCACGCTGCCTGACCATCCAGGACCCCCCTCCTCCCTGCGATGGCCGGTTTTCTGTCCCGGCCTCAGACAGAAGGCACCGCAGTCCGACATGCAGAACTGGAAGGTTGCGGGTTTTTATCCAGCAGCCGTCAGACAGTTAAACACACGGTAACGCCTGGCAACATGCGGCCATCCTGGGTACTTTAACTCAGCATTTCTACCATATTTATACTCATTCCTCCTAAAAGGCTGTGATGTGATGTCCTCGTGCATCTCTGGTGTCCTGTTGCTGAATGACAATAAAGAACCCTCTTCTGGAGGTGAGACAACAATGTTCAGCATTAATCTGCATATTTCTGGTTAAATTATCTCCGAGCTGCTCGACCAATCAAACAAATGTCTCACCTGAGGACGTGAGCGCTCTTGCCCCAGATGTCCTGGGTGTCGGAGGGAGACATGTGCATGTCCAGGTTACAGATGTTCGGTTTCTGAGGGTAGGTCTTCAAACACTGCCTGATCCAAAAGGCCTGGGAACCTCGAAGGAACGGATTGGAGATGAAGATGAACCCTGAGGACACAGTGATGTTCCAAATGTGAGACCCAGCAGAGTGACGAGCTACCGGAGACAAGTCTGGAGAGGACATAGGGTCCCCTCCAGTAAGAGTTCAGTACGTTAGATGAACAGTGTTCACCTGGACAGTCCTGCAGGCCGAAGGCTCTCCACTCTCTGACGGGCTTCAGTCCGACCCGAGCGGCCTCCTCATCGCTCACGGCAGCAGGATGCAGCTTAGCTGGAACTACCTGTCAGGTTCACACAGACCTCCACCATCAGGCCGAAGCTCAAACCTGCTCATCTGATCGTAAAGATTTTAACTTCATAAAGTCTAAACTCCGCCTCTGATTACTGGGCGTCACCGTCAAGCTCTTAGAAGCAGGCGGCCAGCCGCCTCCGTCTGGACTGGTTATTATATGACGGATTTGCAGATTATTTATGGTCGCGCTGCGTCGCCGCCGTAGCTCCACGGGCTCTCTGGTGATTGGTCAGTTTGGGATCACATGTTGCCGGATATCTGGATCTTCTGGCTGAATTTGTGTGGTAACCGCCATTTTTAAAAACAATAACCAGTGGATCAAGTTGATGAGAGGCTGATCGAATTATTTCTTCGTTTTCTTCACAAGCTAATAAAGACACTGAACCATGCTGGACGCCATTGTTGTTTTAAAACATGAAAATACCACCGAACTGAGAGAACCATCAAAAGAACTCCGACCTGGTGAGTTTACCGGTCGATACGCCCCTGCTGCCACCTTCAGGTTAGGAGGAGAAACTGCAACATGACACCAAAACGACATGTACATCCTACGCCGAGTGGAGAGCAAACTCACCAGCGTCAGCTACTCCGTAGCCGACCGCACGCAGACGCCGCGCGTCAGCTACGCCGTAGCCGACCGCACGCAGACGCCGCGCGTCAGCTACGCCGTGGCCGACCGCACGCAGACGCCACGGTGGTCACAGCCAAACAACCAGTTTTACTGCAGAAAGCTTGGCCAACATTTTCCACGTTACCATGGAGACGCATCCTCACACCTTTTGAATAAGATGCAGTGGAATTGAGACGAGATTCTGGCTGGGAAGTCTGGAATGTTCTGGAAGTCCTACTTCTGAAGGAGACTTTAGTCATCAGACGTTCTTCGTTAACAAACGCAGCATCAGGATGTCTGGATGTAGTTCCCGAGTCCTGTTGCTTCATTTTCCACAAAGAGCCGCACCGGATTCTACACGGAGACTGAAACACGAACATGTTCGGAAAGCTGAAGAGTCGCTACCGGAACGTCCAGCTTCTCCTGGTCATGATGAGAAAAGTTTTAATGGTTAAGAAATGAGCCAGTAAATGTTGACGTGAACGGCCAGAGGAGGATCCAGGTCTGGTGTATCTGCCGTGTGAGGGTCAGGGTTAGGCCTCGCTAGTTTTACCACCACAAACCTTTTCATGATTTTTCTGAAAGTGAAGGTGAACAGCCTTCCAGAGGGAAAGTTTTAACAGATTCCAGCTGTTTATGTGTGAAGTGGAAAAATAAAAGTCTAGAAAGGCAGCCTATGGAGACAGTCTATTATTAAATTTATTATAGTACTTAGATTTTATTAATTTTACTTAAAAAATAGTTGAAATACTTTAACTAATTAATCTTTAGCCAACAACAGCTGACATTGAATAAATAAATACATTTTTGTATGTATTCAAGCATTTGGAGAATAAAGCAGAATCTCATTCTTGTTAACAAAGATTTCATTTTTACAAAGATCCGTTTCTTTCTGAGAAGAACTCTTCCGTTCACATTTCCTGAACTTTCCCGCTTCTACCCGCAGCAAACATTATTTATGCCGGTACTTTCAGCTCAGGGATGAAAACGAGCATCACGTCCCCCCGTTAGCCGAGCTGCGTCCGCCTCCGTCCCGGCCGGTGGGCCGTCTGTCCCCCCACCTTGTCTCCCGGTGTCCCGCTGCAGAAGTCGGTTACATCCCTGAAATCCGGCGGAGGTTCTCTTCTCTTATAGAACTTAAATATTTTTCTAAAAGCATCTTCTCCACTCTCTACCATGGAGGCCGCCATCTTGGCCATGACGTGTATGAACTTTCAACTTCCGCCTTTTCCGGTTTACAGATTAAAAAAATAACAGACGACTATCTATCTATCTATCTATCTATCTATCTATCTATCTATCTATCTATCTATCTATCTATCTATCTATCTATCTATCTATCTATCTATATATATATATATATATAAAAATAATATAAAAATATAAAAATAAAAATAAATAATAATAATTTAAAATAAATAAAAATAATTTAACGCATGCGCTGATGTAACCCACGTAACTACGTCACAGGTCAGAGTGGCATTTGAAGGACGAAACATGGCGGCGCCGTCTAAGAAAGTGTTTGAGGTCTTCGTGTCTAAAATCCCGTGGACCGTCGCCAGCAGTGAGTCTCTTTCTTTCCTCAAATAAATCCCAACGTGTCAAGTTTCTACTGGAATGTTTTTGGAACAAATTCTCAGTTTTATTGTCATCTTTTTAGCCTCGTGTTGCTGAATGTGAAGAGACGCGTGACGTTAAAGATGTGTCTTCATGCACTTTAAATGGGCAGTATGTGTTCAGACTGTTGAATGAGGAATTAATTGCACTATTATTATTATTTTATTTATGAACCTGTCTGTTACAGTCCAGCAGTTTCCTAAAAACTCTGCTGAGCAGTGAATTGAATAAAACCCTTCATTAGTCCCTCAGTGGGGAAACTGCTTTGTTGCAACAGTACAGGTGATATCAAACACACACACAATAAATTATAATATATCCAGTATCTGGTCTGCAGGGTGAGTGTGTACAGGACATAAACATGTACATGAACACGTATATAAACATGTATGTAAACATGTAAAGACAGTTTCATGTGTTCATTATATTGTGAGACAGCAGCAGGAGGAAAGACCTGCAGCATCTCCTCCACACAGCGAGGATGGACCAGTCTGTCCCTGAAGGAGCAGATAGGGGGCCTGCAGGGGGGCTCATGGTCCGGCTTTGGGGGCACTGAGTCCAGAGACCAGCCCAGGACCAAGCTGGACTTGTAATGGGCCAGTCGAGCTCTGGGGGGACAGTGCACCTCTGGACCTCTTAGGTCTGCCCGTTTTCAGTGTTTCCACCTCAGAGCTTCTTCAGCAGCTTGTCAGCGTCGGTGGAAGCCTGAATCTGGTGTGGTGCCTCTGGCCCAAGAGTTTCGGAGGTGGTGATCCCTGGATTAGGCATTAAATGAGGTTGTCATGGCAACGTGAGTGGTTTTTATTCCTTGCGACACTCTGAGCTGGTGACTGACAGCCCGACATGTTTGTGTTTTTCAGAGGAGATGAAGGAGTACTTCGGACAGTTCGGCCTGGTGAGGAGCTGCCTCCTACCGTTTGTAAGTGAACCTGAATCAGACTCGGTTATTAATCCAGGACAAGAAAACACGACTCGTGTGACCGAAGCTCAGAAATTTGAAGCTGAACAGTTAAAAGTCTAAAATGACCACAAAAAAAACGGAGGATGAATGAAAGATGTTAACACCGGGACGGCGACAGCTGCTGGTCACATGACCTCAGCAGAGGCAGCGACAGATCCGACCAATCACACGAGGCTCGACCGTCTAGGGCGTACAACCAGAGGTTCAAATAACTCATCTTATTCATGTCTGAGGCTTCCAGCGGATAGAAAAGTCTTCACCCAGCTGAAGTTCCAGATTTTTAAATCACTTCCAGACTTTTTCCTCCTTCAATGTGAACTTTAACCGGAGCTGTTCACCTGGAAGCAGGAAGCTGGGCGAATGTTGGACAATCTGGACTTTATCTGGACCAGAGTCCTGGTGGAGACAGAATGCTGGGAGTTTTAGTTAAAGGGCGTCCAAATTTATGCATCCAGACTGTTAAAGGTTATTTTTCCTATTTTTCCTGGAACAGCCGGTTTGTTTTCCAGGTGAACTGTTCAGGTTATTAAAGGTCTCATTAAAGGAGGACATGAATTAAAAACCAGGACCCGTATTCCTGACGATTCTGGGAATCCTCTGAGATCCGAACTCAGCCTAGCAAGGCGTCCTAGGTCAGGAGTGATTCCAGAACGTTCTCAGAGCTCCGAGCAAGGACTGGACAGCAACTCCCGTCTCACTGAGGAGGTGTGGTCCACCCGTTGCTAGGCGCGAGTCATCATTTCAGAAGCTGTGATTGGTTGATCCTAAAGGTAAAAAACAGCTCTGGAGGCAGCGGGACGTCAGATCAGTAGATTTATTGGTGGAATCTGAGAATCCAGGAATGCGGCCGCGGCGTTTCACCTGGAGGACGTCACTTTACCCAGAAACCAAGTTAAAATGGACTAAACCTGAACCTCTCCACATAAACAAGTTCTGGTTTTATTTCTGGCTGAAACTTTTAGTCTAACCCAGACGAAGCTGCAGGGAAGGTTGGGAGGGAGCTGGTTCGCTGAGGCCTCACCGGGCAAACATCAGAAAGTTCTGCTTCTCCCGTCTGGAAAGCGGCGCCGTTTCTAGCCTGTGCAGAGAGAATAAATGGGAATGTTGTTCTGCTGCATCTTCCCCACTGAAGGTTGTCATTTTATGTGGTTTTAAACCAGGACAAGCAGACAGGCTTCCACAGAGGCTTCTGCTGGATCGGGTTCTCCACGGAGGAAGGGCTGAGCAACGCGCTGCAGAAGGACCGTCACGTCCTGGAGGGAGCGAAGGTAAAACGAGCATCAAACGTCCGGATCAGGAGCAGGAGGTGAAACGTCATGCTTCCTGTTGTTTTCAGCTCCAGGTTCAGAGGAACAGACGTCCGTTTGGAGGAGCAAAGTCGGACAAAGACGCCGACTTTGACTGACGCGCGGTGGACGGGACAGACGAGACGTTCAGGGACCATCTAGAAATGATCCTTGGACCCCGGTGGATGCATCCGTGTCCAAGTGTTTCTGTTTGTGTGTGTCAGCGTCTTGGTTTTCATGGTTGTCCTTTAATAAAATCTCTGTGTTGTCAAACTTCAGCTTGTGGAGGTTGTTTAAACCTTTTTCAGTCAATAACTGATAATAAAGAAAAATAGTTTTATTATTATTAAAACTATATTTCTGTTGGGTTGACTTTACGAAAAGAATCATTGTTTTCTTACCTTTTGAAATGAAGCACACCTGAGAGCGGCCATGTTCCTGCCAGGAAAGGCGAGTAGAAGAAGAGCGAGAGATGAAGAGGAAGGTGGAGGAATCCGTGGCTGATGTTGTGTGGACATTTGAGAGAAACTGTTGGGGATCAGAATGATTGCAGTAATTTAGCATTTATATCATTTAGATGCAGTTGTAAGAAGGTGTGGAAATAATATTTAAAATGTTTGTTTTATCCCATGACAAAAATAATAGAATGACCTGATGTAGAAGATGCTACTTCAGCTTTTTTATTTAGCAAATATAAATGAAGTTACATGAAATAAAGTAAATATGCAAAATTAAGTTTGATTGCTTAGCACTCTGGCTTTTATTGATAGCTTAGATATATAGATATGCCATCAGAGGTAACACAAAGAAAGATGAAATATGATAAAATATTAAATATTATCTAAATTCTATAGAAATCCGATTTGTTGTGGAATTTCTTTAATTATTTCCCGTCGGAGAACAGATTATCCGAGTTCCAAGTTGCCTTGAACGCAGCATCGGCTTGCAGTATTTGAACAGCTTTTTACGCATGCGTGAAAGTGTCGCATTAGAACCCGGAAGTGTAGTTTAAATGAGTTATAAACAGCAACATTCGAAGATTAGCTTAACATCGGCGGTAATGAAACCGGGTCTCCTCGTGTAGAACTACATTACCCAGAACTCCTCGCGAACGCGCGTCGAACACTCGAGAAGAGGTCAAAACAAAACCGGTAAGCGAGCTACAGACGCGGCGCGTGCAGTGTGAGGTGAGGCGGCAGTGGTTGTGTTTCAGGTGAAGGCGTGTTTGTGTCACACCTGTCACCCTCCGCGTGGGTCTGAAAGGCTGCTCTCCGCGGCGTGTCCGCTCACACACTCATGTTACAAAAGTGGTTGCATAATACAGGTATAAGAAGTGTTTATGTCACCGCCGCCATACATACACTGCGCGCGCCTGTAGTCTTCCTATAGCACACAGTTTGTCACCTGGGGTCAGGTCACACGCGAACGAGCCGTCCTCGTGTCCTGCTTCCAGTCCGGCAGGTAAACAGGAGAGAGACGGGACAGCTGTCCTCAGGTGTGTCATTCCCAGAACAACGTACCTCTGGTCGCGCGGGGTGAGTGCCGAAGTGAAGACCGGTGTCAGCTGATGTTCATGACCTGTTACATGTCATTTAAAAACACGCGAGTGCGCGTGGACGAGCAGGAGAACTTTAAATCACAACATTTCTCAGTGGGATTCTGTGATGAAATGTCCACAGAACAGATGGCGTTAATCCAAAGAAAACATTTATCAGTTATTTCAGCTTCAACTTTGTTTAAAGAAGATAACATTAGAAAGTGGAATTCTAAAAGGCTGGCCTCCACTCTTATCCACTCATTCCTGCTGGTATGACAGAGTTACAACACAGTCAGCTTTATTCTGAGCCCGTGAAATGAATAAAAACTGGTTTCTGTTTCTGTTAACTCACTTCTTCTTCTGCAGCCCTCTGATGGCGGCCCGGCTCCTGAAGGTGTCCTCTCTGGCCACAGCCGTGCTCGCCTCCTCTGGGTTTTACCTGCACAGCAGACAGCTGGACCTCAATGACCTGAGCGTGGTCCGCTTCGGACGGGCTGCCGCCGTGGTGAGTTCAGAAACAGGTGTATGTAGCGGGTAACCTGATCAGTGGTAGTTTAACTTCATCGAGCGGACCTTCTACCAGCCTGTTGATGGTCATTTTGTCTGTGTATTATTTAAACATGAGAAGACTCGTGTTGTTGTAAGCTGGCCGAAGCAGAGCTGGAAAAAAAGAAATCCCAGTTAAAACACCAGCAGAACTCAGTATGTGTTGTAGACTATTTTTTATTTAAAGTTGGAACAGGAGCAACAAAAGGCTGGAAAATAGCTGGGTATAAAAGGAGCACTTCAGAGAGGCAGAGTCTCAGATGGAAGATGCTGCTTCATCACGTCTGTGCTTGCTTGTCTCCAGACGGCCGTCATCAGCTACGACTATCTGACAGCTTTCAAGCATGTGGACTACGGCACCGAGGAGTACTGGGCCCTCAAGTCCAAGGTAGGCCACCGCTTCCGTAAGGTTCCAGCTGAGTGAGAAACACCGTGAGATTAGAGGCGTTTCTAGATCCTTTCTGGAAGACAAAGATCACATCAGCGGTGTAAATCTCTGAGAGGATGACGAGGTTTGCTTTCTGCCTGCAAGGTAAAGGTTCCTGAAAACCACATGCAGCCAGTTTTTCCTCTCCGAGACCAAGCGGTGGACAAACCAGCTGTCATTCTGCTCCTGCGCAGATTGCAGTGAAACTACTCCCAGCCAATGGAGTCATAGAGATGATGATGATGTCACTTCCTGGGTGCGTTTGTTTTACTTCCCAGGTGTGAATAAACTGCGTTATATTTGCCAGCCACGTATGCTCGATTTTCTCCTGATACAACCTCATAAAGGCCAATAAATTTCTCACGTAGGACTAAATAAATCTTGAACGCACTGCCTCTTCTTCTCTCAGACACGTTTTGTGTCCCACCACCATCATCATCATCGTCATCATCTCGGAGAACTACGGGTGTGGAAGTGATCTGAGGTTATCAGCTACTGAGCTGTAGCTGTGTGTCTGCATAGAAAGGCATGCTTACAAATATTTAGCATAAACTAACCTTCACTTAGTTAAACCTCAGATGTCCAAGTGTCAGTGAATGCAGCATGTCAAGCATTTCTCTACGTTGTTCTGCACAAACACTGAAAAATGTCTTCAGCTGTTTGTTTTTACACATTTAACATCTGATGACCACTGCAGTTGTAATAACCAGCTAATTATTAATTATAGGTTTCATCTGTGCTCCCCTTTCCTGGTCAGTGCTCCGGCCTGGTCCCCCAACAGAGCTGTTCTAGAGCGCCCTGAAGCATAAACCCTTCCTACCACCTGTCAGCCACCTGGTTAGAGAAAGTCCTGCCCTGATTTCTATTTCAGAACATGCTCATGTTTCCTGTCACCACATTCATGGCCCCTAAAAGAAAAAGCTGCCTATCCAGCATCTGATGTAGAGAAAACCAGAGATATCTACAGTAATACTAGATGCTTCATGGCGGAGCTTCGAACGTCCTCACCCGGCGGCCATATTGCCACAGCCTTGCTCTCTCTGGGATCTGTGGTATCTGAGGGAAGGTGAGAGACCTGCACAAACATAAATACTGTTATCTGGCTGAAGTCCTCACAGATTTACAGACGGTTTGGTGTCTTACTAAAGTTATGAACGTGGTTACAATTCTGGATACTTGAACATGGTGAAATTGCAGCTTTTCTGTAAACGTGCAGCTTAGGTGTGTTTTCCATCAGTAAGGCTCATCAGAGCAGCAGAGCGGCTCATTCGCCAGGCACCAGCAAGTTCCAGCCAATCACAGCCATCAGAGAGCAGGAGGTCGTGTACCTGGTAGCAGGAGGATCGTGTTGGACGATGAGTTTTAGCTGGAGCGGCACATCGGCTGCACACAGTATGGCCGACAGTCCCCACCATGCTGCTGGCGTTAGCTGCTCCCTGGTTTAAGCTAAAGCTGCATCGCATCGCCAAGATGGCTCCTCCTCGCTTCCAGAGAAACACCAGAAGCTCCACAACACGGTCCTGCTCACAGGAACCAGCCCAGACAGGTTTTTAGGTTGTTTGTGTGTCTCCATGTGAATATCTCCACAGTAGTGTAGTTCTCTGTACAGGGTGGGGTTCAACAAGCTGCATCAATGGATGTAAACGCATAAATCTTCTACCTATTTTCTTTTCCAAATAAATTTCACTTTTATGTCCAAGGTTTTACAGACATGAAGAGAATGTCAATAAAGTATTATGTCTTCCGTTTACCCGCAGAGCGTTACGCTCTGTAACGCGCCGCCGGTGTACAGCGGGTTATGGTACGATATACCAGCGGTACGTTACGCTCTGTAACGCGCCGCCGGTGTACAGGTCGTTGCGTCTGTATGTTGTAGTAAATTAACAGTCACAGAGATGATGGAGGAGTCAGATCAGAAAATGATTCAGAGCCAGAGGAAGTCACCACATCAGGTCCTCTGACCTCCATCTTTATTCCTCATTGCAGTTAATGAGCTCTGATGTCTGCATCTCATCTTCCTGGTGGTTTGTGTGTCCATCAGTCGGCAGGGCAACCAGCTGCTTTTAGCCTCTGCTGAAGAGCTCAGCAGCCACTTGTTCCAGCCTCATCAAAGGCTTCCAGAGCCAACCAGAGGCCAATTATCCGGCATCAGAGGGAGCGTGGAGCTCTGAGCTAACTGGAGCTGGAATGTGGGCTCACATCTGCTACCTGTTTATATTCACATGATCACATGATCACATGATCACACAGCTGAAGCACCAGGTCTGCTGGAGTTTAAATGAAATCAGATTTAACCTTTTAATTTTATCATCTGACCAAGATCTACACCGTCCTCTTCATCTACACCCATCTACACCCACCATCCTCTTCATCTACACCATCCTCTTCATCTACACCCATCTACACCCACCATCCTCTTCATCTACACCGTCCTCTTCATCTACACCCATCTACACCCACCATCCTCTTCATCTACACCGTCCTCTTCATCTACACCCATCTACACCCACCATCCTCTTCATCTACACCGTCCTCTTCATCTACACCCATCTACACCCACCATCCTCTTCATCTACACCGTCCTCTTCATCTACACCCATCTACACCCACCATCCTCTTCATCTACACCGTCCTCTTCATCTACAACCATCTACACCCACCATCCTCTTCATCTACACCGTCCTCTTCATCTACACCCATCTACACCCACCATCCTCTTCATCTACACCGTCCTCTTCATCTACACCCATCTACACCCACCATCCTCTTCATCTACACCATCCTATTCATCTACACCCATCTACACCCACCATCCTCTTCATCTACACCATCCTATTCATCTACACCCATCTACACCCACCATCCTCTTCATCTACACCCACCATCCTCTTCATCTACACCCATCTACACCCACCATCCTCTTCATGTACACCCATCTACACCCACCATCCTCTTCATCTACACCCATCTACACCCACCATCCTCTTCATGTACACCCATCTACACCCACCATCCTCTTCATCTACACCCATCTACACCCACCATCCTCTTCATCTACACCGTCCTCTTCATCTACACCCATCTACACCCACCATCCTCTTCATCTACACCGTCCTCTTCATCTACACCCATCTACACCCACCATCCTCTTCATCTACACCGTCCTCTTCATCTACACCCATCTACACCCACCATCCTCTTCATCTACACCCATCTACACCCACCATCCTCTTCATCTACACCGTCCTCTTCATCTACACCCATCTACACCCACCATCCTCTTCATCTACACCATCCTCTTCATCTACACCCATCTACACCCACCATCCTCTTCATCTACACCATCCTCTTCATCTACACCCATCTACACCCACCATCCTCTTCATCTACACCCATCTACACCCACCATCCTCTTCATCTACACCGTCCTCTTCATCTACACCCATCTACACCCACCATCCTCTTCATCTACACCCATCTACACCCACCATCCTCTTCATCTACACCGTCCTCTTCATCTACACCCACCATCCTCTTCATCTACACCCATCTACACCCACCATCCTCTTCATCTACACCGTCCTCTTCATCTACACCCATCTACACCCACCATCCTCTTCATCTACACCGTCCTCTTCATCTACACCCATCTACACCCACCATCCTCTTCATCTACACCGTCCTCTTCATCTACACCCATCTACACCCACCATCCTCTTCATCTACACCGTCCTCTTCATCTACACCCATCTACACCCACCATCCTCTTCATCTACACCGTCCTCTTCATCTACACCCATCTACACCCACCATCCTCTTCATCTACACCGTCCTCTTCATCTACACCCATCTACACCCACCATCCTCTTCATCTACACCGTCCTCTTCATCTACACCCATCTACACCCACCATCCTCTTCATCTACACCCATCTACACCCACCATCCTCTTCATCTACACCGTCCTCTTCATCTACACCCATCTACACCCACCATCCTCTTCATCTACACCCATCTACACCCACCATCCTCTTAATCTACACCCATCTACACCCACCATCCTCTTCATCTACACCCATCTACACCCGTCTACACCCACCATCCTCTTCATCTACACCGTCCTCTTCATCTACACCCATCTACACCCACCATCCTCTTCATCTACACCGTCCTCTTCATCTACACCCATCTACACCCACCATCCTCTTCATCTACACCCATCTACACGTCCTCTTCATCTACACCCATCTACACCCACCATCCTCTTCATCTACACCCATCTACACCCACCATCCTCTTCATCTACACCGTCCTCTTCATCTACACCCATCTACACCCACCATCCTCTTCATCTACACCGTCCTCTTCATCTACACCCATCTACACCCACCATCCTCTTCATCTACACCGTCCTCTTCATCTACACCCATCTACACCCACCATCCTCTTCATCTACACCGTCCTCTTCATCTACACCCATCTACACCCACCATCCTCTTCATCTACACCGTCCTCTTCATCTACACCCATCTACACCCACCATCCTCTTCATCTACACCCATCTACACCCACCATCCTCTTCATCTACACCATCCTCTTCATCTACACCCATCTACACCCACCATCCTCTTCATCTACACCCATCTACACCCACCATCCTCTTCATCTACACCCATCTACACCCACCATCCTCTTCATCTACACCGTCCTCTTCATCTACACCCATCTACACCCACCATCCTCTTCATCTACACGTCCTCTTCATCTACACCCATCCACACCCACCATCCTCTTCATCTACACCGTCCTCTTCATCTACACCCATCTACACCCACCATCCTCTTCATCTACACCGTCTTCTTCATCTACACCCATCTACACCCACCATCCTCTTCATCTACACCCATCTACACCCACCATCCTCTTCATCTACACCGTCCTCTTCATCTACACCCATCTACACCCACCATCCTCTTCATCTACACCGTCCTCTTCATCTACACCCATCTACACCCACCATCCTCTTCATCTACACCGTCCTCTTCATCTACACCCATCTACACCCACCATCCTCTTCATCTACACCGTCCTCTTCATCTACACCCATCTACACCCACCATCCTCTTCATCTACACCATCCTCTTCATCTACACCCATCTACACCCACCATCCTCTTCATCTACACCGTCCTCTTCATCTACACCCATCTACACCCACCACCCTCTTTATCTACACCACCCTCTTCATCTACACCGTCCTCTTCATCTACACCCATTTACACCCACCATCCTCTTCATCTACACCGTCCTCTTCATCTACACCCATCTACACTCACCACCCTCTTCATCTACAACACCCTCTTCATCTACGCCGTCCTCTTCATCTACACCCATCTACACCCACCACCCTCTTCATCTACACCCACCATCCTCTTCATCTACACCATCCTCTTCATCTACAACTACACCCACCATCCTCTTCATCTACACCGTCCTCTTCATCTACACCCATCTACACCCACCACCCTCTTCATCTACACCATCCTCTTCATCTACACCCATCTACACCCACCGTCCTCTTCATCTACACCCAACTACGCCCACCATCCTTTTCATCCACACCCACCACTCTCTTCATCTACACCGTCCTCTTCATCTACACCCAACTACACCCGCCATCCTCTTCATCTGCCAGGCAAGGCAGTTTATTTATACAGCACATTTCATGTACCAGTGCTTTACATAAAACAAAGACATTACAGATATTTAGAATAGTAAAAGGCATCACCACCCTCTTCATCTACACCGTCCTCTTCATCAGGTCCACCTTCTAGTACCGGGTCGGACCTTTTTAATCCTGGTGTGATAGATGAAGCAGGTGGTGGAAACCTTCCTCAGAGGTTTTCTCCATATTGACATGACAGCATCACACAGTTGCTGCAGGTTTGTCGGCTGCATCCATGATGAGAATCTCCCGTTCCACCACATCCCAAAGCTGCTCTACTGGACTGAGATCTGGTGGCTGTGGAGGCCGTTGGAGTCCAGTGAACTCATCGTCATGTTCTAGAAAGCAGGTGGAGATGATCTGAGCTTTGTGACATGGTGCATTATCCTGCTGGAAGTAGCATCAGAAGATGCTCCACTGTGGTCATAAAGGGATGGACATGGTCAGCAACAATACTCAGCCTGAAGGGGAAGGAGATCCGTTGATCCAAGGCAGGATGGATCCATGTTTTCATGATGTTTGCAGCAGATTCTGAGCCGAGCATCTGAATGTGGAGCTGAAATGGAGACTCATCAGACCAGCAACGTTTCTCCATCTTCTATTGTCCAGTGTTGGTGAGTGTGTGTGAATTGTAGCCTCAGTTTCCTGTTCTTAGCTGGCAGGAGGCACCCGGTGTGTCTTCTGCTGCTGTGTGATTGGCTGGTTGGATTTCTGTGGTAATATGTTTAGCTGTGTTGCAACTTACTTTGTCTTCCTTTGACTTCCTGATTTGAAAACTAATGCTGATTGACAGATGTCAGATCAACAGGTCCAACACCCCCAACATAACCAAGATATCCCCTGAAACAGACAAGCGTTCTTTACTTGAACCTGCATTTTGTTCTGTAAGGACAGCCCTTATAAAAATAGCAAATTTATCTGATAAATCTAGGCTATATTTTTTACAATGATCTGGCGACCTTCTGGATTAATCTTGGGACCCCCAGTTTGGGAAATACTTGGGAATGCTTTAGAGGAACTGACACCCTTAAGCCCCATTAATGCTCAACATGGAAGACGGATATGGAGTTTCTCGTCTGTCTTCAGTATTCTTTACGTGCGTATTTTGGGCCATTTTGGGGGCCCTTGAGGACCCATACCCTGATGGCGCTAACGAAATAGTACCACCAGACACCACGGGGGCAGTGTTGAGCAATGAAGTAAGATCAGCAAAAGAAACAAAGAAGAAGAACCTGCGGCGTATTTAATGAGCACACAGATCACCACCATCTACTGCGCTGCTTCCTTATATGTTTCTTTCTGAGGATGAACATCATCATGCTCTTCTTCGCTGTTGTCATGGTTACTATTAACTAAAACTGATGTTGGAACTTGGAGGGAACTCTGCACTGCCCTCTGGTGGATGTATGAAACAGACGTATTTACGTTCGGAAAGAAGCATAAACGAGTTTTTAGGCAAGCAAAGTTTATTTCTATCGTCAGAAACATTGAAATATCAGAATACAAGAAGCAGAAATTAACGTTAGAAAATTAACCAAAGAAAAAGGAAAAGGAACAAACTTTGGATAAAAACAGTATTAAGACACGATCCAGTTTAAAGATTCCAGCTTAAAGAACCAGATCCAGATCTGGACTCTAAATAAAAACTAGTCCATGCAGCAGAGAACAGGTGGGTCTTTAACCTGGATCTAAATAAACTGAGTGTTTCAGCTGATCTGAGGCTTTCTGGGAGTTTGTTCCAGACATGTGGAGCATAGAAGCTGAATGCAGCTTCTCCATGTCTGGTTCTGACTCTGGAACTGATAAGAACCTGGATCCAGATGGCCTGAGGGTTCTGGTAGGCTTATGTAGACCGACATCAGCTGGAAGCTTCTACATTTGGAGACCATTGCTGCTGCTAGTGAAGGCCATAATTAGGTGTTCGATTGAACCCAAGAATAGAAAAAGCTGGTGAATTATTTAGTTAATTGTGGTTGTGTGTTCCTCGCTGGTGGCCAGGTTCAGACCTGCGGTGGTGAGATAGATTAAACAATGAGAGAAATGAACACATTAATGTAAAGAAGAGGATGAAAGGAGAGGTCTATATCTGCACTGATCGTGCAATCCTTTATACCCTTTCAGTGTTTTCTCCCTCCTCCTCCTCCTCCTCCTCCTCCTCGTCTCAGGGAGTCCAGGCTTCTATTAGCATCTCATTACAAGCCATGCCAGCAGATGATTGGGAAATTAAATGTAGCTTACTTAATTCACATGAATAATGTATGACTGATGTTTGAGGCCTAGAGGCAGGCTTGGAGGCGTCGGTCCAACGTAGAGATGTAAACCTCCAGCCAAATCAAATGTCTCGTTCCCACCAGACGTCCTAATAGAAATGTGAGGGTTATCTTCATTTCCATGAGCCTGCGTGTCCTTTTTCTGCCTCCTGTTCATCTGAACCCGTCTGCTGTGGCCTTGGGTTGTTTATTCAGAGCTCTTCCTGCAAGCAGTTTCCTAGAAAAACACTATTCCCTGAGTCTGAAGATGCGTTTATGGTTGATCCTCCTCCCGCCCTGTGGGGTAGATTGTGATGGACAGCTAACTTTTGCCCACATTGTTTGAGCTTTGTCGGCTTCTGGTTGGACTCCAGCGTTGCGCCGCCTGTTCTTTCAGGCCTGTTTCCTGTGTTTTTGTCTGTTTTTGCTTTCTTGTTTGACTGAAAGGACAGTGTGTGTTGCTGAGTGATTGTCACCTCAGTTTTATAAGAATGAGACATGTGTCCAACAGTCCACACCGGCAGCACCGGCGTTCTGCAGGACAAAGCTCGGCGTCAACGGACTGGAGGCTGTGATGTGTCGCTCAGGGACAGACTGTTGGACTCTGAGACAACCTGAAAGCAGCAGCGTGAGGAGACCAGAAGCGGGTTGGACTGAAGGAGGAGGATGTGATGACCAGCAGCCAGGACAAACACGATAATGTGTAACCACGGCTTTGCCTCCTCAGCTGCGGGAGTACAGCGCAGGGGGCCGCAGGCAGGCAGCCACCTTGATGGCTGAGATGAAAAGAAAAACACGGCATCATGCAGATTGTCTGTGAGCCTCCAGGTTCAGACATAAAAGCTCGCCTTTTAGCCCCGTCACGCTGATATGAAGGAAACCCAACGCTCAGCTGATGCTGATTAGTGAACAAACTCCTCCCACATCAGCTTCTCGCCTCCGTCATCCAGCTTCCTCAGACTTTCGTAGACATGAAGCCACGTGGATGGCAGTGTCCATCGGTCTGCTGCTGCGTTCAAGGACGGCTAGAATCTGACCTGGGTTGTGTTGACTTTAATACACTGCAGTGTAACACAAACACTGGTCTGTGTGGAATCAGTGGCTTTGACTCAAGAATCCTCTATCTTTTTTAGTTTTACCTGAGTATGAGGAGGTGCTGGTCTTCTCAAGAGCTTGTAAAAACTAGTTCCAGGGTGATGTTCAGCATGGTGTAAAAAGTAGTTCCAGGTTGATGTTCAGCATGGTGTAAAAAGTAGTTCCAGGGTGATGTTCAGCATGGTGTAAAAAGTAGTTCCAGGTTGATGTTCAGCATGGTGTAAAAAGTAGTTCCAGGGTGATGTTCAGTATGGTGTAAAAAGTAGTTCCAGGGTGATGTTCAGCATGGTGTAAAAAGTAGTTCCAGGGTGATGTTCAGCATGGTGTTAAAAGTAGTTCCAGGGTGATGTTCAGCATGGTGTAAAAAGTAGCTCCAGGGTGATGTTCAGCATGGTGTAAAAAGTAGTTCCAGGGTGGTGTTCAGCAGTGTGTAAAAAGTAGTTCCAGGGTGGTGTTCGGCACGGTGTAAAAAGTAGTTCCAGGGTGATGTTCGACACAGTGTAAAAAGTAGTTCCAGGGTGATGTTCAGCATGGTGTAAAAAGTAGTTCCAGGGTGATGTTCAGCATGGTGTAAAAAGTAGCTCCAGGGTGATGTTCAGCATGGTGTAAAAAGTAGTTCCAGGGTGGTGTTCAGCAGTGTGTAAAAAGTAGTTCCAGGGTGGTGTTCGGCACGGTGTAAAAAGTAGTTCCAGGGTGACGTTCGGCACGGTGTAAAAAGTAGTTCCAGGGTGGTGTTCAGCATGGTGTAAAAAGTAGTTCCAGGGTGATGTTCGGCACGGTGTAAAAAGTAGTTCCAGGGTGATGTTCAGCATGGTGTGAAAAGTAGTTCCAGGGTGGTGTTCATCATGGTGTAAAAAGTAGTTCCAGGGTGATGTTCGGCATGGTGTAAAAAGTAGTTCCAGGGTGATGTTTGACACGGTGTAAAAAGTAGTTCCAGGGTGATGTTCAGCATGGTGTAAAAAGTAGTTCCAGGGTGGTGTTCATCATGGTGTAAAAAGTAGTTCCAGGGTGATGTTCGGCACGGTGTAAAAAGTAGTTCCAGGGTGATGTTCAGCATGGTGTAAAAAGTAGTTCCATGGTGGTGTTCAGCATTGTGTAAAAAGTAGTTCCAGGGTGATGTTTGGCACGGTGTAAAAGTAGTTCCAGGGCGATGTTCAGCATGGTGTAAAAAGTAGTTCCAGGGTGATGTTCAGCATGGTGTAAAAAGTAGTTCCAGGGTGATGTTCAGCACGGTGTAAAAAGTAGTTCCAGGGTGATGTTCAGCACGGTGTAAAAAGTAGTTCCAGGGTGATGTTCAGCATGGTGTAAAAAGTAGTTCCAGGGTGATGTTCAGCACGGTGTAAAAAGTAGTTCCAGGGCGATGTTCGGCACAGTGTAAAAAGTAGTTCCAGGGTGATGTTCGGCACGGTGTAAAAAGTAGTTCCAGGGTGATGTTCGGCACGGTGTAAAAAGTAGTTCCAGGGCGATGTTCAGCATGGTGTAAAAAGTAGTTCCAGGGTGATGTTCAGCACGGTGTAAAAAGTAGTTCCAGGGTGATGTTCAGCATGGTGTAAAAAGTAGTTCCAGGGTGATGTTCAGCATGGTGTAAAAAGTAGTTCCAGGGTGATGTTTATCGTGGTGTAAAAAGTAGTTCCAGGGTGATGTGCAGCACGGTGTAAAAAGTAGTTCCAGGGTGATGTTCAGCACGGTGTAAAAAGTAGTTCCAGGGTGATGTTCAGCATGGTGTAAAAAGTAGTTCCAGGGTGATGTTCAGCATGGTGTAAAAAGTAGTTCCAGGGTGATGTTTATCGTGGTGTAAAAAGTAGTTCCAGGGTGATGTGCAGCACGGTGTAAAAAGTAGTTCCAGGGTGATGTTCAGCACGGTGTAAAAAGTAGTTCCAGGGTGATGTTCAGCACGGTGTAAAAAGTAGTTCCAGGGTGGTGTTCAGCATGGTGTAGCATCTCTTCTTCTAACATGTCTGCAAACGTCTGGGAAGTGAGGAGACCAGTTGCTGGAGTTCTAGGAGAGGGATGTTGTCCCATTCTGGTCTGATGCAGGATCCTAGCTGCTCTACAGTCCTGGACCTTGGTTGCTGGATTTCTGCTTCCATGATGCTCCAGATGTTGTGTACTGGTGAAAGGTTTGGACTGCAGGCAGGCCAGTTCAGCAGCCGGACTCTTCTCCTGTGAAGCCATGCTGCTGTGATGGATGCAGGATGTGGTTCAGCATCGTCTTGCTGAAATCTGCAAGGCCTTCTCTGAAAGAGATGTTGTCTGGATGGGAGCAGATGTTGCGGTGCACAGAGATTTCCTCTAATTCTCTGAATCTTCTGATTATATTCTACACTGTAAATGGAGGATCTTCAAAGTTTGATTAACATTTTTCTGAAATTGTTCCACAGTTTTAGATCCAGTTTGTCTCAGATTGGTGAACCTATGTCCATCTTTCTGTCTGAGAGACTCTGCCTCTCTGAAATGCTCCTTTTATACCCAGTTATGTTACTGACCTGTTGCCAGGTAACCTGGTTAGTTGTCCAATGCTCCTCCAGGTGTTTCAGGTTTGTACCAGGTACTTTTCCAGCCTTTTGTTCCTCCTGTTCCAACTTTTTCCAGACGTGTTGCTGCATCAGATTCACTATCAGCTCATATTTTCATCACATGGTGAAACTTCTCAGTTTCATCCTCTGACTGTTGTTGTTCTGCTACTGGGAATAAAATATGAGATTCTGTTTTTTTCAGATTTTACACAGAGACTCGACTTCTTTGGGATGGAGGGTTGTTTTTCTCTCATGCTACATAAGCTGTAGATTCTCACGCGTGGCCATGGATTTACGTTATCAGTGGGTCACTACATCTCCACCATGTTCAGCCAAACAGAAAACACTTCTGTCTTCTCATTTGTCTACTTGGAACCTGGTCCTTCTCTCTGGCCTTTCACCCAGTGTGTGAGCTGCTTTTATTATGATTATTTAAACATTATTTGGTTTTTATGTATTCTATCTGGTTTTCATTATTTTAGCTTTGGTCCTATTTTGCATTTTATTATATTTTAAAATAGTTTTGTTTCTTGAAATATTTCATGTATTCTTACATTTGGGTCAGCACCTGCTGTACTTCTGTAGAAAGTTAACTTGGCTTTTCCGCTCGTGGTTACGTTATGTTTTATGATAAAAGTAAAAAAAGATTAAAAGTAAAGTCCAGGGTGCTTACATGAATGTGGTTTTATTAGTTTATTTTCGCTGATGGTGAGATCCTTGGTCTCTTCTTCTTCCTGCAGCTGCTTGCTTTGCTGGACTCTTTATGTTGCATCTGCAACCTCGTGTTAGCTTTAGAGCTTCTGACTCCTGGAACAATACAAGGACAGTTTTTAGGAATTAGACTGGAAGCCTTTCAACCTCTTGTACGTCACAAGTTGAGTTGTTTTGTTATTCCATGTTATTCAGTTGGTTTTAACTATTTATTGTTGGAACATCTAAATTGTTTGTAGATTTTTCAGTTAATAACTTTTTCCTACATACCATGAGAAAGTTTAATAATTGTGGGTTGATAGGTGTAAGTTTATTTATTTATGATCATGAATTTTTAATTTGGCTTTTGTGACTTGATGTTAGTGGAAAAGAATGTCACTCCTTGTGTATAAATAAAGTTTGTAGACATGTAAATCTCGTGGGGACCAACCTGCAGCTGATTCAGATACAAGCGTACCCCGTTCAGATCAGCCCATCTTGACCTGAAGGGACGTGGTATCTATCAAACATGCAGTGCTGCACACGGTCAGTCATTTTATATCTGAACTGCACTGATTCCACCTTCAGCCTCAGATGCAGTTCACCTCCCCACCAGCAGATGTCAGCGTTGACCACATCCTTCCTCACAGGAACCTGGGAGGGGGCTTGGCTCAGCTGAGTGCCCACCACCTCTCCTGGAGGCCTGGCTCAAATGAGGGGCCTGCTATGTAAATTGTGGGTGGGGCCAGATAAGTGCTGACCTTGAGGAGCTTGTGGCAGCAGCTTATCAGCCGAACAAGTCGGAGGAGGGAAAATCCTTGAGGGATGAGGAGAGGAGGGAACGTTTAACATTTGCTTCCCAACTGCCTGCTGTGGTTAAATCATTGCTGACGAGCTGGTCTGCAGCAGCCTCCATATCTGGGCTGAGGCTGCTGCTTCCTGCAAGCCAACCAGCATCACTATTTTTAACGGGGGGTCAGAGAAAGCTGGAGCTAATATGAACATCTGAACTGATTTACATCTTTCAGCTTTGGTTCATTTGTCATGATCACACAGTACCAGTGTTTCCACAGGGCACATTACAGTGATGGACGGGGCTGGGACAGGCTTGTTGTTGCCATGGTGACCAGTGCAGTCAACTGTTTAAAGGCATCATGTTGATGATGTGCAGATGAAACCTGAGCTCTTTAGAAACCCAGTTAAAAGCATCAGTACCCGAGTCTTTATTTACTGTGTTGTTTGTGTTTGTGTTAGCTAGGTCTTTATTTACTGTGTTGTTTGTGTTTGTGTTAGCTAGGTCTTTATTTACTGTGTTGTTTGTGTTTGTGTTAGCTGTGTCTTTATTTACTGTGTTGTTGTTTGTGTTAGCTGGGTCTTTATTTACTATGTTGTTGCTGTTTGTGTTAGCTGGGTCTTTATTTACTGTGTTGTTGTTGTTTGTGTTAGCTGGGTCTTTATTTACTGTGTTGTTGCTGTTTGTGTTAGCTGGGTCTTTATTTACTGTGTTGTTGTTTGTGTTAGCTGTGTCTTTATTTATTGTGTTGTTGCTTTTTGTGTTAGCTGTGTCTTTATTTACTGTGTTGTTGTTGTTTGTGTTAGCTGTGTCTTTATTTACTGTGTTGTTGTTGTTTGTGTTAGCTGTGTCTTTATTTACTGTGTTGTTGTTTGTGTTAGCTGTGTCTTTATTTACTGTGTTGTTGCTTTTTGTGTTAGCTGTGTCTTTATTTACTGTGTTGTTGTTGTTTGTGTTAGCTGTGTCTTTATTTATTGTGTTGTTGCTTTTTGTGTTAGCTGTGTCTTTATTTACTGTGTTGTTGTTGTTTGTGTTAGCTGTGTCTTTATTTATTGTGTTGTTGCTGTTTGTGTTAGCTGTGTCTTTATTTACTGTGTTGTTGTTTGTGTTAGCTGTGTCTTTATTTACTGTGTTGTTGTTTGTGTTAGCTGTGTCGTTATTTACTGTGTTGTTGTTTGTGTTAGCTGTGTCTTTATTTACTATGTTGTTGTTGTTTGTGGTAGCTGTGTCTTTATTTACTGTGTTGTTTGTGTTAGCTAGGTCTTTATTTACTGTGTTGTTTGTGTTAGCTAGGTCTTTATTTACTGTGTTTTTGTTTGTGTTAGCTGTGTCTTTATTTACTGTGTTGTTGTTTGTGTTAGCTGTGTCTTTATTTACTGTGTTGTTTGTTTTTGTGTTAGCTGTGTCTTTATTTACTGTGTTGTTGTTTGTGTTAGCTGTGTCTTTATTTACTGTGTTGTTGTTGTTTGTGGTAGCTGTGTCTTTATTTACTGTGTTGTTGTTTGTGTTACCTGTGTCTTTATTTACTGTGTTGTTGTTTGTGTTAGCTGTGTCTTTATTTACTGTGTTGTTGTTTGTGTTACCTGTGTCTTTATTTACTGTGTTGTTGTTTGTGTTAGCTGTGTCTTTATTTACTGTGTTGTTGTTGTTTGTGTTAGCTGTGTCTTTATTTACTGTGTTGTTGTTTGTGTTAGCTGTGTCTTTATTTACTGTGTTGTTGTTGTTTGTGTTAGCTGTGTCTTTATTTACTGTGTTGTTGTTGTTTGTGTTAGCTGTGTCTTTATTTACTGTGTTGTTGTTTGTGTTAGCTGTGTCTTTATTTACTGTGTTGTTGTTTGTGTTAGCTGTGTCTTTATTTACTGTGTTGTTGTTGTTTCTGGTAGCTGTGTCTTTATTTACTGTGTTGTTTGTGTTAGCTGTGTCTTTATTTACTGTGTTGTTGTTTGTGTTAGCTGTGTCTTTATTTACTGTGTTGTTGTTGTTTCTGGTAGCTGTGTCTTTATTTACTGTGTTGTTTGTGTTAGCTGGGTCTTTATTTACTGTGTTTTTGTTTGTGTTAGCTGGGTCTTTATTTACTGTGTTGTTGTTTGTGTTAGCTGTGTCTTTATTTACTGTGTTGTTGTTGTTTGTGTTAGCTGTGTCTTTATTTACTGTGTTGTTGTTGTTTGTGGTAGCTGTGTCTTTATTTACTGTGTTGTTTGTGTTAGCTCAGTCTTTATTTACTGTGTTTTTGTTTGTGTTAGCTGTGTCTTTATTTACTGTGTTGTTGTTTGTGTTAGCTGTGTCTTTATTTACTGTGTTGTTGTTTGTGTTAGCTGTGTCTTTATTTACTGTGTTGTTGTTTGTGTTAGCTGTGTCTTTATTTACTGTGTTGTTGTTTGTGTTAGCTGTGTCTTTATTTACTGTGTTGTTGTTTGTGTTAGCTGTGTCTTTATTTACTGTGTTGTTGTTTGTGTTAGCTGTGTCTTTATTTACTGTGTTGTTGTTTGTGTTAGCTGTGTCTTTATTTACTGTGTTGTTGTTTGTGTTAGCTGTGTCTTTATTTACTGTGTTGTTGTTTGTGTTAGCTGTGTCTTTATTTACTCTGTTGTTGTTTGTGTTAGCTGTGTCTTTATTTACTGTGTTGTTGTTTGTGTTAGCTGTGTCTTTATTTACTGTGTTGTTGTTTGTGTTAGCTGGGTCTTTATTTACTGTGTTGTTGTTTGTGTTAGCTGTGTCTTTATTTACTGTGTTGTTGTTTGTGTTAGCTGTGTCTTTATTTACTGTGTTGTTGTTGTTTGTGTTAGCTGTGTCTTTATTTACTGTGTTGTTTTTTGTGTTAGCTGGGTCTTTATTTACTGTGTTGTTGGTTGTGTTAGCTGTGTCTTTATTTACTGTGTTGTTGTTGTTTGTGTTAGCTGTGTCTTTATTTACTGTGTTGTTGTTGTTTGTGTTAGCTGTGTCTTTATTTACTGTGTTGTTGTTTGTGTTAGCTGTGTCTTTATTTACTGTGTTGTTGTTTGTGTTAGCTGGGTCTTTATTTACTGTGTTGTTGTTGTTTGTGTTAGCTGTGTCTTTATTTACTGTGTTGTTGTTTGTGTTAGCTGGGTCTTTATTTACTGTGTTGTTGTTGTTTGTGTTAGCTGGGTCTTTATTTACTGTGTTGTTGTTGTTTGTGTTAGCTGTGTCTTTATTTACTGTGTTGTTGTTGTTTGTGTTAGCTGTGTCTTTATTTACTGTGTTGTTGTTTGTGTTAGCTGTGTCTTTATTTACTGTGTTGTTGTTTGTGTTAGCTGTGTCTTTATTTACTGTGTTGTTGTGTGTGTTAGCTGTTGCTTTATTTACTGTGTTGTTGTTTGTGTTAGCTGGGTCTTTATTTACTGTGTTGTTGTTTGTGTTAGCTGTGTCTTTATTTACTGTGTTGTTGTTGTTTGTGTTAGCTGTGTCTTTATTTACTGTGTTGTTGTTTGTGTTAGCTGTGTCTTTATTTACTGTGTTGTTGTTTGTGTTAGCTGTGTCTTTATTTACTGTGTTGTTGTTTGTGTTAGCTGTGTCTTTATTTACTGTGTTGTTGTTGTTTGTGTTAGCTGTGTCTTTATTTACTGTGTTGTTGTTTGTGTTAGCTGGGTCTTTATTTACTGTGTTGTTGTTGTTTGTGTTAGCTGGGTCTTTATTTACTGTGTTGTTGTTGTTTGTGTTAGCTGTGTCTTTATTTACTGTGTTGTTGTTGTTTGTGTTAGCTGTGTCTTTATTTACTGTGTTGTTGTTTGTGTTAGCTGTGTCTTTATTTACTGTGTTGTTGTTTGTGTTAGCTGGGTCTTTATTTACTGTGTTGTTGTTGTTTGTGTTAGCTGTGTCTTTATTTACTGTGTTGTTGTTTGTGTTAGCTGGGTCTTTATTTACTGTGTTGTTGTTGTTTGTGTTAGCTGGGTCTTTATTTACTGTGTTGTTGTTGTTTGTGTTAGCTGTGTCTTTATTTACTGTGTTGTTGTTGTTTGTGTTAGCTGTGTCTTTATTTACTGTGTTGTTGTTTGTGTTAGCTGTGTCTTTATTTACTGTGTTGTTGTTTGTGTTAGCTGGGTCTTTATTTACTGTGTTGTTGTCAAAGTCACTTCATTTGTCAATTCTGCAATATGTACAAGACATACAGAGGATCGAAATTGTGTTTCACTCAGACCCAAGGTGCAGACAATAAACATTTAACATACATCTTTAAGTAAAAGAAAATGTCTCTGCTTTGCTATACTATATATAAAAAACTATATTAAGCTATATAAAAGGAATAAAAACAAGAAATATAAATAATGAAAAAGGCACAAGTAGCAGCAACATTGGTTAAGGAAAACCAGATACTGCAAAATGAACACAGTGGTGCAAATGGCATGGCAGTTGTGTAGGTTTAGCTTATATACTGGTAAGTTAAGTGTCCATAAACAGTTCAGTTGATGGGTGGCGGGTTCAGAGTCTGGAGGTTTTGTGGGCAGGGAGCAGCGAGGGGGGGGGGGGGCAGGGGGGCAGGGCAGGGAGTGAGTTCAGCATCCTGACAGCCTGGTGGAAGAAGCTGTCCTTCAGTCTGCTGGTCCTGGCGCTGAGACTCCGCAGTCTCCTCCCTGAAGGCAGCAGACTGAAGAGGCTGTGTGACGGGTGGGTGGGGTCACCAGCAATGCTGAGAGCTTTGCGGGTCAGGCGGGTGCATTAGATGTCGTAGAGGGAGGGGAGAGGGGCACCGATGATCTTCTCGGCTGTTCTCACAATGCGCTGGAGGTCTTGCGGCAGGACGCGGTGCAGGAGGCGTAGCACACTGTGATGGAGCTGGACAGGATGCTTTCCACAGTGCCTCTGTAGAAGGTCTGCATGATGGGGGCCGGGGCTCTAGCTCTTCTCAGCTTACGGAGGAAGTAGAGGCGTTGATGGGTTCAACGAACTGTTGGGGGATGATTGTGTTGAATGCTGAGCTAAAATCAATAAACAGCATTCTGGCGTATGAGTTTGTTGAGTCCAGGTGAGTGAGGGTAGCTTGCAGGGCAGTGGAGGTGGCATCATCGGTCGAGCGGTTGGGCCGATATGCAAACTGGAAGGGGTCCAAGGAGGAGGGGAGGACAGATTTGATATGTTCCATGACGACTCTTTGCAGGTTTTGTTTCGGTCTTCCTTCGATGCGTATGAAGGCTCTCCATGTCCACGTCGGTCTGACAAACCGGTCTGAGATCCATCACTTCTGGAACTCTGGGAGGAATCAGGCAGGTTTAAATGGATCAATGAATGGAACGAAAAGTGAAGCAGTTGAACAGCAATGGCTACATACTCCTGACATCAGCTGTCAGGAGTCCAGTAATTCTGGACGTTTTCTTGGTTCGGATGTTTCCGGACTCCGCCTGCAAACACCCAGCTGGTGTCCGTCCCTCCAACCGTCCCTCCATCCATCCATCCGTCCCTCCATCCATTCATCATCCATCTGTCCCTCCGACCGTTCATCCATCCATCCATCCATCCTTCTATCCATCCATCTGTCCCTCCAACCGTTCATCCATCCGTCCCTCCGACCGTTCATCTATCCATCCATCCATCAGTCCGTCTCTCCATCCATCCATCAGCCATCTGTCCCTCCGACCGTTCAGCCATCCATCCATCCATCCATCTGTCCCTCCAACCGTTCATCTATCCATCCATCCATCAATCCGTCTCTCCATCCATCCATCATCCATCCTTCCATCCATCCGTCCCTCCGACCGTCCCTCCATCCATCCATCTGTCCGTCCGACCGTTCATCCATCCATCCATCATCCATCCATCCACCGTCCCTACGACCGTCCATCCATCCCTCCGACTGTCCCTCCATCCATCCATCTGTCCCTCCGACTGTTCATCAATCCATCCATCTGTCCCTCTGACCGTTCATCCATCCATCCATCCGTCTGTCCCTCCGACTGTTCATCCATCCATCCATCCATTCATCCATCCCTCCGACTGTTCATCCATCCATCCATCCATCCATTCATCCATCCCTCCGATTGTTCATCCATCCATCCATCTGCCCTCTGACCGTTCATCCATCCGTCCCTTCGACCATCCTTCTATCCATCCATCTGTCCCTCCGACCGTTCATCCATCCATCCATCTGTCCCTCTGACCGTAAATCCATCCGTCTGTCCATCCATCCATCCATCCGTCCCTCCGATCGTCCCTCTATCTATCCACCCATCTGTCCGTCCTTCTGACCGTTCAACCCTCCATCCGTCTATCCCTCCATCCATCCATCCATTTGTCTGTCCGACCATTCATCCATCCATCATCCATCCATCCATCTGTCCCTCCGACCGTTCATCCATCCATCCATCCATCTGTCCCTCTAACCGTTCATCCATCCATCCCTCCAACCGTTCATCCATCCATCCATCCATCCATCCATCCCTCCAACTGTTCATCCATCCATCCATTCGTCCTTCCGACCGTTCACCCATCCATCCATCCGTCTTTCCATCCATCCATCCATCTGTCCCTCTGACCATTTATCCATCCATCCATCCATCCATCCATCCATCCGTTTCTCCATCCATCCATCCATCCCTACGACCGTCCCTCCATCCGTCCCTCCGACTGTCCCTCCATCCATCCATCTGTCCCTCCGACTGTTCATCCATCCATCCCTTCGATTGTTCATCCATCCATCCTTCTGTCCCTCCGACTGTTCATCCATCCGTCCCTCCGACCATCCCTCTATCCATCCATCTGTCCCTTCGACCATCCTTCATCCATCTGTCCCTCCGACCGTTCATCCATCCGTCCCTCCATCCATCCATCCATCCATCCATCCATCTGTCTGTCCCTTCAACCGTTCATCCATCCATCCATCCATCCATCTGTCCCTCTGACCGTTCATCCATCCATCCATCCATTCATCCATCCCTCCGATCGTTCATCCATCCATCCATCTATCCCGCCGACTGTTCATCCATCCATCCATCCATTCATCCATCCCTCCGATCGTTCATCCATCCATCCCTTCGACCAGCCTTCTATCCATCCATCTGTCCCTCCGACCGTTCATCCATCCGTCCCTTCGACCATCCTTCTATCCATCCATCTGTCCCTCTGACCGTAAATCCATTCATCATCCATCCATCCATCCATCCGTCCCTCCGATCGTCCCTCCATCCATCCACCCATCTGTCCGTCCTTCCGACCGTTCAACCATCCATCCGTCTATCCCTCCATCCATCCATCCATTTGTCTGTCTGACCATTCATCCATCCATCATCCATCTGTCCCTCTAACCGTTCATCCATCCATCCCTCCAACTGGTCATCCATCCATCCATCCATCCATCCGTCTATCCCTCCATCCATCCATCCATTTGTCTGTCCGACCATTCATCCATCCATCCATCTGTCCCTCCGACCGTTCATCCATCCATCCATCCATCTGTCCCTCTAACCGTTCATCCATCCATCCCTCCAACCGTTCATCCATCCATCCATCCATCTGTCCCTCCAACCGTTCATCCATCCGTCCCTCCAACTGTTCATCCATCCATCCATTCGTCCTTCCGACCGTTCACCCATCCATCCATCCGTCTTTCCATCCATCCATCCATCCATCCATCCATCTGTCCCTCTGACCATTCATCCATCCATCCATCTGTCTCTCCACCCATCCATCCATCCGTCCCTCCGACCGTTCATCCTTCTATCCATCCATCCATCCCTCCGACCGTCCCTCCATCCATCCATCTGTCCCTCCGACTGTTCATCCATCCATCCCTTCGATTGTTCATCCATCCATCCATGTGTTCCTCCGACCGTTCATCCATCCGTCCCTCCGACAATCCCTCTATCCATCCATCTGTCCCTCCGACCGTTCATCCATCCGTCCCTCCATCCATCCATCCATCCCTCTGATCGTTCATCCATCCATCCGTCTGTCCATCCATCCGTCCCTCCGACCGTCCCTCTGATCGTCCATACATCCATCTATCCATCCATCCATCCATCCATCCATCCCTCCGACCGTCCCTCTGATTGTCCATCCATCCATTCATCTATCTCTCCGACCGTTCACCCATTCATCCGTCTGTCCATCCATTCGTCTGTCCCTCCATCCATCCATCTTTCCTTCCATCTGTCCCTCCGACCGTCCCTCTGATCGTCCATCCATCCATCCATCCATCCATCCATCCATCCATCCGTCCGTCCATCCGTCCCTCCGTCCGTCCCTCTGATTGTCCATCCATCCATTCATCTATCTCTCCGACCGTTCACCCATCCATCCGTCTGTCCATCCATTCGTCTTTCCCTCCATCCATCCATCCATCCATCCGTCCCTCCGACCGTCCCTCTGATCGTCCATCCATCCATCCATCAATCCATCCATCCATCCATCCATCCATCCATCCATCCATCCGTCCGTCCATCCGTCCCTCCGTCCGTCCCTCTGATTGTCCATCCATCCATTCATCTATCTCTCCGACCGTTCACCCATCCATCCGTCTGTCCATCCATTCGTCTTTCCCTCCATCCATCCATCCGTCCCTCCGACCGTCCATCTGTCCCTCCGACTGTTCATCCATCCCTTCGATTGTTCATCCATCCATCCATGTGTTCCTCCGACCGTTCATCCATCCGTCCCTCCGACAATCCCTCTATCCATCCATCTGTCCCTCCGACCGTTCATCCATCCGTCCCTCCATCCATCCATCCATCCCTCTGATCGTTCATCCATCCATCCGTCTGTCCATCCATCCGTCCCTCCGACCTTCCCTCTGATCGTCCATACATCCATCTATCCATCCATCCATCCATCCATCCATCCATCCCTCCGACCGTCCCTCTGATTGTCCATCCATCCATTCATCTATCTCTCCGACCGTTCACCCATTCATCCGTCTGTCCATCCATTCGTCTGTCCCTCCATCCATCCATCCATCCATCCATCTTTCCTTCCATCTGTCCCTCCGACCGTCCCTCTGATCGTCCATCCATCCATCAATCCATCCATCCATCCATCCATCCATCCATCCATCCATCCATCCATCCGTCCGTCCATCCGTCCCTCCGTCCGTCCCTCTGATTGTCCATCCATCCATTCATCTATCTCTCCGACCGTTCACCCATCCATCCGTCTGTCCATCCATTCGTCTTTCCCTCCATCCATCCATCCATCCATCCGTCCCTCCGACCGTCCCTCTGATCGTCCATCCATCCATCCATCAATCCATCCATCCATCCATCCATCCATCCATCCATCCATCCATCCGTCCGTCCATCCGTCCCTCCGTCCGTCCCTCTGATTGTCCATCCATCCATTCATCTATCTCTCCGACCGTTCACCCATCCATCCGTCTGTCCATCCATTCGTCTTTCCCTCCATCCATCCATCCATCCATCCGTCCCTCCGACCGTCCATCTGTCCCTCCGACTGTTCATCCATCCCTTCGATTGTTCATCCATCCATCCATGTGTTCCTCCGACCGTTCATCCATCCGTCCCTCCGACAATCCCTCTATCCATCCATCTGTCCCTCCGACCGTTCATCCATCCGTCCCTCCATCCATCCATCCATCCCTCTGATCGTTCATCCATCCATCCGTCTGTCCATCCATCATCCCTCTGTCCGTCCGTTTTTCTGTACTGCTTGTTTAAGTTCATGGTTGCAGGGTAGCTTGAGTGTGTCCGAGGTTTGTAAGTTTTTTGCATGTTGCCTGCGTGCAGCTGCATCTGGAGGGCGAGGAGAGTCTCTGCATGCATTTTCATACCCAATCAGCACGAGTCATCTGTAAAACTCGGGTCAAATGTCCTGCAAAGAGGCAGAAAAGAGGAAGCTGAAGAAATAAATTATTAACAAAGCTTGTTCTGATCTGCTTATCTCACCTTGCTAGCGAAGAAATTCAAGATGCTGCAAAGCTGATGGAATGAACCAGCATAGGCCGTGTACTGGTGGATTTCAGAGGTCTGAATGAGACATTCTCACATTACGATGGCATTAAATCTGTCCATCATATACATAAAACTGATCGGATCACTGATTGGTAAACATGTCAGCTGGAATCAGATGGATTTCAGTCAGATAGATGACACACTGTCCATGTAGACGTAGCTAATGATGCTAATTCATTCAGCTGCAGAGTTAATGAATGTACGGAATCAGTGGGTCAGTGATGCTTTCACTGACATGCCGTAAACATGGCGGACTCCTGTCAGGGCTCGCTGGTGTCTGTTCAGGGAAAGCGGTGAACACTTATTCCCTGATGGCCTCCATGGTTAGAGCATTCAGGTACACAACCGCTGTCCAGCATCGCTCTGCTTTCCTCAGTATAGATTAAAACAACGTCGTTCGCTGACAGCCGAGCCCTCTGGAAGCAGCCTGAATGTTTCCCGTCTGAGCTCTTTTACGCCAGCAGGGGCTGTTTTCATCGCGTCCCGCCCAGCTGATAAAACTCTGATGAAAGTGATGTCAGCGCCGTATCAGACTTGTTTCCCGGTTTTCCCGCTGGCCTCCTGAATGTGTTAAAATCGGACCCAACTCAGCTGGTCCATCGTCTCACGTCTGGGAATAAAAGTGAGTCAGAAATAAAGGTGGAGCTGGTGGCTGCACAGAAAATCACTTTCTACACTTCTTATCCTACATTTGTGGGAAAACTTCCTTCCATGAAATCAGCACATTTAAAGTGTTTTCTCTTAAATAAACCCGGCCAGCGTATCAGAGGAAGCATCTCAGGGTTTTACACGTGTGTGAGTCCCAGGACACAAAACAGTTTTCACCAGCCTGATCTCTGGCCTGTGGCAGCTCAGATGTTTTTTATTTATCTAAAAAAAAAAACAAACAAACAAACAATTTTTTAAATTTATTTTAATCCAAATTTAATTCAAATGTATTTATTTAAACAGAACTGGTGAGCTGCAGTTTCCACTGTGGTCTGTTCGACGGGACAGATTCATACTGATCCTCTTCCTCCTCCTCGTCCTCCTCTTTGTCTTTCTCCTCTTCCTCCTCCTCTTCCTCCTCTTTGTCTTTCTCCTCCTCTTCCTCCTCTTTGTCTTTCTCCTCTTCCTCATCCTCTTCCTCCTGTTTGTCTTCCTCTTTGTCTTTCTCGTCTTCCTCCTCCTCTTTGCCTTTCTCCTCCTCCTCTTCCTACTGTTTGTCTTTCTCCTCTTCCTCATCCTCTTCCTCCTCCTCGTCTTCCTCTTTGTCTTTCTCCTTTTCCTCCTCCTCTTCCTCCTCTTTGTCTTTCTCCTCTTCCTCATCCTCTTCCTCCTCCTCTTCCTCCTCCTCGTCCTCCTCTTTGTCTTTCTCCTCTTCCTCATCCACTTCCTCCTGTTTGTCTTCCTCTCACCCCTCCTTCTGCTCCTCCTCATCCTCCTTGTCCTCCTCATCTTCCTCCTCATCCTCCTCCTCCCCTTCCTCCTCCTCCTCTTCTCCTCTTTGTCTTCTCCTCTTCCTCCTCCTCCTCTTTGTTTGCTTCTTCCCCCTCCTCCTCTTCTTCCTCATCCTACTCTTCCTCCTCCTCTTCCTCGTCCTCGTCCTCTTCCTTATCCTCCTCCTCTCTCTTCTCCTTCTCATCGTCCTCCACTTCCTTCCCGTCCTCCTCCTCCTTTTCCCCCTCCTCTTCTCCTCCTTGTCGTCCTCCACTTCCTCCTCCTCTTCCTCTACCTCCTCCTGCTCCTCCTCCTCCTATTCCTCCTCCTCCTGCTCCTCTTACTCCTTGTCATCCTCCACTTCCTCCTCCTCTTCCTCTACCTCCTCCTGCTCCTCCTCCTCCTCTTCCTCCTCGTCCTCCTCCTCTTCCTCGTCCTCATCCTCCTAGTCCTCTTCCTTATCCTCGTCCTCCACTTCCTCCTGTTTGTCTTCCTCTCACCCCTCCTTCTCCTCCTCCTCATCCTCCTTGTCCTCCTCATCTTCCTCCTAATCCTCCTCCTCCCCTTCCTCATCCTCCTCTTCTCCTCTTTGTCTTCTCCTCTTCCTCCTCCTCCTCTTTGTTTTCTTCTTCCCCCTCCTCCTCCTCTTCCTTCTCATTCTCCTCTCTCTCCTCCTTCTCATCATCCTCCACTTCCTCCTCCTCTTCCTCTACCTCCTCCTGCTCCTCATCCTCTTCCTTATCCTCTTCCTCCACTTCCTCCTTTTTGTCTTCTTCTCACCCCTCCTCCTCCTCCTCTTCCTCCTCCTCCTGCTCATGGTGGAGGTTTCTGCCGTTTTAGTGTCATGTTTGCTGAAGCATGACACTAAAATACAGAGCATGAAATTAACTGTGGCTCCCTCCTCCTCCTCCTCTTCGTCCTCCTCCTCTTCCTCCCCCTCCTCCTCCTCTTCGCTCTTCATCGCATCTTCCTCTGGTTTTACTGTGACGGGGTCGCTCTGTCTCAGAGGCCCAGCGAGGGCCTTGGTCCGCCCTGCAGGACTTTCCTCGTCCTCTGATGGACCAGCAGCAGTGAAAACACAGGTTTAATCTCAGCATGAACGTGTGCCGCTGCACCCCCCGTGACGGCCAAGCAGCTGATCGTCAGCATCAGCAATAAACAGCTTCATTCAGTCCACTCCACCACTGTCCACTCCACCACATGTCCACTCCACCACTGTCCACTCCACCACATGTCCACTCCACCACATGTCCACTCCACCACTGTCCACTCCACCACATGTCCACTCCACCACTGTCCACTCCGCCACTGTCCACTCCGCCACTGTCCACTCCACCACATGTCCACTCCACCACTGTCCACTCCGCCACTGTCCACTCCACCACTGTCCACTCCGCCACTGTCCACTCCGCCACATGTCCACTCCGCCACATGTCCACTCCACCACATCTCCACTCCACCACATGTCCACTCCGCCACTGTCCACTCCGCCA
Source organism: Melanotaenia boesemani (assembly GCF_017639745.1). Taxonomy (NCBI): domain Eukaryota; kingdom Metazoa; phylum Chordata; class Actinopteri; order Atheriniformes; family Melanotaeniidae; genus Melanotaenia; species Melanotaenia boesemani. The sequence goes on from NC_055701.1 coordinate 997,185, forward strand.
CATGTCCACTCCGCCACATGTCCACTCCGCCACTGTCCACTCCACCACATGTCCACTCCACCACATCTCCACTCCACCACATGTCCACTCCGCCACATGTCCACTCCGCCACATGTCCACTCCGCCACTGTCCACTCCACCACATGTCCACTCCACCACATCTCCACTCCACCACATGTCCACTCCGCCACTGTCCACTCCACCACATCTCCACTCCACCACATGTCCACTCCACCACATGTCCACTCCGCCACTGTCCACTCCACCACTGTCCACTCCACCACATGTCCACTCCGCCACTGTCCACTCCACCACATGTCCACTCCGCCACTGTCCACTCCACCACTGTCCACTCCACCACATGTCCACTCCGCCACTGTCCACTCCACCACATGTCCACTCCGCCACTGTCCACTCCACCACTGTCCACTCCACCACATGTCCACTCCGCCACTGTCCACTCCACCACATGTCCACTCCGCCACTGTCCACTCCACCACTGTCCACTCCACCACATGTCCACTCCGCCACTGTCCACTCCACCACTGTCCACTCCACCACATGTCCACTCCGCCACTGTCCACTCCACCACATCTCCACTCCACCACATGTCCACTCCGCCACTGTCCACTCCACCAGATGTCCACTCCGCCACTGTCCACTCCGCCACTGTCCACTCCACCACTGTCCACTCCACCACATGTCCACTCCGCCACTGTCCACTCCACCACATGTCCACTCCGCCACTGTCCACTCCACCACTGTCCACTCCGCCACTGTCCACTCCACCACTGTCCACTCCACCACATGTCTACTCGACCTCTTGTCCACTGCCCATACATCCACTGGATGGATATTTCCTGTGTTTGTCCCCCAGTCTGTCCCACAGTTAAAGTCTTCCTTGTGCTTCTAACCAAGTTCATGTTGAATTTTGTGTCTCCTGTGAACTGCCTGCGTCTCTGTGGCTGAGCAGGTGTTTGATGCTAACTGCTAACAGCATCTCTGCCGTGTGGTAATGACCCAGGTCGTCAAGCTGAAGTCATTCTGATTGTAAAAAGAGAGAATTTTTTATAATAAAGATGCCTGATGTGTCTGATACAGACGGCTTTTTCTGCTAATCGTTGTAATAATATAATAATAATAATCGTTCCCCAGACCTCTGAGTGGTGTTGTTTGTTACCTTGTTCTGTATGTGTGTGTGGGGGGAGTCACACCCAGGCCTTTAATTTCCTTTTATTACTCTCCATTTATAACTATCATCCATAAATTCATTATGTTTATATAATAAATAGAATAATTTTTATTTTACTATTGATTACTTCAAGTCAGACTGGGTATAAAAAATTAAATATATAATTTTTATTATGTTTTATACGAATCAGACTGATCAGGGTGAATTTAGATTGAATATAAAAACTGCGAACCAAACTTTCTTTTATATTTTATTCCTTCGAGCCTGAAACGATAACAGGAGGAAGGTGGCGCTGTGGCTCTATCATGGTTTCTGAGCAGAAAGTCTCATCTGGAGTCTCTGGTGGCTTGTTTCTGTCATTGCTTTGTCATCATCACCCAGATGACACTCATGTCAAACGGTCCTGGGGGAGGCTGCCGGGGGAGGGAGGGGGGAGTCAGGGGTTAAGGGAAGCTAATTTCACGCCTTTTTATTTGCTCTGGTCTCAGGAGAGGAACTCTATGAGCATTATCACTTCCAGCTGGTTCAAATGGACACACACACACACACACACTCTTTGTGTTTCATGGTGACGATGCCTCCAAGCTCAAAGTCAGGTACATAAAGAAACTGATATTGTTTCCCAGAATGCCGTGGGCTGAGTGGGATTTTCCAGTTCTCCTGTTCTTAACGTTCAGAGCCGAGTGAAATGAGTCGTCTCAGCGTTTCCTGGGAGTGGTTGTATTTACTCCTGGAAACCGGAGTTAATACAACCACTCCCGGTTTCCAGACTTCTGCTTCTTCTTCCTCCTCTGACAGTTTTTACGCTGCAGAAAACGCTGAAAATGAGACAAAAAGACCCTTAAAACACCAGTAAAACGTTAAATAAAAGAGGTGAAAGTCGACGTGGGTTTGCAGAGTTGTTGGGTTCCTTTGTTCCCTGCTCCGGGGTCCCAGGACTACGGACCTTTACGGAACATTCACAGCAGCAAAAAGAGCAAATAAATGTGCTTTAATTCCTCCAGGTAGACGTGTTCACCTGCAGCCACCAGGATGCTTAAGGTTTCCTCATCTTTCAGCAACCCAAGAGAGAGGAAAAAAAGAGCAGAAGTTTTGAGAAAGAACAAGATGATATTTGAGCGTGAAAACCAGAAATCCTGTTCTCAAAGCAAACAATTACGCTCCTGATTAAAATGTCCCCATATATATTTCCTTCCTTTGTACTGGAGTGACACTGTGAATGTTTTGCCTTCATTTCGTTGTGAAAGCGCCATCTCTGAGCAGCTTATGAGTGTAAAAACGCGTGTTGCTAGGGGACAAAGGTGTTCCTGCAGACCTGACCCGTTCCCTGTCCGGCAGGTCCACCTGCGATCAGCTGAGCGGCTCCGGGACCTGTGCTGCGCCAACCGGGGGACTTTCATCAAGGTGGGGCAGCACCTCGGAGCTCTGGACTACCTGCTGCCTGAGGAGTACACCTCCACCCTGAAGGTGCTCCACAGCCGAGCTCCTCAGAGCAGCATGGAGGAGATCCAGCAGGTCATCAGAGAAGATCTGGGAAAGGAGGTGAGAGGTGGTCACATGACAGGTCACATGGTCCCTACCGGCTGACGTGGGAATCATTTTTTATTCATGCAAACACATCATACAAAAACGGAGAAAAAAGTAATACTTGGACAAACAAGGTGAAAACAGATCAGATAAAGTCCAGATGCTAACATATAAAATAAGAATAACAGTGATATTAATAACATAACTGAAATAAAATCAGGATCTTAGTTGTCATAACAAAAAACTAAAAATGGCATAAGTAATGACAAATATATCTTAATGGAAAGAAGAAAATAAGTCATTTTAAAGTATTATTATTAACTACAAAAAAAAAGCAGAATTATGATCTCTGTTCTCATCAGATTAATAATAATGCTGATAAACAATGAGACATAGGGAAGAAATAAGGAGGAAGAAATAAGGAGGAAGAAATAAGGAGAAAGAAATAAGGAGAAAGAAATAAGGAGAAAGAAATAAGGAGGAAGAAATAAGGAGGAAGAAATAGGGAGAAAGAAATAAGGAGGAAGAAATAAGGAGGAGGAAATAAGGAGAAAGAAATAAGGAGGAAGAAATAAGGAGGAAGAAATAGGGAGGAAGAAATAAGGAGGAAGAAATAAGGAGGAAGAAATAAGGAGGAAGAAATAGGGAGGAAGAAATAAGGAGGAAGAAATAAGGAGGAAGAAATAGGGAGAAAGAAATAAGGAGAAAGAAATAAGGAGGAGGAAATAAGGAGAAAGAAATAAGGAGGAAGAAATAGGGAGGAAGAAATAAGGAGGAAGAAATAAGGAGGAAGAAATAGGGAGGAAGAAATAAGGAGGAAGAAATAAGGAGGAAGAAATAGGGAGAAAGAAATAAGGAGAAAGAAATAAGGAGGAAGAAATAAGGAGGAAGAAATAAGGAGAAAGAAATAAGGAGAAAGAATTAGGGAGAAAGAAATAAGGAGGAAGAAATAAGGAGAAAGAAATAGGGAGAAAGAAATAGGGAGGAAGAAATAAGAAGAAAGAAATAAGGAGGAAGAAATAAGGAGAAAGAAATAAGGAGAAAGAAATAAGGAGGAAGAAATAGGGAGAAAGAAATAAGGAGGAAGAAATAAGAAGAAAGAAATAAGTAGGAAGAAATAAGGAGGAAGAAATAAGAAGAAAGAAATAGGGAGAAAGAAATAGGGAGGAAGAAATAAGGAGGAAGAAATAAGGAGAAAGAAATAAGGAGAAAGAAATAGGGAGAAAGAAATAAGGAGGAAGAAATAAGGAGAAAGAAATAAGAGGAAAGAAATAGGGAGGAAGAAATAAGGAGAAAGAAATAAGGAGGAAGAAATAGGGAGAAAGAAATAAGGAGGAAGAAATAAGGAGGAAGCAATAAGGAGGAAGAAATAAGGAGAAAGAAATAAGGAGGAAGAAATAAGGAGAAAGAAATAAGGAGGAAGAAATAGGGAGGAAGAAATAAGGAGAAAGAAATAAGGAGGAGGAAATAAGGAGAAAGAAATAGGGAGGAAGAAATAAGGAGGAAGAAATAAGGAGAAAGAAATAAGGAGGAAGAAATAGGGAGAAAGAAATAAGGAGGAAGAAATAAGAAGAAAGAAATAAGGAGGAAGAAATAAGGAGAAAGAAATAGGGAGGAAGAAATAAGAAGAAAGAAATAAGGAGGAAGAAATAAGGAGAAAGAAATAAGGAGGAAGAAATAAGGAGAAAGAAATAAGGAGGAAGAAATAAGGAGAAAGAAATAAGGAGGAAGAAATAAGGAGAAAGAAATAAGGAGGAAGAAATAGGGAGGAAGAAATAAGGAGAAAGAAATAAGGAGGAGGAAATAGGGAGGAAGAAATAAAGAGGAAGAAATAAGGAGAAAGAAATAAGGAGGAAGAAATAGGGAGAAAGAAATAAGGAGGAAGAAATAAGAAGAAAGAAATAAGGAGGAAGAAATAAGGAGAAAGAAATAGGGAGGAAGAAATAAGAAGAAAAATAAGGAGGAAGAAATAAGGAGAAAGAAATAAGGAGGAAGAAATAAGGAGAAAGAAATAAGGAGGAAGAAATAAGGAGAAAGAAATAGGGAGGAAGAAATAAGGAGGAAGAAATAAGGAGAAAGAAATAAGGAAGAAGAAATAAGGAGGAAGAAATAAGGAGAAAGAAATAAGGAAGAAGACATAAGGAGGAAGAAATAGGGAGGAAGAAATAAGAAGAAAGAAATAAGAAGAAAGAAATAAGGAGGAAGAAATAAGAAGAAAGAAATAAGGAGGAAGAAATAAGGAGAAGGAAATAGGGAGGAAGAAATAAGGAGGAAGAAATAAGGAGGAAGAAATAAGGAAGAAGAAATAAGGAGAAAGAAATAAGGAGGAAGAAATAAGGAGAAAGAAATAAGGAGAAAGAAATAAGGAAGAAGAAATAAGGAGGAAGAAATAGGGAGGAAGAAATAAGAAGAAAGAAATAAGGAGGAAGAAATAAGGAGGAAGAAATAAGAAGAAAGAAATAAGGAGGAAGAAATAAGGAGAAAGAAATAGGGAGGAAGAAATAAGAAGAACGAAATAAGGAGGAAGAAATAAGGAGGAAGAAATAAGGAGAAAGAAATAAGGAGGAAGAAATAAGAAGAAAGAAATAAGGAGAAAGAAATAGGGAGAAAGAAATAAGGCGGAAGAAATAAGGAAGAAGAAATAAGGAGGAAGAAATAAGGAGGAAGAAATAGGGAGAAAGAAATAAGGATGAAGAAATAAGGAGGAGGAAATAAGGAGAAAGAAATAAGGAGGAAGAAATAAGGAGGAAGAAATACGGAGGAAGAAATAAGGAGGAAGAAATAAGGAGGAAGAAATTAGGAGGAAGAAATAGGGAGGAAGAAATAAGGAGGAAGAAATAAGGAGGAAGAAATAGGGAGAAAGAAATAAGGAGAAAGAAATAAGGAGGAGGAAATAAGGAGAAAGAAATAAGGAGGAAGAAATAAGGAGGAAGAAATAGGGAGGAAGAAATAAGGAGGAAGAAATAAGGAGGAAGAAATAAGGAGGAAGAAATAGGGAGAAAGAAATAAGGAGAAAGAAATAAGGAGGAAGAAATAAGGAGGAAGAAATAAGGAGAAAGAAATAAGGAGAAAGAATTAGGGAGAAAGAAATAAGGAGGAAGAAATAAGGAGAAAGAAATAGGGAGAAAGAAATAGGGAGGAAGAAATAAGAAGAAAGAAATAAGGAGGAAGAAATAAGGAGAAAGAAATAAGGAGGAAGAAATAGGGAGAACGAAATAAGGAGGAAGAAATAAGAAGAAAGAAATAAGTAGGAAGAAATAAGGAGGAAGAAATAAGAAGAAAGAAATAGGGAGAAAGAAATAGGGAGGAAGAAATAAGGAGGAAGAAATAAGGAGAAAGAAATAAGGAGAAAGAAATAAGGAGGAAGAAATAGGGAGAAAGAAATAAGGAGGAAGAAATAAGGAGAAAGAAATAAGAGGAAAGAAATAGGGAGGAAGAAATAAGGAGAAAGAAATAAGGAGGAAGAAATAGGGAGGAAGAAATAAGGAGAAAGAAATAAGGAGGAAGAAATAGGGAGGAAGAAATAAGGAGAAAGAAATAAGGAGGAGGAAATAAGGAAGAAGAAATAAAGAGGAAGAAATAGGGAGGAAGAAATAAGGAGGAAGAAATAAGAAGAAAGAAATAAGGAGGAAGAAATAAGGAGAAAGAAATAAGGAGGAAGAAATAAGGAGAAAGAAATAAGGAGGAAGAAATAAGGAGAAACAAATAAGGAAGAAGAAATAAGGAGGAAGAAATAGGGAGGAAGAAATAAGAAGAAAGAAATAAGGAGGAAGAAATAAGAAGAAAGAAATAAGGAGGAGGAAATAAGGAGAAAGAAATAAGGAGGAAGACATAAGAAGAAAGAAATAAGGAGGAAGAAATAAGGAGAAAGAAATAAGGAGAAAGAAATAAGTAAGAAGAAATAAGGAGGAAGAAATAAGGGCGAAGAAATATGGAGGAAGAAATAAGAAGAAAGAAATAAGGAGGAATAAATAAGAAGGAAGAAATAAGGAGGAAGAAATAAGAAGGAAGAAATAGGGAGGAAGAAATAAGGAGGAAGAAATTAGAAGAAAGAAATAAGGAGGATGAAATAAGGAGGAAGAAATAGGGAGAAAGAAATAAGGAGGAAGAAATAAGAAGAAAGAAATAAGGAGGAAGAAATAAGGACAAAGAAATAAGGAAGAAGAAATAAGGAGGAAGAAATAGGGAGGAAGAAATAAGAAGAAAGAAATAAGAAGGAAGAAATAAGAAGAAAGAAATAAGGAGGAAGAAATAAGGAGGAAGAAATAGGGAGAAAGAAATAAGGAGGAAGAAATAAGAAAGAAATAAGGAGGAAGAAATAAGGAGAAAGAAATAGGGAGGAAGAAATAAGAAGAAAGAAATAAGGAGGAAGAAATAAGGAGAAAGAAATAAGGAAGAAGAAATAAGGAGGAAGAAATAAGGAGAAAGAAATAGGGAGAAAGAAATAAGGAGGAAGAAATAAGAAGAAAGAAATAAGGAGGAAGAAATAAGAAGAAAGAAATAAGGAGAAAGAAATAGGGAGGAAGAAATAAGAAGAAAGAAATAAGGAAGAAGAAATAAGAAGGAAGAAATAAGGAGGAAGAAATAAGGAGGAAGAAATAAGGAGGAAGAAATAAGGAGAAAGAAATAAGGAGAAAGAAATAAGGAGGAAGAAATAAGGAGAAAGAAATAAGGAAGAAGAAATAAGGAGGAAGAAATAGGGAGGAAGAAATAAGAAGAAAGAAATAAGGAGGAAGAAATAAGGAGGAAGAAATAAGAAGAAAGAAATAAGGAGGAAGAAATAAGGAGAAAGAAATAGGGAGGAAGAAATAAGAAGAACGAAATAAGGAGGAAGAAATAAGGAGGAAGAAATAAGGAGAAAGAAATAAGGAGGAAGAAATAAGGAGGAAGAAATAAGGAGAAAGAAATAGGGAGAAAGAAATAAGGAGGAAGAAATAAGAAGAAAGAAATAAGGAGGAAGAAATAAGAAGAAAGAAATAAGGAGGAAGAAATAAGGAGAAAGAAATAAGGAGAAAGAAATAAGTAAGAAGAAATAAGGAGGAAGAAATAAGGGCGAAGAAATATGGAGGAAGAAATAAGGAGGAAGAAATAAGAAGAAAGAAATAAGGAGGAATAAATAAGAAGGAAGAAATAAGGAGGAAGAAATAAGAAGGAAGAAATAGGGAGGAAGAAATAAGGAGGAAGAAATTAGAAGAAAGAAATAAGGAGGATGAAATAAGGAGGAAGAAATAAGGAGAAAGAAATAAGGAGGAAGAAATAAGAAGAAAGAAATAAGGAGGAAGAAATAAGGACAAAGAAATAAGGAAGAAGAAATAAGGAGGAAGAAATAGGGAGGAAGAAATAAGAAGAAAGAAATAAGGAGGAAGAAATAAGGAGGAAGAAATAGGGAGAAAGAAATAAGGAGGAAGAAATAAGAAAGAAATAAGGAGGAAGAAATAAGGAGAAAGAAATAGGGAGGAAGAAATAAGAAGAAAGAAATAAGGAGGAAGAAATAAGGAGGAAGAAATAAGGAAGAAGAAATAAGGAGGAAGAAATAAGGAGAAAGAAATAGGGAGAAAGAAATAAGGAGGAAGAAATAAGAAGAAAGAAATAAGGAGGAAGAAATAAGAAGAAAGAAATAAGGAGAAAGAAATAGGGAGGAAGAAATAAGAAGAAAGAAATAAGGAAGAAGAAATAAGAAGGAAGAAATAAGGAGGAAGAAATAAGGAGAAAGAAATAGGGAGGAAGAAATAAGGAGGAAGAAATAAGAAGAAAGAAATAAGGAGGAAGAAATAAGGAGGAAGAAATAGGGAGAAAGAAATAAGGAGGAAGAAATAAGGAGGAAGAAATAAGAAGAAAGAAATAAGGAGGAAGAAATAAGGAGAAAGAAATAGGGAGGAAGAAATAAGGAGAAAGAAATAAGGAGGAAGAAATAAGGAGGAAGAAATAAGGAGAAAGAAATAAGGAAGAAGAAATAAGGAGGAAGAAATAAGGAGGAAGAAATAAGGAGAAAGAAATAAGGAAGAAGAAATAAAGAGGAAGAAATAGGGAGGATGAAATAAGAAGAAAGAAATAAGGAGGAAGAAATAAGAAAGAAATAAGGAGGAAGAAATAAGAAGAAAGAAATAAGGAAGAAGAAATAAGGAGGAAGAAATAGGGAGGAAGAAATAAGAAGAAAGAAATAAGGAGGAAGAAATAAGAAGAAAGAAATAAGGAGGAAGAAATAAGGAGGAAGAAATAAAAAGAAAGAAAAAAGGAGGAAGAAATAGGGAGAAAGAAATAAGGAGGAAGAAATAAGGAGGAAGAAATAAGAAGAAAGAAATAAGCAGGAAGAAATAAGGAGAAAGAAATAGGGAGGAAGAAATAAGAAGAAAGAAATAAGGAGGAAGAAATAAGGAGAAAGAAATAAGGAAGAAGAAATAAGGAGGAAGAAATAAGGAGGAAGAAATAAGGAGAAAGAAATAAGGAAGAAGAAATAAGGAGGAAGAAATAAGAAGAAAGAAATAAGAAGAAAGAAATAAGGAGGAAGAAATAAGAAGAAAGAAATAAGGAGGAAGAAATAGGGAGAAAGAAATAGGGAGGAAGAAATAAGAAGAAAGAAATATGAGGAAGAAATAAGGAGGAAGAAATAAGGGCGAAGAAATATGGAGGAAGAAATAAGGAGGAGGAAATAAGGGCGAAGAAATATGGAGGAAGAAATAAGGAAGAAGAAATAAGGAGAAAGAAATAAGGAGAAAGAAATAAGGAAGAAGAAATAAGGAGGAAGAAATAAGGGCGAAGAAATATGGAGGAAGAAATAAGGAGGAGGAAATAAGGAGGAAGAAATAAGGAGAAAGAAATAAGGAGAAAGAAATAAGGAGGAAGAAATAAGGGCGAAGAAATATTTAGGAGGAAATAAGGAGAAAGAAATAAGGAGAAAGAAATAAGGAAGAAGAAATAAGGAGGAAGAAATAAGGGCGAAGAAATATGGAGGAAGAAATAAGGAGGAAGAAATAAGGAGAAAGAAATAAGGAGAAAGAAATAAGGAGGAAGAAATAAGGAAGAAGAAATAAGGAGGAAGAAATAAGGGCGAAGAAATATGGAGGAAGAAATAAGGAGGAGGAAATAAGGAGGAAGAAATAAGGTTACTCCCTACATCAATATCGTGTGAAATAACATTGGTACGGCTAGGGATATCCTGAAATATCTGAGGGAACTTGCGGACTAACGCGAGTAACTCAGATCTTTGGTCATTGGAGAGATGGTCTAATGTAACCGGTAGTTTCTGCAACATCTCGGAGTTACATAACCGCGGGGTGAGTTTTGCAGTAAGATTATCTGACCACTGCCGTTCCACGGGAGCAACTTCCGGATCCCCTATCACAATACCGCACTGAACCTCAGGGACAGCTGTATTTGACAACTTAGGTTCAGCGTTAGCTAGAACCTCACGGGAGACATACGCCTTTAACATGTTGACATGACACGTCCTAGTTTTTCGTCTTCTTTCGGGCGTCGAGATTACATAATTTGTATCTGATAGTCGTTTCTTAACCTTGTACGGTCCTGAAAATCGTGCCTCTAACGCATTTCCTGCGAGCGGAAGGAGGGCTAATACCAAGTCACCTTCAGTAAATTGACGCACTACAGCCTTTCTGTCATAATGCCGCTTCATTTTTATCTGAGCAACCTTTAGTGCTTCCGACGCAAAGCTACGCGCTTTCTTTAGCCTAGCTTGGAATGAATTCACGTACTGGCATACGTTCTTGTCGGCTGAGAGGTTGCTGTCTAAAAGGGTTTCCTTTAAAACCTTTAGTGGTCCTCGCAGCGAATATCCAAATATGAGTTCCGCTGGGCTGTATCCTAATGACTCTTGGGGAGCCTCCCGTGCCGCAAATACCACAAATGGGATGCCTTCATCCCAGTTTCTTGTTTCCTCTAAACAATACTTTCGTAGCATAAATTTTAAAGTCTGGTGCCATCTTTCCAATGCGCCCTGGCTTTCGGGATGGTATGCCGTGCTAGTAACGTGTTTAATCTGCAGTTTAGATAAGACCTGCTTAAACAGCTTTGATGTGAAATTGCTACCTTGGTCGGTCTGTACTATTCTTGGCAGTCCAAATGTGGAAAAGAACTTTAACAGAGCCCTTGTTACAGCTTGGGCAGTTATTCGACGCAATGGTACAGCTTCCGGATATCTCGTGGTAGCGCACATTAGTGTTAACAGAAAACAGTTAACGGATTTTGTCCGTGGTAAAGGACCTACACAATCTATAATTAACCGTTCGAATGGTTCACTAACCACCGGTATGGGATGTAACGGGGCACACGGAATCCTCTGGTTGGGCTTTCCGGTGATTTGACACACATGACAGCTGTTAATATAGCGAACTACATATCGCTTTACTCCAGGCCAAAAGAAATGCCTCAGTACTCGCCTGTAAGTTTTGTTCACCCCCAGATGTCCTGACCAATGATCGTCATGAGCCAGACGCAATACGTGCTGCCGGAGCGGCACTGGTACCACAATTTGCTCATCCCCACTGCAGTCCTCCCCCGGAACTGCAACCGGGCACCAACGTCACATAAGCACTTCATGCCTAATAAAGTAACCCCTGTCGGCTGCCGCCATCTCCCCTTTAGCATTTACTTTAGCAAAACACTGCTGTAGCGTGGGATCATTCCTCTGCGCCGCACACAGACCTGAACGGGACAGGGGTAACGGAGAAGCAGTCGGATGCAGCTGAACCTCCTGAGCTTTTACGTCAGGGGTGTTCTCTGTCTCCCCTGCCTCTCCCATCTGCCTCCCACCATCTGAAAAAGATTCAGCAAGGAAACTATCAGATAAATCCACATCAGTGTCATTATCACCCAGAGTGTTATTTTTACGGGATTGAGCACGGGTTACCACACAGCTGGAAGCGCTGCACACAGGGACATCCAGCACTTCCAAGGCAGGTAGTACTCTGCCTCCCGCAATGTCATTCCCTAAAAGAACGGAGACATTAGCAATGGGCAACTCATCACAAACAGCCATTGGAAAAACGCCGGTGGCTACATCTGTTTTTAAATGCACCAAATGCACCGGTCGGGGCACATAACCCATTTCCACTCCACGCAGCATGACCATGTACCCTGCGTAAGACTTTTCAGAAAAGGGCAAGGCATCTGCTCTAATGAGCGTTTGGGAAGCACCCGTATCCCGCAACATTTTCACAGATACATGATCCGATCCATTCTCGGACAGAGCCACAACACCATCCGTGATGAACGGAGCGAAACAGGGGTCCAGAGCTGCATCAGCTTCCGTCCCAGTCTGTCTGTTTCTTACAAATGCCACTCCTTTTTTCGGAGGAGATTGTCCTTTTTGCCTGTTTCTAAGCTTCAGGCAGTTGCTCACCAAATGTCCTGCTTTATTGCAATAATAACACAAACATTCTTCAAGAACGCGGGGTCTAACTGATTTCATTACCTTTTCAGGAGTTTTTTCATTAACGGGTTTGAACACCGTCTTGTGGGTCAGCACATATTCATCAGCGATGACAGCTGCCGCAGACAATGTATGAACGCGCTGCTCATTTATATACACCACTACACTCTCCGGTAGCTGCTTCTTAAACTCTTCTAGAAGTATTAACTCCCGAAACGTCTCCAAACTGCTCACACCAGCAGAAGAGCACCAACGGTCTAAGAGATTGCTCTTTTCCCGAGCAAACTCTACAAATGTCTGGGATTGCTTTTTCTGGTAATTTCTAAATTGTTGGCGGTAGGCTTCAGGTACTAATTCATATGCTTTTAAGACCGCCGCCTTCACCTTGTCGTAGCGCTGGCTGTCCAACAGAGGGAGCGCTGCTACTACCTCCTGAGCCTTCCCTTTCAATCTGCACTGCACAAGCAGGGCCCACCATTTATTAAGCTCATCATTCCCAAAACCGCCACTGTTTTCGGCCGTAACGCCTTCCACTTTGCTGCTGCATATGACTGGAATACACTGCAGAACACTCTCAAACTTCCAGCTCTGATATCTGTTTCTCTGTTTAGACAGAGACTTCAACAGATTATTGTAGATACTTGTTCCTGCTGACGATGCTGACTCTCCCTTATATACAAACATTTCTCCACTACTTTTTCTCTCACATAAATCCGTCTTATATACTGTGTTCTTCCCCCTTTCATTTTTATATATTTGTACTCACTCTGCGTTTTTTTTTTTTTTTTTTTGTTTTTTTTGTTTTTTTTGTATTGTATTGTTGCATTGTGGTCCTGTGTATGCACAGTTGTCTGTTTATATGTATGTACGTTATTTATTCCTGCTGGGGCCTCTTGGCCAGGTCATGTTTGTAAATGAGAACTAGTTCTCAAACATTTTTTTACCTGGTTAAATAAAGGTTAAATAAATAAAATAAAAAAATTCTTGTGGCCACCTTAATGTTATGGCAATCCTTTCAAACGCTGCAAAATAGCAGTCAACATCACTGTCCCCAAAACAGGGACAAAAGGAATAAATTTGGAGATGTCAAAGGGGTGAGAGGGGTGAGAGCCACTGGATGAGCCACTAGGGACATCAGGGGCAGTTAGTGTGGACTGGGTCTGAGCTTCCAGCTCTAGACGGCGCATTCGCACTTGCTTATCCGCCTCAATTCCCATCCGGCGGATTTCAAGTTGCAGGCTGTGCTGGTGCTCCAGCCGTAGTCTTTCCAGTTTTACCTTCAACCGGGCATCCAGCAGGGAGGAACCTGAGCTATCCTCCGAGAGGAGGAGCGGGTCAAACCTGGGGAGAGTGATAGGCGGAGACTTCCTATCCTCACTCCCTGGAATTGACTCCTCATCACCAGCTGCACTCAACTGGCAATCAAGCTCAGCATTGCTGGGCCCCGCCACCTCAGACGGACCAGCCATCACAGGCAAAACAGCAGAGTCAGTCACAGCCCCATGCAGAACGCCTCTTTCAAGTAATCCAGCCACAATTAATTCCCTCATCTCACGCTTCAACATCTTTTTATTTATCGGGATGTCATAACAATCAGCGATCACTGTCAAATCATCCTTTCTACACCGATTCACACGATCTAGGGTCGGATTTCCCTTAAAATCCTCTAGATCAAAGGAAGCCATTTTGATGCCAGCCACTTACCTCCACAGGGCAGATTCCAATAAACTCAATCAATTAAGAGTCTGCGCTCTTTGTTTCCTTACAAAACAAGACTCCCGGACGAGCCCCCACTTTGTTACGACCCCTACTCAACCTAGGGGTAGCTGGGTCGGTAACAAATCAAAATGGAACAAAACTTAAAGTATGCACAATAATTTATTACAATACAAACGGGTTCAAGTGTTACATAACAACCAAGGTAAGTAAAGAGATCCTAATTAACACAAGGTGTCCTCATTCGAGGTTAGAATTAACCAAACACAAGCTATTCTTAACCAAACAAAGTCCACTATATTTCCAAATGTATCACAAACCAAAATATTACTCTTACTCCCTTAAACAGAGTTTTTATATACACCAAATCAAGTATATTCAACAAATAAACAAAAGGTGTCCGCTAAACCAAGGAATACAAAAGAGGGCGCAGAATCTCAAACAATAACCTATTCCGGTGTCTAAATAAATAACTAAAGGGAAGATTAATGCTCCTACAAACCACCAAGGTTCTCAGTCCAGCTACTACGTCAAGCACAATCCCAGCACTGGCAAGCTGTGGGCCGAAAGAACACAGCTGCCATGGCCATGATCAGCGTTGCTGCCTCCTTTTTATAAGCCAGGCGTCGTGCTGGTTGGCTGAAGAGGAGGAAGTGCGGTGAAGGAGTCGTCCACTAAGGTGTCGGAGGCTTGTCTCCGAAGAAGGAAGGTGGAGCCGAAGGCGACCAATCACCAGGAAGGAGGAAGAAGGAGGAGGTCTCTGAGGCGAGGTGCAGGGTGCAGGCTATGCAGCATCTCACTAGCACGTACCCAGGCAGAGGCCAGGGGACGTGACAGTACACAAGGTCCGCTTAACAAACCTCACATGTATCTAATTTATTTTGTAAGTTTAACGTGAAGTTATTTCAAACTTTTGACGTCTGCCGCCGTTTTGTTCCCTGGTCAACCGCCATATTTTTCTCTTGCCGGACTTGATTGCGCATGTGCAACTATCAGCAGAGATAAAAAAGAAAAAAGAAGACGATGTCTCACTCTGTAGGTTTTTTTGTCGACTATTTTCATTGTCGAAAACGTTGACTAGCCGTTGCAGCCGTAAATAAAAATTATACTACGACTACTACTACTACTACTACTTCTACTACTACTGCTACTTCCACTACAACTACTACTACTAATACTACTACTACTTCTACTACTACTGCTACTTCCACTACAACTACTACTACTAATACTACTACTACTTCTACTACTACTACTACTACTACTACTACTACTACATCCACTACAACTACTTCTACTACTACTACTTCTACTACTACTACAACAACAACTACTACTACGACTACTTATACTACTACTACTGCTTCTTCCACTTCAACTACTACTACTACTACTACTACTTCTACTGCTAGTCCTACTACTACTACAAATACTACTACTACTACTACTTCCACTATGACTACTACTACTACTTCTACTACTACTGTTACTACTACTACTACTACTACTACTACTACTGCTACTTCTACTACTACTACTACTACTAATGATAATAACAAAAATAATAATAATAATAGCTCTGAATATTTAATGATGGAAGGGGGTACTGGTGTATGTAGCTCTGTGGGGTAAACTTCAGCCGCTACAGACTGGTTTATACTGGGATTAAAAGCTGTTACAGACTGGTTTATACTGGGATTAAAAGCTGCTACAGACTGGTTTATACTGGAATTAAAAGCTGCTACAGACTGGTTTATACTGGAATTAAAAGCTGCTACAGACTGGTTTATACTGGGATTAAAAGCTGTTACAGACTGGTTTATACTGGGATTAAAAGCTGCTACAGACTGGTTTATACTGGAATTAAAAGCTG
The DNA here is from genome assembly GCF_017639745.1 of Melanotaenia boesemani. Classification (NCBI taxonomy): domain Eukaryota; kingdom Metazoa; phylum Chordata; class Actinopteri; order Atheriniformes; family Melanotaeniidae; genus Melanotaenia; species Melanotaenia boesemani. The sequence continues at coordinate 1,012,881 of NC_055701.1, forward strand.
CTACAGACTGTTTTATACTGGGATTAAAAGCTGCTACAGGCTGGTTTATACTGGGATTAAAAGCTGCTACAGACTGGTTTATACTGGAATTAAAAGCTGCTACAGACTGGTTTATACTGGAATTAAAAGCTGCTACAGACTGTTTTATACTGGGATTAAAAGCTGCTACAGGCTGGTTTATACTGGGATTAAAAGCTGCTACAGACTGGTTTATACTGGGATTAAAAGCTGCTACAGGCTGGTTTATACTGGGATTAAAAGCTGCTACAGACTGGTTTATACTGGAATTAAAAGCTGCTACAGACTGGTTTATACTGGAATTAAAAGCTGCTACAGACTGTTTTATACTGGGATTAAAAGCTGCTACAGGCTGGTTTATACTGGGATTAAAAGCTGTTACAGGCTGGTTTATACTGGGATTAAAAGCTGTTACAGGCTGTTTTATACTGGGATTAAAAGCTGCTACAGACTGGTTTATACTGGGATTAAAAGCTGGTACAGACTGGTTTATACTGGGATTAAAAGCTGTTACAGGCTGGTTTATACTGGGATTAAAAGCTGTTACAGACTGTTTTATACTGGGATTAAAAGCTGCTACAGGCTGGTTTATACTGGGATTAAATGCTGTTACAGACTGGTTTATACTGGGATTAAAAGCTGCTACAGACTGGTTTATACTGGGATTAAAAGCTGTTACAGACTGGTTTATACTGGGATTAAAAGCTGTTACAGACTGGTTTATACTGGGATTAAAAGCTGCTACACACTGGTTTATACTGGGATTAAAAGCTGTTACAGACTGGTTTATACTGTTTCCGACTGGGTTAGATTAACTAACTTGGAGTTTTAGGTTTAAAGGGGAATAAATTGTATTAAATGTGTGTTTTGTCGTGGAGGGATTCTGTCAGACTTAGATAGAAGAAAGAAAACGTGTCATATTTCTATGTTCTTTTAGGAAGGCTGGGGGTCCGGTGCTGCCTCCTGACACCTTTGGCCCACCCTCATCCAACATCCAGTCAGCCCTCGGAGCTGACATAGTCCCTCATTAGCCTCCTCTCATCTCTGTAGACTCCCAGAACACACACAGTAATTAGTGTGTAGGTTTGAAGGTTAAACAGGCATCCTGAGGGACCCTCAGTTATTAGAGCCGACGTGGAACCTCCGAGTGGCCCTCAGGCTGCCCGGCCAATACAAATCTGTTCTCTGAACAAGGAAAACGACGGCCTGAAGGAAAACACTTCCTCTGGTCGGTGTGGTGCTGAGTAAAAAACACATGGTTTCCATGGAAACCTTTGACCTTCACTTATTTAGACAATCCTTCACACAAAAGGTTGTAAAAAACGGTTAATAAAACCAGCAGAGTCCATAAAACCTGAATCTCTTCCAGATTAGAGCTGAAGAAAAAGAGACAGACTCAGTTCCACAGTGATTTTAAGAAAAGTGTGGGACAGAAACTGCAGCCGTTGGAAGGAAGCGCTGCATCTACAGTCTGAGTCTGAGCAAAGGACACAGCTAGAGACCGATGGACCACTGAGGACACAGCAACGGTGGACATGTTTAGCATAGACCAGAGACTTCTCAGCCATGAAGGTGGAAAACCATGAGGGGATCTTTGAATGGAAGCAAACTAAAGCCAGACCAGGAAGTGATTCAGCGTTATCTCTCCTTCATACGACATTGTGTCCACTTCACTGAACGGACGGCAGCGACATCGTCTCCCTCCTCCAGTAACCGTCTTCATCTTCCTTCATATTCACAGCTCCAACTGCAGCATGAGGAAAATTCCCCTGCTGGTTGTGGAACATAAAAAGAGGCTAATTTGAACATGATGTGGGCCGACAGGTACAGGCAGAACATCGGCCTTCGGATGATAAATTATACAAGCAGCATGAGATCCAGCGTGGGACCAGCTGAGTTATTCATTATGCAAATATGCTAAATGGAATGAAATTGTCTGCAGCCACCAGCGTCTACACGACGAGTATCCGACGGGATCCGGCATGCAGAGAGAGCGTCTCTGGGTTAAAGAACGGGATGAGCTCGACTCTCCTTTCTGGGTGAAATTCATTGACTAATGTCGCCCAGCGTCGGGTCTACAACCACTGGCTGAACACTCCCCCCTGCCACCCACAGCAGCTCGGGTTAATCTGAGCTGGGGAGTTAATAAACATGGAAATGCATGCATGCAGGTCTCGTTCCCACAGGGCAGACCCAGTGACATACGGTCCCTGAAATGAGTTATGGCACAAATAAAATGGCCCCTGAGGCCCCGCAGTTGGAAGGCAACACACTGCTGAAGAGAGGAAAGGAAAGGTGGCCAGTTTGGCTGCTGGCGGACGGCCACAACCCCGGCTGGAGGGAGGGGGGCAGACAGAGACCAAGTGGCATTTAAGGACATCGGTTCATCTCAGGGAGGTGAACTTGAACTCATCATGTGAAGAATCTCCTCTAATCTGCATGGACCGACAGCAGAGGCAGCAGAAACCATCTCTCACCTCTTCACTTTGATTTTATTTCTACTTTTTTAGCTACAAATAGATGAGCTTCCAACAACAGAATCAGCACCAAGAGAAAACTGAGTCCTGCCGACACTTTTCTGTGTTCATCCCGACACGGCATGTTCTGATGCTGATGAACCAGACGAAGCCCAAATGAAACGTCAGGGTTTCAAACGCACTGTTCCGTTTCCAGATCTAAACTACCCACATAAAACCGGGTCATTATTCAAACCTGAAACCCCCCACCACCCTCCATGCTGACTTCTTCCTCCTGCTTTATGATCCTCATCCTCAGCACTGCTGTACTTTAAGTCTCTGCTTTTAGAATCAGAACCGCGGGTGACGAGCCTTCAGCTGCTGGTCTCCACGCTCCGCTTCACATTTTCATCTGAAACTAAACTGCAAAATAACATAATCCATATATGAACCGACTTACATCTCACAGTCTAAAGGTCTGAATGACCCCGATCCAGCCCCGTACCTTCACAGAACCCCGATCTGGTCCCGTACCGTCACAGAACCCCAATCTGGTCCCGTACCTTCACAAAACCCCGATCCAGCCCCGTACCTTCTTTGTTTTTAATCTGTTTTATGAATCTCTGGAGGTCCTCTGAACATTTTGGACCAGATCATTCCAGTCTGATTGAATAAACTTTGTTTATACATCCCAACCAGCCTCTAAGCAGCATCCTGACACACAAGAGTCAGTTTTCCTAAACTAAACAGTCTGATAAATGTGGTTAGAAAATACTGGAGCAGCTCCTGTTGTGGATTTTGGATCACAGTTGATGTTGTAGAACCCGCCTCCGCTTCCTGAAACGCCGTGACCACAGATGTCCCCACACTTACTCCACCCCGCTTTGACAAGACCCCAAATACCCACGATGCACTCGTGTTTCCTGGTGTCTCGCCTCAGCACCAGTAAGTGTAACACTCCTCCTGGATTGTGTTTGCTGAAACAACATATTGCACAGGCTGGCCTTTCAGCAGATTCACTGTAGAGAGGAAACGGCAGCCAGAACGACAGCAAAGCTCTCCAAATCCACGCTCAGCGGGGATGCATATGTCACCACAAATGGTGCTGAAAACAGCATGGCACCACACGCGCCGCCTCTACATGAGAATATCCACCTTTTAAAAAAGAAGGCTGTGCAGCGAAACGGAAACGATCCTGCAGCCGCCTGCTGCAGCTCATCAGCATCACTTCTTTTCCAGCCACTCCAAACGGAGGAGAGCTGATTCATCCCGCCGCCGCTTGCTGCACACAAGAGCTTTATTATACCGCCTTTTCAGGGATGATGACGCCCCGCATAGATAGCAGGAGATATCAACCCGATGAGCAGCCGAACACTGAAGCCACACAGAAGAGTTGAAGGACAGAAAACTGATTAACACTTAAAACTCCAAGATCTGATCTATTGGTTTTATTTAATCTAAACCAGTCTGTAACAGCTTTTAATCCCAGTATAAACCAGTGTGTAGCAGCTTTTAATCCCAGTATAAACCAGTGTGTAGCAGCTTTTAATCCCAGTATAAACCAGTCTGTAACAGCTTTTAATCCCAGTATAAACCAGTCTGTAACAGCTTTTAATCCCAGTATAAACCAGTCTGTAGCAGCTTTTAATCCCAGTATAAACCGGTATGTAACAGCTTTTAATCCCAGTATAAACCAGTATGTAACAGCTTTTAATCCCAGTATAAACCAGTCTGTAACAGCTTTTAATCCCAGTATAAACCAGTGTGTAGCAGCTTTTAATCCCAGTATAAACCAGTCTGTAACAGCTTTTAATCCCAGTATAAACCAGTCTGTAACAGCTTTTAATCCCAGTATAAACCAGTCTGTAGCAGCTTTTAATCCCAGTATAAACCAGTATGTAACAGCTTTTAATCCCAGTATAAACCAGTCTGTAACAGCTTTTAATCCCAGTATAAACCAGTCTGTAGCAGCTTTTAATCCCAGTATAAACCAGTATGTAACAGCTTTTAATCCCAGTATAAACCAGTCTGTAACAGCTTTTAATCCCAGTATAAACCAGTCTGTAGCAGCTTTTAATCCCAGTATAAACCAGTCTGTAGCAGCTTTTAATCCCAGTATAAACCAGTCTGTAACAGCTTTTAATCCCAGTATAAACCAGTCTGTAGCAGCTTTTAATCCCAGTATAAACCAGTCTATAACAGCTTTTAATCCCAGTATAAACCAGTATGTAACAGCTTTTAATCCCAGTATAAACCAGTCTGTAACAGCTTTTAATCCCAGTATAAACCAGTCTGTAGCAGCTTTTAATCCCAGTATAAACCAGTATGTAACAGCTTTTAATCCCAGTATAAACCAGTCTGTAACAGCTTTTAATCCCAGTATAAACCAGTCTGTAGCAGCTTTTAATCCCAGTATAAACCAGTATGTAACAGCTTTTAATCCCAGTATAAACCAATCTGTAGCAGCTAATAATCCCAGTATAAACCAGTCTGTAGCACCTTTTAATCCCAGTATAAACCAGTCTGCAGAAGCTTTTAATCCCAGTATAAACCAGTCTGTAACAGCTTTTAATCCCAGTATAAACCAGTCTGTAGCAGCTTTTAATCCCAGTATAAACCAGTCTGTAACAGCTTTTAATCCCAGTATAAACCAGTCTGTAGAAGCTTTTAATCCCAGTATAAACCAGTCTGTAACAGCTTTTAATCCCAGTATAAACCAGTCTGTAACAGCTTTTAATCCCAGTATAAAATAGTCTGTGGCAGCTTTTAATCCCAGTATAAACCAGTCTGTAGCAGCTTTTAATCCCAGTATAAACCAGTCTGTAGCAGCTTTTAATCCCAGTATAAACCAGTCTGTAGCAGCTTTTAATCCCAGTATAAACCAGTCTGTAGCAGCTTTTAATCCCAGTATAAACCAGTCTGTAACAGCTTTTAATCCCAGTATAAACCAGTCTGTAGAAGCTTTTAATCCCAGTATAAACCAGTCTGTAACAGCTTTTAATCCCAGTATAAACCAGTCTGTAACAGCTTTTAATCCCAGTATAAACCAGTATGTAACAGCTTTTAATCCCAGTATAAACCAGTCTGTAACAGCTTTTAATCCCAGTATAAACCAGTCTGTAGCAGCTTTTAATCCCAGTATAAACCAGTATGTAACAGCTTTTAATCCCAGTATAAACCAGTCTGTAACAGCTTTTAATCCCAGTATAAACCAGTCTGTAGCAGCTTTTAATCCCAGTATAAACCAGTATGTAACAGCTTTTAATCCCAGTATAAACCAATCTGTAGCAGCTAATAATCCCAGTATAAACCAGTCTGTAGCAGCTTTTAATCCCAGTATAAACCAGTCTGCAGAAGCTTTTAATCCCAGTATAAACCAGTCTGTAACAGCTTTTAATCCCAGTATAAACCAGTCTGTAGCAGCTTTTAATCCCAGTATAAACCAGTCTGTAGCAGCTTTTAATCCCAGTATAAACCAGTCTGTAACAGCTTTTAATCCCAGTATAAACCAGTCTGTAGAAGCTTTTAATCCCAGTATAAACCAGTCTGTAACAGCTTTTAATCCCAGTATAAACCAGTCTGTAACAGCTTTTAATCCCAGTATAAAATAGTCTGTGGCAGCTTTTAATCCCAGTATAAACCAGTCTGTAGCAGCTTTTAATCCCAGTATAAACCAGTCTGTAGCAGCTTTTAGTCCCAGTATAAACCAGTCTGTAACAGCTTTTAATCCCAGTATAAACCAGTCTGTAGAAGCTTTTAATCCCAGTATAAACCAGTCTGTAACAGCTTTTAATCCCAGTATAAACCAGTCTGTAACAGCTTTTAATCCCAGTATAAAATAGTCTGTGGCAGCTTTTAATCCCAGTATAAACCAGTCTGTAGCAGCTTTTAATCCCAGTATAAACCAGTCTGTAGCAGCTTTTAATCCCAGTATAAACCAGTCTGTAGCAGCTTTTAATCCCAGTATAAACCAGTGTGTAGCAGCTTTTAATCCCAGTATAAACCAGTCTGTAGCAGCTTTTAATCCCAGTATAAACCAGTGTGTAGCAGCTTTTAATCCCAGTATAAACCAGTCTGTAGCAGCTTTTAATCCCAGTATAAACCAGTCTGTAACAGCTTTTAATCCCAGTATAAACCAGTCTGTGGCAGCTTTTAATCCCAGTATAAACCAGTCTGTAGCAGCTTTTAATCCCAGTATAAACCAGTCTGTAACAGTTTTTAATCCCAGTATAAACCAGTCTGTAACAGCTTTTAATCCCAGTATAAACCAGTCTGTAACAGCTTTTAATCCCAGTATAAACCAGTCTGTAACAGCTTTTAATCCCAGTATAAACCTGTCTGTAGCAGCTTTTAATCCCAGTATAAACCAGTCTGTAACATCTTTTAATCCCAGTATAAACCAGTCTGTAGCAGCTTTTAATCCCAGTATAAACCAGTCTGTAGCATCTTTTAATCCCAGTATAAACCAGTATGTAACAGCTTTTAATCCCAGTATAAACCAGTCTGTAACAGCTTTTAATCCCAGTATAAACCAGTCTGTAGCAGCTTTTAATCCCAGTATAAACCAGTATGTAACAGCTTTTAATCCCAGTATAAACCAGTCTGTAACAGCTTTTAATCCCAGTATAAACCAGTATGTAGCAGCTTTTAATCCCAGTATAAACCAGTATGTAACAACTTTTAATCCCAGTATAAACCAGTCTGTAACAGCTTTTAATCCCAGTATAAACCAGTCTGTAGCAGTTTTTAATCCCAGTATAAACCAGTATGTAACAGCTTTTAATCCCAGTATAAACCAGTCTGTAACAGCTTTTAATCCCAGTATAAACCAGTCTGTAGCAGCTTTTAATCCCAGTATAAACCAGTATGTAACAGCTTTTAATCCCAGTATAAACCAGTCTGTAACAGCTTTTAATCCCAGTATAAACCAGTCTGTAGCAGCTTTTAATCCCAGTATAAACCAGTATGTAACAGCTTTTAATCCCAGTATAAACCAGTCTGTAACAGCTTTTAATCCCAGTATAAAACAGTCTGTGGCAGCTTTTAATCCCAGTATAAACCAGTCTGTAGCATCTTTTAATCCCAGTATAAACCAGTATGTAGCAGCTGTCAGACTGGGAGGTAAAATGATGTAAAATGAATGTATGAATATATGTAGCAGCATAAAGGTCGGCCAGAAGAAGAAAGCAGAATTTATTACTAACAGAACTTTGTAGAAATAACACACAGATCAACAGTGACCAAACCTTTTCTCATCCCATCGTTCTCTCAAGTCTTGGCTTTCAGGAGAAAAAATATTGTTATTGAAACAAACACACAACAGAAACTATTTCCATGTTTCCACTTTTTCCTCATTTCCAGTTATTCCTGCTACTATTTACCTGCTATCCTCACTAAACCAACTCCAGCTCAGCTGCTTTGTGGCGCCACCGTGCATCAGAAACATCTTCTTGGCTTTATTCCAGCCATAGAGGAGCATTATTTTTCTTCTTTTCACACACACATAGAACTTTCTGCTCACTGGTTGATCTTTGGCTGCTCCTGATTGGACGTTACCGTCAATCTAAGCTCTCTGATTGGTGGAAAGTCTGACAGGAAGTGGCTTCATCATCATGTCCAGGTCTAAATAGAGGTCTCTTAGCAACATAGTAGTGATGGTGATGTTTTTATGGTGAAATGTGATAAATAATGCTGTTATCATGGATCATTGTGGATTTACCAGATAGAGTCTCTGAATAAAACTACATTTAGTGGCTGGATTGTAAACCTCCTGGACGGGATAGAAATGCTGGAAAACTTCCGTAGATCAGCGAAAGGGTAAAATATCCATCACATTTACCCCACAGAGCTACACACCACCGCTCCTGGTGGTGGAAGAGGAGGACCTCGGGTAGACCTGGTGCAGGTTTAAGGGTGTAGAGATGAAATGTGCAGACGTGGGTCTCCATGCAGATCCTCTGGCGCTCTAAATTGTGTCTGAGGTCTTTAAGGGTTGAACAAGATGAACTGCAATAAAAAAGCCGTTTAACAGCAAATTCTGATCCACTTTCGTCCCTCCTGTCATCTTTTGTCCTCATCTGTCCCCCAGCTGTCAGAGTTATTTGTCTCCTTCGAGACAACGCCTCAGGGTGCGGCCTCCTTAGCTCAGGTCCACAAAGCAGTGCTGCATGATGGGAGGACTGTAGCTGTCAAGGTCCAGCACCCCAAAGTCCAGAGGCAAAGCTCCAAGGACATCATGGTGATTGAGGTGAGTCTGACTGCCTGTCCTGCTGGTTTCTAAGTCCCCGCCTCACATCCAGATCATTTCACACTGACAGCAGAAAAGACGCATTGATTTCCGCAGCACATGTCATGCATAAGGCTAAACGGGGCTTCACATAATCAGAAACAGACGAGAAGGTACAGATAGAGGTCGTCATCATTGACGTCATGTTTCAGTAGCCGGATAATCTACAAAGTTATTTCTGAAGGCCCAAATATGGGTCAGCACCAAACCAGAATCATGTTTTTTTCCATTTTGGAGGGCTGGATGGCTACCATTTGTGATGTATGAGGTCTTTGTGTTCATTCTGAGAGCAGGTGGAGTGGTGTCACCGTACAGAACTTCTGTTTTCCATGTGGTGCAGTACTTGGGATACCTCACCCCTCCTCACTAAACTAGACATAATCTTAACAAGTCTCCATCCAAGCAAGCTGGATAAATAACAAACATCCATCCAATCAATTAAACCTAACCAAACCCAATTAAACCTAAACAAACCTAACCAAACCCAACTAAACCTAACCAAACCTGACCGAACCCAACTAAACCTAACCAAACCTAACTAAACCTGACTGAACCCAACTAAACCTAACCAAACCTGACCGAACCCAACTAAACCTAACCAAACCTAACTAAACCTGACTGAACCCAACTAAACCTAACCAAACCTAACCAAACCCAACTAAACCTAACCAAACCTCACCGAACCCAACTAAATCTAACCAAACCTAACTAAACCTGACTGAACCCAACTAAACCTAACCGAACCCAACCAAACCTAAACAAACCTAACCATACTCAACTAAACCTAACCTAACCAAACCTGACTGAACCTAACTAAACCTAACCAAACCTAACTAAACCTAACTGAACCCAACTAAACCTAACCAAACCCAACCAAACCTAAACAAACCTAACTAAACCTAACCTAACCAAACCTGACTGAACCCAACTAAACCTAACCAAACCCAACTAAACCTAACCTAACCAAACCTGACCGACCCCAACTAAACCTAACAAAACCTAACCAAACCTACACAAACCCAACTAAACCTGACCGAACCCAACTTAACCTAAACAAACCTAAATGAACCTAACTAAACCTAACCAACCCCAACTAAACCAGAGAAGGAGTGTGTGGTGAAAACAAGACCCGAGCATGTGGGCCATCTGGACGGACCCGACCGGACCATGACTGTGTTTTCTTGGCAGGTTCTGTTGAAGGCGGTCCACTGGCTCTTCCCAGACTTCGCCTTCATGTGGTTGGTGGAGGAGGCCAAGAAGAACATGCCTCTGGAGCTGGACTTCCTGAATGAGGGACAGAACGCTGAGAGAGTGGCCGACATGTTGTCCCATTTCCCCTTCCTGAAGGTATGCAGAAGGCTGTCCTGGTGAGACGTCTGTCTCCGGTTTGAAACCTTCCCGGCTCAGCTAATAGAGGTCAGACTCCTCCTCGGTGTCTGAAATCCTCCTTTGTTCTGCTCCTCCACATTCGAACAAAGCAGAGGCCCACAAATCATATTTCCTTTACTAGACAGAGTTGGACTTCATGTCCATTATCATTTAATTTCCTGCTGTCCTTTCTCTTAATTCGCCTGTTTGAGAGCTTTTATTGGCTCGGGTGAGTGTGAATTAGACTTCTTTCTGCAGCCGTCTGGCTTGGTTTTATTTTTAGACTTAGAGACCTGAAACGTCTTTTCTTTTTCTTTGCTGCTTCTTCTTCTGCAGAATTTAATTGCATAATGTGGCATATAATGGAGACATAAACCTCAGAGAATGAAATTAAATTTTGTTCTAATGTCTTTGAATGCAGCATCACCAGCCCAGTTGGTCTGAGCTGAATCTGGAGTGATAAAACATTTAAAGTGATGCTTTGTCTGACTCTGTTTCTCTTGGATTTATTGACTCAAATGTTTTGGTGTGTGCAGGTTCCCGCGATCCACTGGGATCTTTCCACAAAGCGGATCCTGACCATGGAGTTTGCAGAGGGAGGCCAGGTCAACGACAGAGGCTACATGGAGAAGCACAACATCAACGTGAACGAGGTGAAGCTTGTTCGGCTGTAGAGACGAACGTTTACTGACTGAAACTGTCCCAGACTTCCTCCTACAGCAGTGTGTGACTGTCAGGCGTGTGGAGGCGAGCCGCCGCAGGTTAACCAGCTGGGATAAATCCCACGTTCAGCATCACCTGCTCCGTCCGGCCCTTTCCATCCAGAAACATCCTCCTTAACCAGATACGGAGACGCATGGAGACGATGGAGAGGATAAAGGAGGAATTTCTGCTTCACTCATCTTAAAACCCAGATTTGAAGCGACGTAGAAATAAAGTTTAAGAACCTTCAGAAACACTCTGCTGAAAACTGGTGAGATGAGTAAGAGACAACCCGACTGGAGACGTTTTTAACCTTCAGTCTGGTTTACGGTCCGGAACGTTCTCGTCCGGAACGTGCTGACTCCTACAGGCGTGTTTCACCCACCCCGACCATGAGCTGGTGAAGCAGATAAACCAGGAGGACCTCCACTCCTTCCTCCACCCGTTGGCTCTCCGGCTGTATAATGTGTGTTTGTGGGTGTGTGTTGATGGATTTGTGAGGACCAGCTTCAGTCCTGGCTGCTGGCTTCTGGAAATGAGCTGCTCAGTTTTAGCCTGAATGTGTTTTTATTCCAACCAGACTGAACAAACCTGGAAATGTTTCCTGTGAGTTCAGATGTTCAGCAGTTTCTTCTGCTTCGTTTTTTAAAGGCTTTAAATGAAATCTGCTGCTCTGAAGCATAAATTTCTGCAGCTCAGTCAGGTTTAATATGCAATAAAAAGAAGCTCGAAATGACAATAATTATTATTATGAGGAATTATACAATTAATTTATTCTTATTTTAAAAGATTTCTTTCTATATTTTTCTTTTTTTAAACTATTAAATTGGAAATAGGAGAAATACAAATAAGAAATGGAAAAAGTTATTAAAGTAAATCAAATCAAAAGAAAGTAAATTGTAAGTTGCTAAATGTCTGTAGAGTAGCAAATAAATGAGAGAACTGAAAAATATTCATTTTTATTCTTATTATTTATTAGTTTCACATAGATACAAAAAAAGGAAAACATCACCTACTGCTGTATTGTTATTATTCATTTTTCCATTTTATTAGGTTTAATTCTTTTAATCACATTGATTTATTCTTTCATTTCTAAATGAATGTTTTTTATTCTCCATTGAAACCATTGTTTCTCTTTTTTTCTCCCGATCTAAATAAATACCGTCACTCATCTTAGGAATTTTCCTGCTGTGGGCTCTGCAGGTCCTCCTGCACCTGAGCAGCACAGGTGCTTCTTCACCTCCGTCTCCGTCTGGGGTAAACAGGGCGGCTGGCGAGCCTCCGCGGACTAACCGCCAATCACAGTTTAAAGGCTCCGGATGAGTCCAGGAAAGTAAATTCCATGAACATGAGTGGGAATCTGGAGGCCAGTGGAATTCACACGTCCTCGCTCGTCCCACAGAAAACCGGGTTAACCAGGAAATCTGCAGGCTGGTTGATCCCTGTTTCCACTCACAGCAGCACATTTTAGGAGGCTGTCCTTACACAGATTTATCAATCATCAAAGCCCAATAAAACTGCTGCTCTGGATATTTTCTCTTCTTCAGACCATCTCTGGAAACCCTGGAGATGGTTGTGGGTGAAAATCCCAGTAAATACTCAGACAAACAACCATGCCACGTTCAAAGTCTCTTAAATCCTCTTTCTTCCTCATTCTGATGCTCAGTTTGAACTTCAGCAGGTCGTCTTCACCACGTCTACATGCTGCCGTGTGATTGGCTGGTTGGATATTAGCGTAAACAGGAAGTGGAGCAGGTGGAGCGGATGAAGAGAATGCTCCAGCAGCTTGCTTACAGGTGGATCAGCTGTTTTTTCTGCTAAGACCTGCTGCATCCTTGTCTTTGTTTCATCTTCTTCTCTTCAACCCCCAACCCAGCATACATATGTAAAATCAGCAATAAACAAATCTAATAATAAAGAATGATACTTAAATTATCAAGAGGAGCCTTATATCCATAAAGCTCCGCTTGTGCCACATATTAGCTTGAACTGAAGCCGGTGAACAAGAAGAATAAAACCTTTAAATAAATGGATTGATGTTACGTAGAACCACCTGCTTAAAGCATCTGCTGATGCAGTGATGAACAACTACAACCTAAACTAAAACAAACCTGGAAGTAAGCCCCTGATGGCTGATGTTTGATCTGAGGGTCAGACGTTGGTTTCCAGTTGAAACTGTTGGTTCTCCAGCTGGAGGTCTCGGTGAGTTAGCTTTCTGCTGGCGTTCCACCGTTTATGGACGGTGTGATTTAAAGCTCTGGGTCAGGCTATGTTCATGATTATTATCATTTATTTTTGTTTAAATGTGTTTGGGTCAAACTGGACTGTCTTCCACTGTTTTCCCACAGATTTCGGAGAACTTGGGGAAAATGTACAGCGAAATGATCTTCGTCCACGGCTTCGTCCACTGCGACCCACACCCAGGAAACGTCTTGGTCCGCAAGTGTCCTCGCAGCCAGAAGACGGAGATCGTCCTGCTGGATCACGGCCTGTATCAGGTGGGAATCTACAGCGTTCCCTCCTAACGCTGCAGCCGTGTTTCAGGTGGAATCTACAGCGTTCCCTCCTAAAGCTGCAGCCGTGTTTCAGGTGGGAATCTACAGCGTTCCCTCCTAACGCTGCAGCCGTGTTTCAGGTGGAATCTACAGCGTTCCCTCCTAACGCTGCAGCCGTGTTTCAGGTGGGAATCTACAGCGTTCCCTCCTAACGCTGCAGCCGTGTTTCAGGTGGAATCTACAGCGTTCCCTCCTAACGCTGCAGCCGTGTTTCAGGTGGGAATCTACAGCGTTCCCTCCTAAAGCTGCAGCCGTGTTTCAGGTGGAATCTACAGCGTTCCCTCCTAACGCTGCAGCCGTGTTTCAGGTGGGAATCTACAGCGTTCCCTCCTAACGCTGCAGCCGTGTTTCAGGTGGGAATCTACAGCGTTCCCTCCTAAAGCTGCAGCCGTGTTTCAGGTGGAATCTACAGCGTTCCCTCCTAACGCTGCAGCCGTGTTTCAGGTGGGAATCTACAGCGTTCCCTCCTAAAGCTGCAGCCGTGTTTCAGGTGGGAATCTACAGCGTTCCCTCCTAACGCTGCAGCCGTGTTTCAGGTGGAATCTACAGCGTTCCCTCCTAACGCTGCAGCCGTGTTTCAGGTGGAATCTACAGCGTTCCCTCCTAACGCTGCAGCCGTGTTTCAGGTGGAATCTACAGCGTTCCCTCCTAACGCTGTCAGGTGGAATCTACAGCGTTCCCTCCTAACGCTGCAGCCGTGTTTCAGGTGGAATCTACAGCGTTCCCTCCTAACGCTGCAGCCGTGTTTCAGGTGGGAATCTACAGCGTTCCCTCCTAACGCTGCAGCCGTGTTTCAGGTGGAATCTACAGCGTTCCCTCCTAACGCTGCAGCCGTGTTTCAGGTGGGAATCTACAGCGTTCCCTCCTAACGCTGCAGCCGTGTTTCAGGTGGAATCTACAGCGTTCCCTCCTAACGCTGCAGCCGTGTTTCAGGTGGAATCTACAGCGTTCCCTCCTAACGCTGCAGCCGTGTTTCAGGTGGGAATCTACAGCGTTCCCTCCTAACGCTGCAGCCGTGTTTCTGGTGGAATCTACAGCGTTCCCTCCTAACGCTGCAGCCGTGTTTCAGGTGGAATCTACAGCGTTCCCTCCTAACGCTGCAGCCGTGTTTCAGGTGGAATCTACAGCGTTCCCTCCTAACGCTGCAGCCGTGTTTCAGGTGGGAATCTACAGCGTTCCCTCCTAACGCTGCAGCCGTGTTTCAGGTGGAATCTACAGCGTTCCCTCCTAACGCTGCAGCCGTGTTTCAGGTGGGAATCTACAGCGTTCCCTCCTAACGCTGCAGCCGTGTTTCAGGTGGGAATCTACAGCGTTCCCTCCTAACGCTGCAGCCGTGTTTCAGGTGGGAATCTACAGCGTTCCCTCCTAACGCTGCAGCCGTGTTTCAGGTGGGAATCTACAGCGTTCCCTCCTAACGCTGCAGCCGTGTTTCAGGTGGGAATCTACAGCGTTCCCTCCTAACGCTGCAGCCGTGTTTCAGGTGGGAATCTACAGCGTTCCCTCCTAACGCTGCAGCCGTGTTTCAGGTGGGAATCTACAGCGTTCCCTCCTAACGCTGCAGCCGTGTTTCAGGTGGAATCTACAGCGTTCCCTCCTAACGCTGCAGCCGTGTTTCAGGTGGAATCTACAGCGTTCCCTCCTAACGCTGCAGCCGTGTTTCAGGTGGGAATCTACAGCGTTCCCTCCTAACGCTGCAGCCGTGTTTCAGGTGGGAATCTACCGCGTTCCCTCCTAAAGCTGCAGCCGTGTTTCAGGTGGACTCTAAAGCTTTCCCTCCTAACGCTGCAGCCGTGTTTCAGGTGGAATCTACAGCGTTCCCTCCTAAAGCTGCAGCCGTGTTTCAGGTGGGAATCTACAGCGTTCCCTCCTAACGCTGCAGCCGTGTTTCAGGTGGAATCTACAGCGTTCCCTCCTAACGCTGCAGCCGTGTTTCAGGTGGAATCTACAGCGTTCCCTCCTAACGCTGCAGCCGTGTTTCAGGTGGGAATCTACAGCGTTCCCTCCTAACGCTGCAGCCGTGTTTCAGGTGGGAATCTACAGCATTCCCTCCTAACGCTGCAGCCGTGTTTCAGGTGGAATCTACAGCGTTCCCTCCTAACGCTGCAGCCGTGTTTCAGGTGGGAATCTACAGCGTTCCCTCCTAACGCTGCAGCCGTGTTTCAGGTGGGAATCTACAGCGTTTCCTCCTAACGCTGCAGCCGTGTTTCAGGTGGAATCTACAGCGTTCCCTCCTAACGCTGCAGCCGTGTTTCAGGTGGGAATCTACAGCGTTTCCTCCTAACGCTGCAGCCGTGTTTCAGGTGGAATCTACAGCGTTCCCTCCTAACGCTGCAGCCGTGTTTCAGGTGGAATCTACAGCGTTTCCTCCTAACGCTGCAGCCGTGTTTCAGGTGGAATCTACAGCGTTCCCTCCTAACGCTGCAGCCGTGTTTCAGGTGGAATCTACAGCGTTCCCTCCTAACGCTGCAGCCGTGTTTCAGGTGGGAATCTACAGCGTTCCCTCCTAAAGCTGCAGCCGTGTTTCAGGTGGGAATCTACAGCGTTCCCTCCTAACGCTGCAGCCGTGTTTCAGGTGGAATCTACAGCGTTCCCTCCTAACGCTGCAGCCGTGTTTCAGGTGGAATCTACAGCGTTCCCTCCTAACGCTGCAGCCGTGTTTCAGGTGGGAATCTACAGCGTTCCCTCCTAACGCTGCAGCCGTGTTTCAGGTGGGAATCTACAGCGTTCCCTCCTAACGCTGCAGCCGTGTTTCAGGTGGAATCTACAGCGTTCCCTCCTAACGCTGCAGCCGTGTTTCAGGTGGAATCTACAGCGTTCCCTCCTAACGCTGCAGCCGTGTTTCAGGTGGAATCTACAGCGTTCCCTCCTAAAGCTGCAGCCGTGTTTCAGGTGGGAATCTACAGCGTTCCCTCCTAACGCTGCAGCCGTGTTTCAGGTGGAATCTACAGCGTTCCCTCCTAACGCTGCAGCCGTGTTTCCTGCTGATGGCGGAGGCCTTGGCTAAAGAGGCAGCAGACACGTTCATTAGAGCCACTGCAGGATAAAAGCTTTTTCATAAACAGCTCATTTCATGTTGTCCTCAGCAGAGTGCTATCTTTGAATGCACCCCAGCCTTAATAATGCACGGCACACATGCACGCTCATGCAGCACACACACAAACACACAAACTCTTCTTTCTTTAACACACTTGCTCTTACAACCACCGACTGGCTGAGACAAACAGCTCTCACATGTTTACTGTTTGTTGTCGTATTCATGAGAGATTTTAGTCATAAACATGCACACACACGTGCACACACAGGCTTCCCGTGGACCATAATGGCTCCAATTTATTCCTAATGACATGTGAATTGTGCCGTCATTGTGGAGGAGAATCTTAATCCAGTCATTTCCAGTACGGCTCTGTGCGTGTTGTGTTTACACCGTATTTTCCTGGATGAGGCGTCCACGCTGGAAAACTCTGTTTTACGTTTTCAACCATCGGTTTAGAAATTTCCTCTCTAATGTTTTGTTACCAGGTTTTATTGAGGCTGTAAATGCGGACGATCAAAGCTGAAAATGTGAATTTACATGTAGACAAATAGAAAAAGGTTGTTAAAAACCTTCCAAAGCTCTGCTTTGATTCTCTGCCTTTTGTTCCGTTCTCTGTCTATGCCGAGATATTCCGAGTTTCCAGCTACCAGCCTTGCTGCTGCTAAAATCCTGTTTCCTGTCTGTCAGACTGTCTGTTTTTTTCTGGTTTAACACGTGAAACTAAAGAAACGAGAACAAATGATGAGTCTAAAGATCCAGTTCAAACCGTCTGTTATGTGTCAACTCAACTCTGGTTCTTCCTTTTTTATCCCGAAGGATTCAGAGGTCCTCTGAAAATGGTCCCGTACTGAGTCTGGACTGAAACTGGTCCGGTACCGGGACTAGACTGGAACTGGTCTGGTCCTGGGACTGGACTGGAACTGGTCCGGTACCAGGACTGGAATCATTTTGAACCTTCAGAAAGAACCACTATAAGAACCAGACCACTATAAAATTTCCAAAGTTGGAGATGAAGACATGAGGACTCAAGACCAGGACTCAGGATCAGGGCTCTGGATCCAGACTCTGGACGAGAACGGTGGTTGTAAAATGTAAACCTGGCTAACGGTGGTTTCCTCCTCCAGGTCCTACAGCCAGACTTCCGGATGGACTACTGCCGTCTGTGGATGTCTCTGATCAGAGGGGACATGTCGGGTCTGGAGCGCTACAGCCGCAGACTGGGAGCTGGAGACCTGTACCCCCTCTTCGCCTGCGTGCTGACTGCTCGGTCCTGGACCTCCGTGAACGCTGGCATCGGTTCTGTTCCCGTCACACATGCTGAGGTACGCTCCACCACACCTACAGCCATGAGGACGGTGACCTCATCGGTCACATGACCTGTCCAGCTAATGCTCCTGTTTTGGTTCTGCTTCAAACGTGCGGGTCCATATCTACAGAACCAAAGCAGGGTTTGAGGTCCACATCATCAGAAAACAGCTTTCCTTTAGACCGGCTGGATCAGAATCAGCTGCAGAGTCTCAGTTTCTGGTCAATGAAATTCACACATCAGAACCCGGTTCATTTGGACCAGAAACACTCTGAAGTCCTCCAGCTCAGCCAGAGGAACATGGCTCCATCAGCAGAGGAGCGCCGCGTCTGGATCCGCGTCTGGATCCGCATCTGGATCCGCGTCTGGCTCCGTGTCTGGATCCGCATCTAGCTCCGCGTCTAGCTCCGCGTCTGGCTCCGCGTCTGGATCCGCGTCTGGATCGCATCTAGCTCCGCGTCTGGCTCCGCGTCTGGCTCCGCGTCTGAATCCGCGTCTAGCTCCGCGTCTGGATCGCATCTGGCTCCGCGTCTGGATCCGCGTCTGGCTCCGCGTCTAAATCCGCGTCTAGCTCCGCGTCTGGATCGCATCTGGCTCCGCGTCTGGCTCCGCGTCTGGATCGCATCTGGCTCCGCGTCTGGCTCCGCGTCTGGATCCGCGTCTGGATCGCATCTAGCTCCGCGTCTGGCTCCGCGTCTGGATCCGCGTCTGGCTCCGCGTCTAGCTCCGCGTCTAGCTCCGCGTCTAGCTCCGCGTCTGGATCGCATCTGGCTCCGCGTCTGGCTCAGCGTCTGGCTCCGCGTCTAGCTCCGCGTCTAGCTCCGCGTCTAGCTCCGCGTCTAGCTCCGCGTCTGGATCGCATCTGGCTCCGCGTCTGGCTCCACGTCTGGCTCCGCGTCTAGCTCCGCGTCTGGATTGCATCTGGCTCCGCGTCTGGCTCCACGTCTGGCTCCGCGTCTGAATCCGCGTCTAGCTCCGCGTCTGGATCGCATCTGGCTCCGCGTCTGGATCCGCGTCTGGCTCCACGTCTGGATCCGCATCTGGCTCCGCGTCTGGCTCCGCGTCTGGATCCGCATCTAGTTCCGCGTCTGGATCCACGTCTAGCTCCACGTCTGGATCCGCATCTAGCTCCACGTCTGGATCCGCGTCTAGCTCCACGTCTGGATCTGCGTCTTTCTCCGCGTCTGGATCGGCTTCAGTCTGACAGTCGGGATCGTTGGACCGCCATCTCAGAGATGATTCCACTGCTTTAGACTCAGTTTTCTAACCTCTAACAGTGACATCAGCAGAAAACAATAACTAAAAACGAGAGGCGGACCTTCTCCCGTTGCTATGGACACCATTGTCACATTGGCCATCTTGTTGCCATGTTTAGCGGGTTTCAGACTTTAGCGATGGATCTAGTGACTTGTTTGGAGACTCATGGAGACGGAGGTGAAAGCATGTATCGTCTTGTTCTAACCAATGAGCAGCAGTGCTGCTTTAAGCCCCTCCCTCATCCCAAAGCTGTCAGTGAGGACTGGTGTTGTGCTGAAATAAGCACCCCACCATGAAAAGCACAGGGGTTTTCAGCACAACACCGGTCCTGGTGCAGCAGGGGTTCGCTGCTGATCTGCATCCAGACTGAAAACGAAGCTGCTGCCGGTGGATCTGTCCTGGCCAACGGTCACATGACATCATACTGTAGACGTGTAAAAGTAAAACCCGCCGTGCTGTGGGGGCGGGCCTAGCTTGTGTCACAGCCGGCGTTCCCCACCGCAGAGCCAGACGAATAAAATGGCTTCAATGTGCAAGTTGCTCTGAGATTTTATTTCCTAGATTTACTTTTAATCCTCCGTCCTATTTCTTGCTTTATATGTCCATTATTTTAATTGATTTTATTTTATTTTTTATCTATATTCTGTTTTTTTTATTTTTATGTTCTTTGTTTCAAATTCTGTTTTTAAATCTGGTTTTGCATGGTTCTGGTGATCATAAAATAAAATAAAAAGAGCCTTAAACATTCTCGTTCATCGTATTTGCAGCTCTTCTACAGAGCCGTCATATTTAGTTTATGTCTTAAGTTTTATTTAATTTTGGGATTTTATTCAGTGATCTAAAATAATCCTTTAAGGATTTTTTGTTGGACTTGTTGTAGCTCTGTGTAGTTACTGCTGGACCTGGACCTGGACCTGGAGCTGGACCTGGACCTGGAGCTGGACGACGCAGGCTTCTGTCGGCCGTGTGTGTGCGGCTTAAATCTGAAGTGTAATGAGTTTCAGATGCCGTCCTGTTTGTGTCCCTTCAGACCTGCAGGTGTTCTACAACGCCATCTGTCTCACGGCCGTGTATTTATACCTCCGTTACGCAACGCTTTGGAGCTGGCGGCCGCCCCACCGCCGTCTGCTTCGGCGTGCCGCCTCCTCACACGATGAACTGCTGGCTGTAAAAACAGATGAAATTTACTGTTTCAGCAGCATCAAGCTGTGAAACATCTCAGATGATATTTGCTCCTGTTTCTGTTGTAGTGATGCTGGACTCTTAGCCAGAATAATCCAGAAAAAGTTCATTTAAACAGATTATTTCAGTTCTTGGTGCTTCAGCTGACCTGCTAGTGGATTCATGGAGAGCTGATGGAGGAAGATGCAGAGACAACTGGTCCAGCAGAGTAAAACACATTGTTTTACCACCAAACTGGTTTACTGTTGGTGTCTGGCTGAACGAGGGTTTTTGTTTGTCCCGGCAGTGGAAGCCATGTGTCCACAGTCGTGGTCAAACACTTGTTGATGGTGTAATCATCTGCAGATTAAACGTCCACGACGGCATCTCCTCTCCCCGTCCCCGTCCTCTCATTTAAAGTCCTGCTTCTCAGCGCCGATGCTGCCTTCCATTAGTGGGGATGGAATCACTGTTGAGTGCTTTTAGAGCTGCCTCCTCTTCATATGCAGGAATATTTTATCTCTTTAATGAATGCTTCTCTTCTAAAAACACTGAAAACAAAGCAATTAGTCGGCTGCTGGTGCTGCAGGTCAATGATGTTCAGTCACACGCTGCTTATTTTTAATAATTCAATATTTAGCCAGTCTGGCTGCAGAGGTGTCCGGTTCAACGCTGCTTCTGGTTTAACATCCACATCCAGTTAACGGCCTCAGGATTGCTGGGCTGGATTCACGCCGTTTGAACGTCTCTATTGTTGTTGTGCTGATGGATTTTTCCTGTATTCCTGACACGTCTCAGCCACTATAATTACCACTTTTCACTCCTGTAAATGAAGTTTTTCTGCATTTAAAGCTTGCGATGAATAATTCATTGAAATGTCCAGAGTTCCTCAGAGACGCTTTTCCACATTTACATTTCTGATTGTAAACCATCAACCTGGCCCATCGTACATGAGATGTAGTTTCTACATGCACGTCCTTAAACGCATCACAGAGAGAAAATGAACATTTCAGCACTTTAACGGTGTATAAATCACATCTGATACAGACAGTTTCTGAGACCTTTTTCATCACTTTATGGTAAATATTTTAGTCAAAACACTGTCGTACACAATCTGACACTGGCCTTCTGCCCCCTGGTGGACACCTCCTGCACTGCAATAATTTGGACATACATGCAAATTATTAAAAAATTTTTTTCTTTTTTACATTTTGTTAGAGGGCAACAAAGACTTTAGGTCAACATTTGAATTTCCTGCCAATAATTTCTTCAGGCTGCATCTCAGACCCGGTAGATCCCAGCTTTTATCACACAAACACTGTGATGTCAAACAACGAAATAAGCAGAGGAGAGGAAAAAATCACAGTCCCAGCCATGGATTATGACTAACTGGATGTGACGGCTCATGTGGCAGGTCATGTGGCAGGTCATGTGGCTGGTCATGTGGCGGGTTATGTGGCGGGTTATGTGGTGGGTTATGTGGCGGCTTATGTGGCGGGTTATGTGGGGGGTTATGTGGCGGGTTATGTGGCGGGTCATGTGGCGGCTTATGTGGTGGGTTATGTGGTGGGTCATGTGGGGGGTCATGTGGGGGGTCATGTGGCGGGTCATGTGGTGGGTCATGTGGCGGGTCATGTGGCGGGTTATGTGGTGGGTCATGTGGGGGGTCATGTGGGGGGTCATGTGGTGGGTTATGTGGTGGGTTATGTGGGGGGTCATGTGGGGGGGTCATGTGGGGGGTCATGTGGCGGGTCATGTGGCGGGTCATGTGGTGGGTTATGTGGTGGGTCATGTGGTGGGTTGTGTGGGGGGTCATGTGGGGGGTCATGTGGCGGGTCATGTGGTGGGTCATGTGGTGGGTCATGTGGCGGGTCATGTGGCGGCTTATGTGGCGGGTTATGTGGTGGGTCATGTGGGGGGTCATGTGGGGGGTCATGTGGTGGGTTATGTGGGGGGTCATGTGGGGGGTCATGTGGGGGGTCATGTGGCGGGTTATGTGGGGGGTCATGTGGGGGGTCATGTGGCGGGTCATGTGGCGGGTCATGTGACTGGTCATGTGGCGGCTCATGTGGACCTTATCATGTCAGAGGGGACATCAAGGAAAGGGTCATGCTGAAGGTGTGGGGAATAGTTTTTTGCTGTTTGCCCAGCAGAGTCATTCATATTGAGCTGGCAAACTCATTGTCAACTGAGTTTCCTGATGGCTTATTAGAGGTTCACAGCAATCCGGGTTCGCCGGAGGAAGATTGGTCAGGTTAGGCAGAACTGTACAGGTACCTGGACAACCAGTGGGTGTCCAGTCTGGATTTTCCACAATCCTTCCTGTGGTGTGGAAAATACTTCCTGCCGACTCGCCGATGGTGCTGTTGGTATTGTAAAGAGAGCGTTTATTAGTCTTGGCCAGAAGTTTGGACTCCACTAGAGTGAGTTTCATACAACCCTCTACATCACCGCCAGTCTTGCAAAAGAGTACAGAGCCGTGAGGACCGAATTCAGTGCACCACCCCTAATAGTAATAATAATAATAATAATAATACATTTTATTTAAAGCGCCTTTCAGGGCACCCAAGGACGCTGTACAAACAAATAATAAAACATTAAAAGTACAGGAGAGGCAGACATATACAACACAATCTAAAAATCTAAACATAAAGGGCAGAGTGGCGAGGATGTGATTGAAAATAATGTTACAGAGAGTATGCTGTTCTGAAAAGATGAGTTTTGAGTTTGGAAATGAAGATGAGGAGAGAATCGGTATTGTGGAGGTCAGGAGGAAGAACGTTCCAGAGCTGGTGCTGAGACGGGCAGGAGGGACAGAGAGATGGATAGAAGAGGAGGAGCGAAGACATCTGGAAGGGGTGACTATGTGGAGAAGATCTGAGAGGTAAGGGGGTGAGAGTTTATGTATGGATTTGTATGTATGGAGGAGAATCTTGTATTCTATCCTGTACTTGATGGGAAGCCAGTGGAGTTCTTGCAGGATGGGAGTGATGTGATGAATGGAAGGAGTTCGGGTGATGATGCGGGCAGCAGAATTCTGAACCATTTGGAGTTTATGAATGGATTTTTGTGGGAGGCCAAAGAGGAGAGAGTTGCAGTAATCCAGGCGGGAGGTGACAAGGCTGTGCACCAGGATAGAGGTGGTGTGGGGGGTGAGGGAGGGGCGAAGACGGTTGATATTACGCAGATGGAAATAGGCTGAGCGGGTGATGTTATTGATATGTGAGGTGAATGATAAGGTGCTGTCGAGGATGAGCATCTCAGAGTGGTGATTCTAAAACCTTAGATTTTTCCACCTACCCATTTAAACGGCTCCGAGCAGTGCAGGCTGAGGTGACCAAGTACTGGAGGAGCTGGAGACAACTTGCTGGTCCAAACTTATTTACAAGGAGTAAGTGGCACACTGCACGAAGAAATGTCACCACTGGGGATATCATCTGGTTAATTGATGAAAACACACTCAGAGTTTAGTTTACGCTTGGCAGAGGCATCTTGAGAGGAGTAAACATCTGAGTCGTCCCTAGGTATTGCATTCCTGTGACAAGTGAAAGCTCTGCAGACATCCAGGACAAGTCTGTGCAACAGATAAAAAGAATATTAAGAACATTGTGTTTTCCAGTGGGATGTTTCTAATCGTCATGTCAGCAGTTCCATATATTTATAGAAATCTCCAGAAAGAACAAGAGACCACGACTGAAACGGCTGATGGGGAACTTTCTACCTCTGTTCTGCTCAGCTTTGCTCGATGGTTTGTGACCATCCATCTTCCTTCCCGAGGTTTCCGGCATGGTTCAGCTCTGAAGATGGAGGTGGTCATGACAGGCCTCCTCATCCAGACCTTGACTCAGACTCCTGCATTAGGATGATGACCAAACCTCACCTGTCGATGAACAACCCGGGACGACCCGCATGTTTACACGCTAACTGTAAATCCACCCCCGCCCCCTCCTTCATTACATTTCTTTATTCGTTCTCATATTTAATGTGATTCTGTTGTTACCGTTTTCTTTTCCATTAAAAAAGACAACAAAACAGTAAATTTACGTGTTGGTTTATTTTAGGCAGAACTTGCTCTTAATATTTTTTTACTTGCACTGAACCGCTAGACCACCTCCCTGTAGTCTGTTCTTCATGTGATGGGAGATCGCTGCATAAACAAGGTCTCATCCACCATCCCTGGTTTCAGCTGTGTTCTCTGTTCCTGCATCACAGAACCACCAGCAGAAAAATCTCCTAACTGGCTGAACTGGATGCTGGGATAGCGGGAACATTCCTCACAATAAACACAAGGTTTGGAAAAACTCCTGCAGGGCTTCACAGTGAAGGTGACCCCAACGCCTGATAAGAAAACACTGGTCATGTCCACAAAAATAAGAAAGAACAGAAAGAGAAAAGGAAAAAAATCCTATTCCCGCCTGCACTACATAAATATCCACCTGAGAAATCTAATCTGTCATTTTTACCCACAAAACAGCGTTTCTGCAGGTACCCGACCGGTTGTAGGACTCCTGGACCGCCCTGGCTGTGTGGCATGGAGGATGGTCCTGGTGGAATCCTCTGAGTTAGGGAGCAGTCTTAGTGTGAGGATGCTTTCTAATCATATTTTACTTATAAAGCGCTTTTCATACATAAGTAGCACAAAGTGCTTGGCATAATTAAATGTACTCAAAAACAATGTCTGCAGAATAAAAAGGTATAAAATAGCAATTTAAAAATCCACACCTTCTCTTTCTCTCTTTTAAATACATGATTAAGTAACATAAAATTAATGGAATTAAGTAGATGAAACAAACATTTTTATTAAACATTTTATGGTGGCTGCATTTTTTAACTGACTGTCTCCTGTTTGTGACTTTGCTGCTGCTTTTATTGGCCTGAATTCCCTTGAATAAGAGGTCTGTGATCTCAGTGGCACTTTCCTGGTTAAAGATGGGCTAAATAAAAAAATCTTTCCTCTGAACATAATATGCTGCTGTAAAATCAGCTGGTCGACTCTTAGCACTCTGCAGAACGAAAAATCACCAGCCAGATCCTTCCTCCCCCCAGAACTGAGTCCCTTTGCCTTTTGCGCAGCCTATTATTGCGCCACTCTGAATACAATATGTCCTTATTGAAGCTTTCAGATGCAAATGAGAGCGGCGTCACCTTCTCTGTGTCCTGCTGACAGCTGTGAGGCCCGCTACCCAACCTCCTATAATTGCTGCTAATTGTTATTCCCCAAGCAAGGCTTAGCCAAGTACTTGTGAAGACCCATCACCCTGTTATTTGGGCAGGAGGGGGGTTGAGCTGCGGTATTATGTTGTACGTCTCTCTCTTTAGCTTGGTAATTCCTGGTTTAGATTTGGAAGTAAATAGAGGAGATGACGAGGTGGGGGTGTGACGGTCAAAGGTTGTCCGAGGAAGATTTGTTGCAGAGGATTTCTCTTAATGTCGACTCCGTATCCTGACGGGTGATGTTTGATGGCGACGCCAGAGATCACTCTCTGGGTGGGTGGATGGATGGATGATGGATGGGTGATGGATGGATGGATTGATGGGTGGATGGATGGATGGATGGATGGATGGATCGATTGATGGGTGGATGATGGATGGATGGATGGATGGATGGATGGATGGATGGATGGGTGGATGGATGGATGCATGGATGGATGGATGGATGGTGAATGGATGGGTGTGTGGGTGGATGGATGAATGGTGGATTGATGGATGGTGGATGGATGGATGGATGGTGTGTGGGTGGATGGATGGGTGTGTGGGTGGATGATGGATGGATGGATGGATGGATAGATGGATGGGTGTGTGGGTGGATAGTGGCTGGATGGATGGATGGATGGTGGATTGATGGATAGTGGATGGATGGTGTGTGGGTGGATGGATGGATGGATGGGTGTGTGGGTGGATGGGTGGATGGATGGATGCATGGATGGATGGATGGATGGTGAATGGATGGGTGTGTGGGTGGATGGATGAATGGTGGATTGATGGATGGTGGATGGATGGATGGATGGTGTGTGGGTGGATGGATGGGTGTGTGGGTGGATGATGGATGGATGGATGGATAGATGGATGGGTGTGTGGGTGGATAGTGGCTGGATGGATGGATGGTGGATTGATGGATAGTGGATGGATGGTGTGTGGGTGGATGGATGGATGGATGGTGAATGGATGGGTGTGTGGGTGGATGGATGAATGGTGGATTGATGGATGGTGGATGGATGGATGGATGGTGTGTGGGTGGATGATGGATGGATGGATGGATAGATGGATGGGTGTGTGGGTGGATAGTGGCTGGATGGATGGATGGTGGATTGATGGATAGTGGATGGATGGTGTGTGGGTGGATGGATGGATGGATGGTGAATGGATGGGTGTGTGGGTGGATGGATGAATGGTGGATTGATGGATGGTGGATGGATGGATGGATGGTGTGTGGGTGGATGGATGGGTGTGTGGGTGGATGATGGATGGATGGATGGATGGATGGATAGATGGATGGGTGTGTGGGTGGATAGTGGCTGGATGGATGGATGGATGGATGGTGGATTGATGGATAGTGGATGGATGGTGTGTGGGTGGATGGATGGTGGATGGATGGGTGTGTGGGTGGATAGCGGCTGGGTGGATGGATGGATGGTGGATGGATGGGTGTGTGGGTGGATGGATGGATGGATGGTGGATTGATGGATAGTGGATGGATGGTGTGTGGGTGGATGGATGGATGGATGGTGGATGGATGGGTGTGTGGGTGGATAGTGGCTGGGTGGATGGATGGATGGTGGATGGATGGGTGTGTGGGTGGATGGATGGATGGATGGATGGATGGGTGGATGGATGAATCGATTGATGGGTGGATGGATCTACATGGGGTGTTGTGGAGGATGATGCAGCTGAATCAGACGCTGTGTTTTCCCTCCTTTGCTGTGGGCATTAGAGGCGGACTCAGAGCAGAGACTCGGTTTATCTGTGTCAGTGTTGACTGGCTTTCTGTCTCCCTCTGTGAAGCTACCATCTCTGTTTATCTGAACCGACAGCTCTGACAATGCAGCTGTCACGTGTACACACCAACAGGCTGGAGAGTCCTCTATCTACAACCCTGGATCCCCTAAATACAGTAGAGAGGATATTCTGTTGGAAGATAAATCTGTAAAATTCAGATGATGTACCTATTTATTTAACCAGGAAAACCTCATTTAGATTAAGAATCTCATTTACAAGAGTGTCCTGGCCAAGACAGCGAGATCCACGGTGGTTTTTCCTGGGGCGGTCGGCTTCTTGGGCGGGGCTCTGCCGGGTGGAATGGGTGGCCCTTGAATCTGTAAAGTGTCTGCCCTCCATGTGGCCCGCGCCCTGTGCAGCTTGGTGCCCCTGCCCCATTGTCCTGGGGGGCACCATTCTGGGGGCCCCTCTGCTCTGGGCTGAGTGGGCCGCTGCTTACTCTGCTTTGCCTGTCTTGTGCTCTGTGGACCTGTCGGGCCTTTGGGGCCTCGGGCTCCCCCTGTCCCCCGCTGATTCTTCGGGGTGCGACGTGGTCACAGCCCTCTTGTAAGCACACCTTTCATCCTTGTTGCATGGTCACACATACGTGTTCACCTTCACACGTGCATGCTCACAAACGTGCTCGTCTCTCCAACCCCTTCCAACTAGATGTTGCTGATGTTTGTGTGTTGGTATGTTTCTCTGCAGGTACGTTGTATGACTGTTTGATTTCATCATTATCCTATTTTCTTAATGTATCATGTGGTAGTTTATATTGTTTTTGTGAATACTGATGTGATTTAGGAGCCTAGACAACTTTTATTTACACATTTCAGTTCTGTCCTTTTCTCTTTTTAGCTCTTCCTCCGTCTCCCTTTCAGGTTCGGCACCGACATATCAAGACTAAAGAAAATAAGATTATAATAAAAATAATAAAAATATTCCAAACATCAAGGGCAGCCATTTGCCTTGGTAGAGCAAATCTGTCCGGCAAAATATGGCACACAGACCGCCGTTCTGTATGTTAGGATGCTGGGCAAGACAGGGTTAACAAAAAAAAAAAAAAATAGTTGGCAACTAATATCTGGATCACATCTGGTCCACACAACACTTGCCAGCACTGTAACTGAGCTACAAGTGCCAAAAGTGGCCCAGGTTAGGCCCGAACATGTCTACTATCAGGAAAATATTAATGACCAAAAAAGAAAACCTGTTTTTTCTTTCACGGTTCATGTTTTTAATATTCTGTAATACAGCCCAGGGACCATAACAGTCCTTTAGAAGGTTTACAGGATTTTTATTGTTTCTATTTTTTTTGCAATTGCAGAAATTGTAATAATCTATCAAAATCAGTGATGCTGCAAATCTTTGACGCATCCTGGACTAATAATCTGCACAAAGCAAATTCATGACATTACTGAAATGGAAAATATCTAATTTTTGTGTAAATAATTGGTCATACTATGTCAATAAACTGGCATCTTGTGGAGAAGAAAATAGGTATTACATACATAAACTGGCATTTAAAGAGTTAAAATGATGAAAACGAATTTACTGTAGTTAATGACTCAAAAAAAAGTTTTCCGTATTTTTAATATATTGTAATATAAACGGGGACAAAAAGGTCCTTAAGGGGAATTAGGAGATGTTTTTTTCCT
Organism: Melanotaenia boesemani; assembly: GCF_017639745.1. NCBI lineage: Eukaryota > Metazoa > Chordata > Actinopteri > Atheriniformes > Melanotaeniidae > Melanotaenia > Melanotaenia boesemani. The sequence goes on from NC_055701.1 coordinate 1,041,657, forward strand.
GATGAAAAGCTGCTGATGGACAGCTGTAGGACGTTTTTAACGTGAGCCGACAATGTGTAATCAAACTGGTGATAACTGTCCGCCATGTTTGATTTCCTGGATTTGTTTCGCCATCATCCTGCCCTCCTGCAGACCTCCTGGTTTTACTCTCCGTCTTCAGGTTGCTGAGTGTGAGGGACGGTAATCTGCCGTCCACTTTGTTCCATGACTAATGGTGTAATTTAGGCCGGCTGATGTGCAGCAGGAACGGCTTTGAAGTGGAGTAGAGTTAGACGCTGGCGGACTCTCAGCGACTCCAGCCCCGTCTTCAACATCAAAGAGAACAAATAGTTGCCATGGAGGTAACTGCTGCTGCCTTTTCTCTATTAGCGTTCCCTTCTCCACCACTCAGTGTTTTCATTTGTGTTCAGGCGAGTCTGCAACCTCCGATTCTTCCTCTCCCTCATCTTCATCTCAGCTTCATTGTTTCCTCCCTACCACGTCTCCTCCCAGAAAGCAGAAATCTCCAGCTCCGTCTCACGTTCCTTCTGGTCTCACGTCCATTCCAAGCATGTCTCCGTCCCTCAGCTTGTCTTTCTGAAAGACTTTCTGTCCTCTCTGTCAGTGTTTGGAGGAGGACGCCTCTTTCTTTCCACGGAGTGAGAAACACAGTTCAAACCCCAGCAGTTCTATAGGAATGTAGAAACCAGGAGAACATCTCTGTCCACTTTAGAGCTTCTGATCGTTTCTCCACACAAACCAGGAGTCACATGACAGCAGAGACTCTGCTGTTTCCAGAGACGTCTGTCTCATCACAGTGGGACAGAAACTCTGGAGCTAGCAGCCAGAACCAGAAACCAGGTCTTACTGTTGCTGTTTGTGGTGAAAAGTTTGATTCCAGCTCTAAAAATCGGCTTATGTGTTCTCCTATGACTCTGCCTTTGATTGACATGAACCCGGAAGGTCCTGCTGGTTTCCACGGAAATGAAGGAGGTTTATAGTGTTTATAGGGTTCACTCTTCCTATCATACACACTCTTGGGGTTCACTTCCTTCTGGACCCTTGTGGTCTTTGGTGAATGTGGGACTATCCCTGGATCCTCCTGACTCTGACCATTGATAAAGGTGTCAATCATCATCATCATCGGCCAATGGCTTCCTGAGATATTTACCTGCGTAACACCTCTGTTAAACACTTGGAAACCTTTACTTTACTCATTCCTGGGATTATTTTACTCATTCCTAGGACTACTTTACTCATGAATATTGTGAAATGTTTGTTCTCACATCCATCTTGAAGATAATTTTATGTGGCTGCCCTCTTCTTCACCACCACTACACTGTTCTGGTGCCTTAGTAGTTCATTTTATATCTGCTTCCTCTGCAGAATATTTTAGGGTTCTCTAAAGAAATTTCTTATCATTTTTATGCTGATGATATTTAACTATATATTTTAACCATCAGGATGCTTTTAGGATATAGATCTTGTTTGGTGTTTGGATGCTGTCAGAAGTTGGATGAATAACAACTTTCATCAACTGAATCAGACAAAAACTGAAGTCATTGTTTGTGGCCCTAACAGATTTCTCCCATTTCTCACTTGCCTCATTTATTAAGCCCTTTGCCTAATAAATAATAAACCTTGGGGTAATCCTTGACCCTGCGACTTTGAATGCTAATATTAAATAGCTGGTTTCTTCTTGTTTTCATCATTTAAAAAATATTGCTAAGCTGAGTCCACTTGTGTCCTGATCTGAAATGGAGATGATACTCATGTCTTTGTGTCTCGACTATTGTAACTCTAATTTTGCATGTATAAGTAAAAAATCTTTGGAACGTCTTCAGGTTGTTCAAAAGTATTCGTGTCACCCCTGCACTAATTCAGCTGCATGGCTCCCTCTTCATTACAAAGTGCATTTTAAAATTCTGGTTTTAACATACAGAGCTCTAAATGATCAAACACCAGTTTGTATCAGTGGCCTTTAGCAGCCTTACGTTCCCCGCAGGTCCCCGAGATCACATGACCAGAGCCCGCAGGTCCCCAGATCATGTGACCAGGGCCAGCAGGTCCCCAGATCATGTGACCAGGGCCAGCAGGTCCCCGAGATCACGTGATCAGGGGCTGCTGGTTGTGAAGCTGAAAACCAAAGGTGAACTAATCTCTCTGGAACATCTTTCCTCTCAGTCTGAGGTCTGCAGACTCCGTGATCTTTTTTAAAAAGCTAAAAACACATATTTTTTTTAAATTTGTTTTTCCTGGGTTTTATTTGAGTTTACGTCTCCTGTGTTGCTTTGTGTTTTATTGTGAAGCATTTTGTGACTTTTATTCTTGAAAGGTGCTGTATAAATAAAGATTTAATTTACTTTCCACTGAAAGTAATGTGGTTTTCTTTTATGAGGATAATTATTTATATTTCCTACCGTGTTCCAGGTGAATTTACTCTGACACAGTATCACATTCTGGCACTTCTGGAGTAATCTCACATCTCAGCTTTCTGTAGAGACCGAGATTATACATACAGCCCTCGTAGTGGTCAAGATGTACTTCATTTATTTCGGGGATATAATTTCAGACAGGAGGGAGATAAATAGGGCTCCTGAAGAAGAGGTAAACCTCCCAGGTAGTTTTTCTCCAACAGGAACAGTCTGAAGCAGAAGACTGTTTGATTTCCACCATGATCTTCGTTTTTCTCCTGAAAGTTTGTTTCTTCTGTGTCTGTTGGATTATATTTCTGATTCATGAAGTTAGATTGATTCATGAGGTACTACAGATGGTAAACGTGCTGTATTCCAACTGCAACACCACGTTGAAGTCATTTCAAAGGTTTATTATTTCAAAGGTACATTATCATCAGCGCAGGTTTTATCTTTTAATCACAAAAGGAGGATTTCTGACATTCCCGGGGGCAGTGAATGTAGCACGATGTGAAGCTGTGGGTGCAGATAAAGATGGAAGATCTGAGCTGATTCTGCAGAGCTGAACGGACTGAACCTCAGTCCGATTATAGCATGCTGTCCTGCTTTGTGGACGGGGTCTGGGACTCTGGTCCAACCCCACGAAGAAAGGACACTAAAGGGTTTTCTGTGTCGGCAGGATGTGGAGATTCGGACCAACGCAGCGCTGTACCTGCCTCAGATCAGCGAGCTGTTGAACAGAGTTCCTCGACAGATGCTGCTGCTGCTGAAGACCAACGATCTGCTGAGGGGCATCGAGACCACTTTACAAACCAGAGCCTCGTCCTCGTCCTTCATCAACATGTCCCGCTGCTGCATACGAGCCATAGCCAGGTCAGAAATCTGTCTTTTATGTCCATTTGAAACTTCAGATTTCTTATTTAACGTTAAATAATTTATTGGTCATTAACAATGTTTATGTTGAGTTTGACTTTTAAAGAACTCATTCTAATGCTGGCTCATTAAAAACCACAGCAGGCCTGGTTATCTGGACCAGCTGAGAGCTAAAATGGCTAACTGTAGCTTTATGAGGTTTGACTGAAGTAACAGTTCTTTATAAAAGGGTTAGAATAAATATTCAGCTTACAATCCTAAAAAAGTTGGAAATCTAAATAAAATGTAAATAAAACCCAAATCCTCTCAATATATTTTATTCCCAATAGTAGATAAACAACATATCAGCTGATGAAACTGAGACGTTTCAACATGTGATGAAAACATCAGCTGATAGTGAATCTGATGCAGCAACACGTCTGGAAAAAGCTGGAAAAGGAGCAACAACCTGGTACAGATCTAACTGGTGCAGATCTAACTGGTACAGATCTAACTGGTGCAGATCTAACTGGTACAGATCTAACTGGTGCAGATCTAACTGGTACAGATCTAACTGGTACAGATCTAACTGGTGCAGATCTAACTGGTACAGATCTAACTGGTGCAGATCTAACTGGTACAGATCTAACTGGTACAGATCTAACTGGTGCAGATCTACCTGGTGCAGATCTAACTGGTGCAGATCTGACTGGTACAGATCTAACTGGTGCAGATCTATCTGGTGCAGATCTAATTGGTACAGATCTGACTGTTACAGATCTAACTGGTACAGATCTAACTGGTGCAGATCTAACTGGTACAGATCTAACTCCTGCAGATCTAACTGGTGCAGATCTGACTGGTACAGATCTAACTGGTGCAGATCTACCTGGTGCAGATCTAACTGGTGCAGATCTAACTGGTACAGATCTGACTGGTACAGATCTAAGTGGTGCAGATCTATCTGGTGCAGATCTAACTGGTACAGATCTAACTCGTGCAGATCTAACTCGTGCAGACCTAACTGGTGCAGATCTGCCTGGTGCAGATCTAACTGTTACAGATCTAACTCCTGCAGATCTAACTTGTGCAGATCTGACTGGTACAGATCTAACTGATGCAGATCTAACTGGTGCAGATCTAACTGGTACAGATCTGACTGGTGCAGATCTAACTGGTACAGATCTAACTGGTACAGATCTAACTGGTGCAGATCTAACTGGTGCAGATCTAACTGGTACAGATCTAACGTACAGATCTAACTGGTACAGATCTAACGTACAGATCTAACTGGTGCAGATCTAACTGGTGCAGATCTAACTGGTGCAGATCTAACTGGTGCAGATCTAACTGGTGCAGATCTAACTGGTGCAGATCTACCTGGTGCAGATCTAACTGGTGCAGATCTAACTGTTACAGATCTGACTGGTGCAGATCTAACTGGTGCAGATCTACCTGGTGCAGATCTAACTGGTGCAGATCTAACTGGTACAGATCTAACTGGTACAGATCTAACTGGTACAGATCTGACTGGTGCAGATCTAACTGGTACAGATCTAACTGGTGCAGATCTAACTGGTACAGATCTAACTGGTACAGATCTAACTGGTGCAGATCTACCTGGTGCAGATCTACCTGGTACAGATCTGACTGTTACAGATCTGACTGGTACAGATCTAACGTACAGATCTGACTGGTGCAGATCTACCTGGTGCAGATCTAACTGGTGCAGATCTGACTGGTACAGATCTAACTGGTGCAGATCTATCTGGTGCAGATCTAATTGGTACAGATCTGACTGTTACAGATCTAACTGGTACAGATCTAACTCGTGCAGACCTAACTGGTGCAGATCTGCCTGGTGCAGATCTAACTGGTACAGATCTAACTCCTGCAGATCTAACTGGTGCAGATCTGACTGGTACAGATCTAACTGGTGCAGATCTACCTGGTACAGATCTGACTGGTACAGATCTAACTCGTGCAGATCTAACTCGTGCAGACCTAACTGGTGCAGATCTGCCTGGTGCAGATCTAACTGGTACAGATCTAACTGGTGCAGATCTGACTGGTACAGATCTAACTGGTGCAGATCTAACTGGTGCAGATCTAACTGGTGCAGATCTAACGTACAGATCTAACTGGTGCAGATCTAACTGGTGCAGATCTACCTGGTGCAGATCTAACTAGTGCAGATCTGACTGTTACAGATCTGACTGGTGCAGATCTAACTGGTGCAGATCTAACTGGTGCAGATCTACCTGCTGCAGATCTAACTGGTACAGATCTGACTGTTGCAGATCTAACTGGTACAGATCTGACTGTTACAGATCTAAATGGTACAGATCTAACTGGTGCAGATCTACCTGGTGCAGATCTAACTAGTGCAGATCTGACTGTTACAGATCTGACTGGTGCAGATCTAACTGGTTCAGATCTAACTGGTGCAGATCTGCCTGGTGCAGATCTACCTGGTGCAGATCTAACTGGTACAGATCTAACTGCTGCAGATCTAACTGGTGCAGATCTAACGTACAGATCTAACTGGTACAGATCTAACTGGTACAGATCTAACTGGTGCAGATCTAACTGGTGCAGACCTAACTGGTGCAGATCTGCCTGGTGCAGATCTACCTGGTGCAGATCTAACTGGTACAGATCTAACTGGTGCAGATCTAACGTACAGATCTAACTGGTCTAGATCTACCTGGTGCAGATCTACCTGGTGCAGATCTAACTGGTGCAGATCTAACTGGTGCAGATCTAACGTACAGACCTAACTGGTGCAGATCTGCCTGGTGCAGATCTACCTGGTGCAGATCTAACTGGTGCAGACCTAACTGGTGCAGATCTAACTGGTACAGATCTAACTGGTGCAGATCTGACTGGTACAGATCTAACTGTTGCAGATCTAACGTACAGATCTAACTGGTGCAGATCTAACTGGTGCAGATCAAACTGGTACAGATCTAACTGGTGCAGATCTGACTGGTACAGATCTAACTGTTGCAGATCTAACGTACAGATCTAACTGGTGCAGATCTAACTGGTGCAGATCTAACGTACAGATCTAACTGGTGCAGATCTAACTGGTGCAGATCTAACGTACAGATCTAACTGGTGCAGATCTAACTGGTGCAGATCTAACTGGTACAGATCTAACTGGTGCAGATCTGACTGGTACAGATCTAACTGGTGCAGATCTAACTGGTACAAATCTGACTGGTGCAGATCTAACTGGTGCAGATCTAACTGGTACAGATCTAACTGGTGCAGATCTGATTGGTGCAGATCTAACTGGTGCAGATCTACCTGGTACAGATCTACCTGGTACAGATCTAACTGGTACAGATCTAACTGGTGCAGATCTACCTGGTACAGATCTAACTGGTACAGATCTAACTGGTGCAGATCTAACTGGTGCAGATCTAACTGGTACAGATCTAACTGGTGCAGATCTAACTGGTACAGATCTAACTGGTACAGATCTAACTGGTGCAGATCTACCTGGTCCAGATCTAACTGGTGCAGATCTAACTGGTGCAGATCTAACTGGTGCAGATCTACCTGGTACAGATCTACCTGGTGCAGAACTAACTGGTGCAGATCTAACTGGTACAGATCTAACTGGTGCAGATCTAACTGGTACAGATCTAACTGGTGCAGATCTACCTGGTGCAGATCTAACTGGTGCAGATCTGACTGGTACAGATCTAACTGGTACAGATCTAACTGGTGCAGATCTAACTGGTACAGATCTAACTGGTGCAGATGTAACTGGTACAGATCTAACTGGTACAGATCTAACTGGTGCAGATCTAACTGGTACAGATCTAACGTACAGATCTAACTGGTGCAGATCTGACTGGTACAGATCTGACTGGTACAGATCAAACTGGTACAGATCTAACGTACAGATCTGACTGGTACAGATCTAACTGGTACAGATCTAACTGGTACAGATCTAACTGGTGCAGATCTTACGTACAGATCTGACTGGTGCAGATCTAACTGGTACAGATCTAACTGGTACAGATCTGACTGGTGCAGATCTAACTGGTACAGATCTAACTGGTACAGATCTAACTGGTACAGATCTAACTGGTGCAGATCTACCTGGTGCAGATCTACCTGGTACAGATCTGACTGTTACAGATCTGACTGGTACAGATCTAACGTACAGATCTGACTGGTGCAGATCTAACTGGTACAGATCTAACTGGTGCAGATCTATCTGGTGCAGATCTAATTGGTACAGATCTGACTGTTACAGATCTAACTGGTACAGATCTAACTCGTGCAGACCTAACTGGTGCAGATCTGCCTGGTGCAGATCTAACTGGTACAGATCTAACTCCTGCAGATCTGACTGGTACAGATCTAACTGGTGCAGATCTACCTGGTACAGATCTAACTGGTACAGATCTATCTGGTGCAGATCTAACTGGTACAGATCTAACTCGTGCAGATCTAACTCGTGCAGACCTAACTGGTGCAGATCTGCCTGGTGCAGATCTAACTGGTACAGATCTAACTCCTGCAGATCTAACTGGTGCAGATCTGACTGGTACAGATCTAACTGGTGCAGATCTAACTGGTGCAGATCTAACGTACAGATCTAACTGGTGCAGATCTAACTGGTGCAGATCTACCTGGTGCAGATCTAACTAGTGCAGATCTGACTGTTACAGATCTGACTGGTGCAGATCTAACTGGTGCAGATCTAACTGGTGCAGATCTACCTGGTGCAGATCTAACTGGTACAGATCTGACTGTTGCAGATCTAACTGGTACAGATCTGACTGTTACAGATCTAAATGGTACAGATCTAACTGGTGCAGATCTACCTGGTGCAGATCTAACTAGTGCAGATCTGACTGTTACAGATCTGACTGGTGCAGATCTAACTGGTGCAGATCTAACTGGTGCAGATCTGCCTGGTGCAGATCTACCTGGTGCAGATCTAACTGGTACAGATCTAACTGCTGCAGATCTAACTGGTGCAGATCTAACGTACAGATCTAACTGGTACAGATCTAACTGGTGCAGATCTAACTGGTGCAGACCTAACTGGTGCAGATCTGCCTGGTGCAGATCTACCTGGTGCAGATCTAACTGGTACAGATCTAACTGGTGCAGATCTAACGTACAGATCTAACTGGTCTAGATCTACCTGGTGCAGATCTACCTGGTGCAGATCTAACTGGTGCAGATCTAACGTACAGATCTAACTGGTGCAAACCTAACTGGTGCAGATCTACCTGGTGCAGATCTAACTGGTGCAGATCTAACTGGTGCAGATCTAACTGGTACAGATCTAACTGGTGCAGATCTGACTGGTACAGATCTAACTGTTGCAGATCTAACGTACAGATCTAACTGGTGCAGATCTAACTGGTGCAGATCAAACTGGTACAGATCTAACTGGTGCAGATCTGACTGGTACAGATCTAACTGTTGCAGATCTAACGTACAGATCTAACTGGTGCAGATCTAACTGGTGCAGATCTAACGTACAGATCTAACTGGTGCAGATCTAACTGGTGCAGATCTAACTGGTGCAGATCTAACGTACAGATCTAACTGGTGCAGATCTACCTGGTGCAGATCTAACTGGTACAGATCTAACTGGTGCAGATCTGACTGGTACAGATCTAACTGGTGCAGATCTAACTGGTACAAATCTGACTGGTGCAGATCTAACTGGTGCAGATCTAACTGGTACAGATCTAACTGGTGCAGATCTAACTGGTGCAGATCTGATTGGTGCAGATCTAACTGGTGCAGATCTACCTGGTACAGATCTACCTGGTACAGATCTAACTGGTACAGATCTAACTGGTGCAGATCTACCTGGTACAGATCTAACTGGTACAGATCTAACTGGTGCAGATCTAACTGGTGCAGATCTAACTGGTACAGATCTAACTGGTGCAGATCTAACTGGTACAGATCTACCTGGTACAGATCTAACTGGTACAGATCTAACTGGTGCAGATCTACCTGGTACAGATCTAACTGGTACAGATCTAACTGGTGCAGATCTAACTGGTGCAGATCTACCTGGTACAGATCTACCTGGTGCAGAACTAACTGGTGCAGATCTAACTGGTACAGATCTAACTGGTGCAGATCTAACTGGTACAGATCTAACTGGTGCAGATCTACCTGGTGCAGATCTAACTGGTGCAGATCTGACTGGTACAGATCTAACTGGTACAGATCTAACTGGTGCAGATCTAACTGGTACAGATCTAACTGGTGCAGATCTAACTGGTACAGATCTAACTGGTACAGATCTAACTGGTGCAGATCTAACTGGTACAGATCTAACGTACAGATCTAACTGGTGCAGATCTGACTGGTACAGATCTGACTGGTACAGATCAAACTGGTACAGATCTGACTGGTACAGATCTAACTGGTACAGATCTAACTGGTACAGATCTAACTGGTGCAGATCTAACTGGTACAGATCTAACTGGTGCAGATCTAACTGGTACAGATCTAATTGGTGCAGATCTGACTGGTACAGATCTGACTGGTACAGATCAAACTGGTACAGATCTAACGTACATATCTGACTGGTACAGATCTAACTGGTACAGATCTAACTGGTACAGATCTAACTGGTGCAGATCTAACTGGTGCAGATCTAACTGGTACAGATCTAACTGGTGCAGATCTAACTGCTACAGGTCTAACGTACAGATCTAACTGGTGCAGATCTAACTGGTACAGATCTAACATACAGATCTAACTGGTACAGATCTAACTGGTACAGATCTAACTGGTGCAGATCTAACTGGTACAGATCTAACTGGTACAGATCTAACTGGTGCAGATCTAACTGGTACAGATCTAACGTACAGATCTAACTGGTGCAGATCTGACTGGTACAGATCTGACTGGTACAGATCAAACTGGTACAGATCTAACGTACAAATCTGACTGGTACAGATCTAACTGGTACAGATCTAACGTACAGATCTGACTGTTACAGATCTGACTGGTACAGATCTAACTGGTACAGATCTAACGTACAGATCTGACTGGTACAGATCTGACTGGTACAGATCTAACGTACAGATCTGACTGGTACAGATCTAACGTACAGATCTGACTGGTGCAGATCTAACTGGTGCAGATCTAACTGATACAAATCTAACTGGTGCAGATCTAACTGGTGCAGATCTGACTGGTATAGATCTAACTGGTACAGATCTAACTGGTACAGATCTGACATACAGATCTAACTGGTGCAGATCTGACTGGTGCAGATCTAACTGGTGCAGATCTAACTGGTGCAGATCTGACTGGTAGAGATCAAACTGGTACAGATCTGACTGGTACAGATCTAACTGGTACAGATCTAACGTACAAATCTGACTGGTGCAGATCTAACTGGTACAGATCTGACTGGTACAGATCTGACTAGTGCAGATCTAACTGGTGCAGATCTGACTGGTACAGATTTGACTGGTACAGATCTAACTGGTGCAGATCTAACTGGTGCAGATCTGACTGGTGCAGAGCTGACTGATGCAGATCTAACTGGTGCAGATCTAACTGGTGCAGATCTGACTGCTGCAGATCTAACGTACAGATCTGACTGGTGCAGATCTAACTGGTGCAGAGCTGACTGATGCAGATCTAACTGGTGCAGGTCTGACTGGTGCAGATCTAACTGGTGCAGATCTAACGTACAGATCTGACTGATGCAGATCTGACTGGTACAAATCTACCTGGTGCAGATCTAACGTACAGATCTAACGTACAGATCTAACTGGTACAGATCTAACGTACAGATCTGACTGGTGCAGATCTGACTGGTGCAGATCTAACTGGTGCAGATCTAACTGGTACAAATCTACCTGGTGCAGATCTAACGTACAGATCTAACTGGTACAGATCTAACGTACAGATCTGACTGGTGCAGATCTGACTGGTGCAGATCCAACTGGTGCAGATCTAACTGTTACAGGTCTGACTGGTACAGATCAAACTGGTACAGATCTAACGTACAGATCTGACTGGTGCAGATCTGACTGGTGCAGATCTAACTGGTGCAGATCTAACTGGTACAGATCTAACGTACAGATCTAACTGGTACAGATCTAACGTACAGATCTGACTGGTGCAGATCTGACTGGTGCAGATCTAACTGGTACAGGTCTGACTGGTACAGATCTAATGTACAGATCTGACCGGTACAGATCTAACTGGTGCAGATCTAACTGGTGCAGATCAAACTGGTACAGATCTGACTTGTACAGATCTAACTGGTGCAGATCTATCTGGTGCAGATCTAACTGGTGCAGATCTAACTGTTACAGATCTGACTGGTGCAGATCTAACTGGTGCAGATCTAACTGGTACAGATCTAACTGGTGCAGATCTAACTGGTGCAGATCTAACTGGTACAAATCTAACATACAGATCTAACTGGTACAGATCTAACGTACAGATCTAACTGGTACAGATCTAACTCCTGCAGATCTAACTGGTGCAGATCTGACTGGTACAGATCTAACTGATGCAGATCTAACTGGTGCAGATCTAACTGGTACAGATCTGACTGGTGCAGATCTAACTGGTGCAGATCTAACTGGTACAGATCTAACTGGTGCAGATCTAACTGGTGCAGATCTAACTGGTACAGATCTAACGTACAGATCTAACTAGTACAGATCTAACGTACAGATCTAACTGGTGCAGATCTAACTGGTGCAGATCTAACTGGTGCAGATCAAACTGGTACAGATCTACCTGGTGCAGATCTACCTGGTGCAGATCTAACTGGTGCAGATCTAACTGTTACAGATCTGACTGGTGCAGATCTAACTGGTACAGATCTAACTGGTGCAGATCTTACGTACAGATCTGACTGGTGCAGATCTAACTGGTACAGATCTAACTGGTACAGATCTGACTGGTGCAGATCTAACTGGTACAGATCTAACTGGTGCAGATCTAACTGGTACAGATCTAACTGGTACAGATCTAACTGGTGCAGATCTACCTGGTGCAGATCTACCTGGTACAGATCTGACTGTTACAGATCTGACTGGTACAGATCTAACGTACAGATCTGACTGGTGCAGATCTATCTGGTGCAGATCTAACTGGTACAGATCTAACTCGTGCAGATCTAACTCGTGCAGACCTAACTGGTGCAGATCTGCCTGGTGCAGATCTAACTGGTGCAGATCTAACTGGTACAGATCTAACTCCTGCAGATCTAACTGGTGCAGATCTGACTGGTACAGATCTAACTGGTGCAGATCTAACTGGTGCAGATCTAACGTACAGATCTAACTGGTGCAGATCTAACTGGTGCAGATCTACCTGGTGCAGATCTAACTAGTGCAGATCTGACTGTTACAGATCTGACTGGTGCAGATCTAACTGGTGCAGATCTAACTGGTGCAGATCTACCTGGTGCAGATCTAACTGGTACAGATCTGACTGTTGCAGATCTAACTGGTACAGATCTAACTGGTACAGATCTGACTGTTACAGATCTAAATGGTACAGATCTAACTGGTGCAGATCTACCTGGTGCAGATCTAACTAGTGCAGATCTGACTGTTACAGATCTGACTGGTGCAGATCTAACTGGTGCAGATCTAACTGGTGCAGATCTGCCTGGTGCAGATCTTCCTGGTGCAGATCTAACTGGTACAGATCTAACTGCTGCAGATCTAACTGGTGCAGATCTAACGTACAGATCTAACTGGTACAGATCTAACTGGTACAGATCTAACTGGTGCAGATCTAACTGGTGCAGACCTAACTGGTGCAGATCTACCTGGTGCAGATCTAACTGGTACAGATCTAACTGGTGCAGATCTAACGTACAGATCTAACTGGTCTAGATCTACCTGGTGCAGATCTACCTGGTGCAGATCTAACTGGTGCAGATCTAACTGGTGCAGATCTAGCGTACAGATCTAACTGGTGCAGATCTGCCTGGTGCAGATCTACCTGGTGCAGATCTAACTGGTGCAGATCTGACTGGTGCAGATCTATCTGGTGCAGATCTAACGTACAGATCTAACTGGTGCAGATCTAACTGGTGCAGATCAAACTGGTACAGATCTAACTGGTGCAGATCTAACGTACAGATCTAACTGGTGCAGATCTAACTGGTGCAGATCAAACTGGTACAGATCTAACTGGTGCAGATCTAACTTACAGATCTAACTGGTGCAGATCTAACTGGTGCAGATCTAACGTACAGATCTAACTGGTGCAGATCTAACTGGTGCAGATCAAACTGGTACAGATCTAACTGGTGCAGATCTAACTTACAGATCTAACTGGTGCAGATCTAACTGGTGCAGATCTAACGTACAGATCTAACTGGTGCAGATCTAACTGGTGCAGATCTAACTGGTGCAGATCTAACGTACAGATCTAACTGGTGCAGATCTGACTGGTACAGATCTAACTGGTGCAGATCTGACTGGTACAGATCTAACTGGTGCAGATCTAACTGGTACAGATCTAACTGGTGCAGATCTGATTGGTGCAGATCTAACTGGTGCAGATCTACCTGGTGCAGATCTACCTGGTACAGATCTAACTGGTACAGATCTAACTGGTGCAGATCTACCTGGTACAGATCTAACTGGTACAGATCTAACTGGTGCAGATCTAACTGGTGCAGATCTAACTGGTACAGATCTAACTGGTGCAGATCTAACTGGTACAGATCTACCTGGTACAGATCTAACTGGTACAGATCTAACTGGTGCAGATCTACCTGGTACAGATCTAACTGGTGCAGATCTAACTGGTGCAGATCTAACTGGTGCAGATCTACCTGGTACAGATCTACCTGGTGCAGATCTAACTGGTGCAGATCTAACTGGTACAGATCTAACTGGTGCAGATCTTACTGGTACAGATCTAACTGGTGCAGATCTACCTGGTGCAGATCTAACTGGTACAGATCTAACTGGTACAGATCTAACTGGTTTTTGTCCTATTATTTGGTGTAATAAGGTAAATGGTGGTTTATTTAAACTTTTCATGGTTTCCATTTTTGATTCTTGCCTGGAAACAGTTAAAGTTCATTAACTGGTTTGTTACTCAGTAAACTGGGTTTACTGGACCCAAGTGGTTGATACAGAAACAAACTTAAACTTTAAACAGGCCTAAACCCCTCACCTCCTCTTCCTCCTCATCCTCTTTGCTCCTTCCCTTCCCCCTCCCTCCAATTCCTCCTCCTACAGACACAAGAGGAGCAAGGCCCGGTCCAGGAGGAGGCGTCTGCAGATCTCCCTGGCTGAGTCTCTGAGTCTGTGGAGACTTTCCATGTATGAATTCTTCTTGTGGCTCAGAGGCTCCACGGTGGTGAGCTGGCTCAAGACTCTGCTGGTGTTCCTGCACTGACATCTGAATCAGACCAAAACCACAGTCGGTCCAGAGCTTTTCATACAGAACACAACAAAGCCTGCTCTCCAGGACCAGTCCAGGACCAGTCCAGGATCAAGTCTTCTTCACATGAAAACCGCTGTAGATGAGACGGATGATGGAGACCCAGCTTCTCTTTATTTATAACTTTTATTATGTCCTCAGGTTGATTTTGAACAGTGGAATTGGATCTTGAACACTGAGGGAGCCGAGCCGGACCGCCTGGAATCGGATCACCGGTTCATTCCTGCTCCTCAACAACTGACCTCGTATGGCGTTTCCATGGTAGCAGTTTACTGTTGATCCTGTCAGATCTGCATCCTGGAGCTTCTTGCCGGTGTCGGGCGGATGGTGATGATTCGGTCAGATGAGGGATGACGTGACTGAGTCAGCAGTTCTTGTACCAGCCGGATCCAAACCGCGGACCGAACCGGTGTTCTGCTGTTTTAACTCGTTATTCTGTTTTATGTCTTGAATGTTTGTTGAGCTGCCGGCACGTTGGAGTCCATTCACGCCAGCGGCTGGATGAACCGAACAAGGTGAATTAAAGGAACACACATGTCCTCTTGTTCAGGATTTGCTGTGATTTCTTCCCAACGTGTCTGGAGTTGGATTTTATAAAAATGCTTCAATAATCAGGTTAACCAGGTCCTTTAATATCATATCAGCCAAAAAGTCTTTTTCATCATGTTTAGAGAGAAATAAATTCAGCAGGAGCAGAACTTTTAGATTATTCATCACTAAATCCAAATGTTGATAATTTACATTACAGCAACAGTTCCAGTCCTCCCAGCAACAGTTCCAGTCCTCCCAGCAACAGGTCCAGTCCTCCCAGCAACAGGTCCAGTCCTCCCAGCAGCTGGTCCAGTCCTCCCAGCAGCAGGTCCAGTCCTCCAGCAGGCGGTCCAGTCCTCCCAGCAACAGTTCCAGTCCTCCCAGCAGCAGGCCCAGTCCTCCCAGCAGCCGGTCCAGTCCTCCCAGCAGCAGGTCCAGTCCTCCAGCAGTCGGTCCAGTCCTCCCAGCAACAGGTCCAGTCCTCCCAGCAGCCGGTCCAGTCCTCCCAGCAGCAGGTCCAGTCCTCCAGCAGTCGGTCCAGTCCTCCCAGCAGCAGGTCCAGTCCTCCCAGCAGCAGGCCCAGTCCTCCCAGCAGCAGGTCCAGTCCTCCCAGCAGCCGGTCCAGTCCTCCCAGCAACAGGTCCAGTCCTCCCAGCAGCCGGTCCAGTCCTCCCAGCAGCAGGTCCAGTCCTCCAGCAGCCGGTCCAGTCCTCCCAGCAACAGGTCCAGTCCTCCCAGCAGCCGGTCCAGTCCTCCCAGCAGCAGGTCCAGTCCTCCAGCAGCCGGTCCAGTCCTCCCAGCAACAGTTCCAGTCCTCCCAGCAGCAGGTCCAGTCCTCCAGCAGTCGGTCCAGTCCTCCCAGCAACAGGTCCAGTCCTCCCAGCAGCCGGTCCAGTCCTCCCAGCAGCAGGTCCAGTCCTCCAGCAGTCGGTCCAGTCCTCCCAGCAACAGTTCCAGTCCTCCCAGCAACAGTTCCAGTCCTCCCAGCAACAATGAGCTTCTAACAGAAAGAAATAAGATTTCCTGAAATAAGAAAAGTGTCTAAACTGTAGAGCAGTGAGGAATATCTTGAACCCAGTGCGGAAATATTTCCATCTTTATTTACCAGGAAAATGCATAAAAACTATAAATAACACAATAATACACGTCTGTTACCACATATTAAAACACGTAGTCCACCATCAGTGTAAACAGTGAGCGGGTTGACGGGATCGTCTTTCTATCCTGTTAAATATCTTTGTTTTTAAAGCCCACAGTGTCTGTTTTCCTGCATATTTAATGACAGCAGCTTCCTTACCGGCTGCAGAGGCCCGTTGAACGGATGTGAGCTGGTCTCAGGTCTCATTTCACTCCAAGCTGAACTCATCCAGATGTTTATGCAGCATTTTCTAAAGTTCAGAACCACATTTAATGCCGTACGTAACAGAACAGGATGCAGCAGTCTTCAGAAGGAGGGGAACTCCTGAACCCAGCAGCCAGATGAAAACCACTTTCCCTAAATGTAGCATCCGTGGTCCCCAGCTCCACGTTATCCCTCCGGATGGTGGTTAGTACCTGAATGCAGCATGTAAGGACTCCAGGAGTGACCTGTCTCACCTTACAGCACCTGTCCCGCTCTCCCCTCTTCGTTTCCTCCTCTTCCTCATCATAATTTAATTATATTCTGTGTTCTGGTCGACACTCTTTTTAAGGAGGGTTGTGCTGTTGCTATAGAAACCTCTATGTCTTCCCACCCGTCATACATCGCGCTGTTGCTGTTCCACACGTGATGCTACGGCCTCACATCTGACTTTGGCAGGCGGAAGAAAAAGTAGTTCCTGCTAGCTGGGTAGAATTATTCTACTTCAGCTCGAGGTAGACGGCGTTTTTACCCAAATCAATCAAAAACATCAATATTCTAACATGAAAAATGATGGTAGACCTTTAAACGCTGGTATGTCAGCTCATCACTACAGTCCAGTAAGCAGTGGGTTGGTAGTCCAGCTCCGGCTTCAGCATTCAGGTTCAGGGGTTTTGCTGTTGGCTGGAACCGTGTGGTGCTGCCCTTCAGCAGGGGCTGTTCTTGTCCTTGTCTTTTATTGCTCTTGGTCTAAGATCTTTATTCTCAAAGTGAGAAAGAAACACAAAAGAAGCATCAACAGGCTGGTTAACAGTTCTGAGGGTTTTCCACTTAATAAGGATCTTTTCCAACTTGTTTTAGGATAATTCTCATTAGTCTAAAGTCCAGATATTTTTCTCATCCAGGACATTTTCCCATGTGGAATCATCTTCGTGCTCTAACAGATTTTTTCACAGGATTATTTAATCTTAATTTAAGTGTTTTTACGCTTGTTAAGACAGCTTATTTAAGCAGTGTTGTTTCAGTGTGCAGCTGAAATCAGGAAAAACCTGTAAATCCTCCATATTTAATGTCAGTCACAAGGAAAAGCAGGAAATATTAAAGCGGCTGAAACTGGTGTCAGTTAGCTCTGCAGTCTGGATGTGTGTCTGCAGAGTAAAACATCAGAGCCCGTGTAGCAGCAGCCGCCGTGGCTTTGAAACAACGAAGTGGCGTACGGAGAAAATCCAGATTACAGGTGCAGCCATGCTGTGGGGAAACGTTCAGGAACAGCAGGGTTTGACGTTAAAAGCTAATGTCAGCAGGCTCATAATGACGGCGTTTAGCAGGCAGAAGGTTTACAACGTTCTCACGCTAGCTCAGCTGCAGCTGATGGGAAGAGACAGAAGACTAAAGAAGTCAGAAACTAAATCTGAGCTGGGAGTTGATTTTGGGCTCCGTTCACCCTCCAACAAAATTTCCTGCAAACAAAAAGTGGTATTAAAAATTTCTGACCTGTGAGCAGCTGCCAAACACACTGATGTCATTTTTATCCTTTTATGGTGCACTATGTAGAGTGGAGACCGGGTGGAGGAGCACAACCAGGTGGATTAGCGCAACCAGGTGGAGGAGCTACCCCACCCGGTCATTCCTCCACCCAGTCTCCACGGTCCTGGACTCTGGGGTAGCTGCTGCTTAGTAACAGACATATTTACACCTTTGTCCATGATTTAAGAGCCTGCAGCGGGGTGGAAGGACGGGAAGCCGTCTGCGCTCTGATTGGATAGTTTGATTTGTCACCATCCAATCAGAGAGAAGCGTAAAGATACGGACAAATTTTGCAGCTTCAGAGTCTCACACATTTGCTTTGCGTCTGAGAACAGGGTTTTCACAAAAGAACTTTATTATTTTTTCCACAAATAAAAATCTCTTTTACAACCCTGCAGATCCTTTCTGCACATGTGCAAACTGGAGTTTTTAGTCACGTTGTTTCTACAGGGCGAGCAGCTGATTTACCGATGCAACGTCTTCATGACTTCATTTCGAGCTGTAACAGTTGTAATCGTGGAATGGCCCTTTAAGACTACTTTTGGTTGTCTACTAATGATGACGTCAGTGAGATGCTTCGAGAAGAGAGGAGACCATCTTGCGCACGCTTGGACTGCAGACGGACATTTTGGGAGCTCAGCTCTTATTCTTTCTTTTTCCTCCTCGTTGTGACGGACGTGTTGTGTCGCACTGTTTTATTTATGTATAATGAGACAGCAGCCGTTCAACCGGGCTTTATATGGCTGATGAATGTCCTTTTATTAAAGAGCACGCGCTGTGGATTCTTCAGTGTCGCTGTGAGTTTGTCAACCTTGGGGCAGCGTTATCCGGCTAACTGAGCTAATTCCCCACAACACGCTTCCCGTTACAGAGCCCAAAGAAGATTTTCTGAGGTTTTTTTGTGATTGTGTTAAAACCGTAGAAGATGTGAAAACGTCCTTTCAGACAGTAAAAGTTAGATTTTTTGTGACCCGTTTAAACTTTGGTTAGTACGTGAAGGTGTGCCTGAGTTTAGGGGCTTTTCACTCACTTCCGTTTCAGTGGAACAAAGTCGTTTTTTATGATTTTCAAGGTGCACGTTTTGAGTGGGGATGCACTGATACCACATTTCAATTTCAAGCTGATAACAAATGCTTACATTTGTGTACTTGCCGATACTGGGTACTAAAATGAGTACTAATAACCCTCATTACAGGTAACTGGTCAGACGGGACCAGTGTGCGCCATGACTGACTGGTTAACCAGACGGGTCGTCCTGCAGCGTAAATGTAAGGCTGGAGAACGGTATGAATATAACTTTAAACTATTGTTTACGTGTTAACACATTTTGAAGATTGAACTCTTTGTATTAACGCGTTAACTTTGACAACCCTAGTATGGAGTTCTGTAGCGTTGGAACACATTTAGGAATAATTATGAGTATCGGGCTGATTCCCCAGTTTTTATTTGCTTTGTCAGGGTTGAGTTGAAGCTGTGCGACGGGTTAGACTGGAAAAGGTGCTGGAAACCGAAGCAGTTTAATGTTGAGCGCAGACGAACTGTAACGTGCCTCATCTCCAGCAGCATCAGCACCAGAATAAAAGTTCCAGTCATAGCGGAGATTCCATTCGGAAGCAGCAGCAGCCAGAAAGTCTGACTTGTTTCTGTCATTTAGCTCAGAGATTCAGGCCATGCTTTGAATATTCTCATTTCCAGCCTCACATGTTAGAACCCCTCCAGCAGCCAATCAGAGAGATGCACTCCCAGCCTGCTGATAATTCTCTCTCTACACTGCGTCCAGCGAAAGTGCATAATTGCAAAAATATCTGAAAGGATGAAATCATTAGTGGCGCTCACCGTGGACATCCCAGCCGCTGTGAGAGGCGGTTAACGGTATGGTGGCCATGTTTCATGGGGTGCATTGAAATGAGTTTAAGTTAAGTTGGAAAAGCCTCCTCACGTCAGCGTCGCGTTGTCTACAGACGTGGAGTGAATGTGGACGTCCACACACAATCCTCGCTGCTGGCTCCTTCCACAGGCTTTCTATAAAACACACATTTCACCTTCCTCGGCCTCCACCGTTTCCCGGTTATCCATCTCTATCACACAGAACCACCCAGGCCTGCCACCGGTAATAAGGACAGCTCTCTCTGTCTCCTCCCTCTGTGGAGGAGCTGCATGAAAGGTCAGAAACTGATCAGACACAACAACAAAGCCCCCTCATGGGTAAAGTGACGTCCTCTGAGCATCAGGTCAGCTCCAGTCCTGGTACTGGACCGGAGGGTAAACTGGTTCTGGAAGGGTCAGACCGGAGGGTAAACTGGTTCTGGACCGGCGAGTAAACTGGTCCTGGACCGGAGGGTAAACTGGTTCTGGAAGGGTCAGACCGGAGGGTAAACTGGTCCTGGACCGGCGAGTAAACTGGTCCTGGACCGGAGGGTAAACTGGTTCTGGAAGGGTGGAGCTGCAGCTGTATTTGCTGGTGTTTTCCAGTTTGTGAGTGAACCTCTTGGCTGAGCTCTGGAGACCATGAAGCGGGAGAACCACTGTGGTCCACGACATTCAGGTAACGGCCAGGTAAGTCCGCTGTGCGAGTAGTGGCTCGGGTCTGCATGTGGGCGGTGGCCATGTCAGAGTCCTGCTGTTCAGGTAATAAATGAGGTGTCACAGTCGACTGGCCCACGCCGTCCACCCGGAGCAAGTGTTTCTCCTCCTCCATCCATCCCTCCTCCTCGCTCCACATTTTCTCCTCCTGACAGGAAGTTCACTCACTCCGGCTTCATGGGAGCGTCTTCAGAGCTGCACTCAGCCTGGTCTCTTCTTCTGATTAAAAATCCAATATGCCTTCCCTGCAGCCCGCCTCCAGCATGATGGATGTGCTGCTTTGATTTCAGATTTATCATAAAACGAATCGTCATGACTTTTTCTGTCTTTTACAGCAAACTGGGTGAATTGATTCCAGATTATTTCATACAAGCTACAGTTCTGGAGTGGGACCAGAAGATGCTGCATTCACTGTCCTCCCGGCCTTTTCTGTGATGTTATGATGTTGACCTTTCTGGTTTGATCATACTGAAAATAAAGAAACAGAAGGGATGGATGTTTGTGGCTGATTTCAGGCCTGGAGGTGAACTTCTGGTTTGCCTCTGAGCAGACGGCGTAGTTCCCACCGATGTGAGCTGAAGCTGAAAGACTCAGATTAAGAAGGTTGGTGAACTGTCAAAGTCCAAAGTCAAGGATGAACTTTATCATTTATCATTTAATTTTGTTTTCACTGACCCAGAGTCGGCCTCTCCCATCCTTCTGGAAAGGTCAGAACACAGAGAAACTTTCAGAGCTTTTCTTTTATTTGAAGACGTCAACTTGTGGCTTTTAAACCGCGACACGACTTCAGCTGTGATTTCTAGAACGGTGATGTGCACGTGGAGCGCCGGGACATGGGATGGTCCTGTAAAGTTTCACAATAATGAAATTTAGAGATGTTAAATGTGTAAATCTGGAGGACGGAGTTAGTTGTACAAGCTGTTACGACCCCTACTCAACCTAGGGGTAGCTGGGTCGGTAACAAATCAAAATGGAACAAAACTTAAAGTATGCACAATAATTTATTACAATACAAACGGGTTCAAGTGTTACATAACAACCAAGGTAAGTAAAGAGATCCTAATTAACACAAGGTGTCCTCATTCGAGGTTAGAATTAACCAAACACAAGCTATTCTTAACCAAACAAAGTCCACTATATTTCCAAATGTATCACAAACCAAAATATTACTCTTACTCCCTTAAACAGAGTTTTTATATACACCAAATCAAGTATATTCAACAAACAAACAAAAGGTGTCCGCTAAACCAAGGAATACAAAAGAGGGCGCAGAATCTCAAACAATAACCTATTCCGGTGTCTAAATAAATAACTAAAGGGAAGATTAATGCTCCTACAAACCACCAAGGTTCTCAGTCCAGCTACTACGTCAAGCACAATCCCAGCACTGGCAAGCTGTGGGCCGAAAGAACACAGCTGCCATGGCCATGATCAGCGTTGCTGCCTCCTTTTTATAAGCCAGGCGTCGTGCTGGTTGGCTGAAGAGGAGGAAGTGCGGTGAAGGAGTCGTCCACTAAGGTGTCGGAGGCTTGTCTCCGAAGAAGGAAGGTGGAGCCGAAGGCGACCAATCACCAGGAAGGAGGAAGAAGGAGGAGGTCTCTGAGGCGAGGTGCAGGGTGCAGGCTATGCAGCATCTCACTAGCACGTACCCAGGCCAGAGGCCAGGGGACGTGACACAAGCGTCCAGAAACAGGAGGAACAAAAGTCAGTGATGGGGTTAGATCCAAGCTGGACAGAAGAAGGAAGACAAATTAAGGATGAGTGATGATCTGACATCCAACGACCAGGAAAGATTCCTAAACACAAAGAAACAGGATTCATAAAGATGGATGGATGATTGATGGATGGATGGATGGTGGATGGATGGATGGAAGGTTGATGGATGGATGGATGGATGGATGGATGGAAGGTTGATGGATGGATGGATGGATGGATGGTTGATGGATGGATGGATGATTGATGGATGGATGGTTGATGGATGGATGGATGGATGGATGATGGATGGATGGATGGATGGATGGATGATGGATGGATGGATGGATAGATGGATGGATGGATGGTTGATGGATGGATGGATGGATGGTTGATGGATGGATGGATGGATGGATGGATGGATGGAAAGTTGATGGATGGATGGATGGATGGAAGGTTGATGGATGGATGGATGGATGGATGGATGGATGGATGGTTGATGGATGGAAAGTTGATGGATGGATGATGGATGGATGATGGATAGATGGATGGATGGATGGTTGATGGATGGATGGATGGATGATGGATGGATGGATGGATAGATGGATGGATGGATGGATGGATGGATGGTTGATGGATGGATGGATGGATGATGGATGGATGGATGGATAGATGGATGGATGATGGATGGATGGATGGTTGATGGATGGATGGATGGATGATGGATGGATGGATGGATAGATGGATGGATGATGGATGGATGGATGGATAGATGGATGGATAGATGGATGGATGGATGGTTGATGGATGGATGGATGGATGATGGATGGATGGATGGATAGATGGATGGATGGATGGATGGATGGTTGATGGATGGATGGATGGATGATGGATGGATGGATGGATAGATGGATGGATGATGGATGGATGGTTGATGGATGGATGGATGGTTGATGGATGGATGGATGGATGATGGATGGATGGATGGATGGTTGATGGATGGATGGATGGATGATGGATGGATGGATGGATGGATGGATGGATGGTTGATGGATGGATGGATGGATGGATGATGGATGGATGGATGGATGGATGGTTGATGGATGGATGGATTGATGGATGGATGGATGGATGATGGATGGATGGATGGATGGATGGATGGTTGATGGATGGATGGATGGATGATGGATGGATGGATGGATGGAAAGTTGATGGATTGATGGATAGATGGATGGAAGGTTGATGGATGGATGGATGGATGGATGGTTGATGGATGGATGGGTGGATGGAAAGTTGATGGATGGATGATGGATGGATGATGGATAGATGGATGGATGGATGGATGGATGGATGGATGATGGATGGATGGATGGATGATGGATGGATGATGGATGGATGGATGGATGGATGGTTGATGGATGGATGGAAAGTTGATGGATGGATGATGGATGGATGGATGGATGGATAGATGGATGGATGATGGATGGATGGATGGATGGATGGATAGATGGATGGATGGATGGATGAACGTATACATTCATCCTCCCGTCAGGCCCCCCGGCTCATTGTTTCCTCTGATGGCGTCTGTCTAGGTGCCTGACTGCATTTCCTGTCGACCGTCATATCTGGGGCGGGTGACCGATCTAATTTCACAGCTGACAGCTGGCAAACACACTAACAGCCGTGTGTGTGTGTCACTTCCTCTCCAGTCACCTCCACCTGAAACTACCTGGAATGCAGCGTGTCCAGGTCAGCTGATGCCTGACTGGAAAGTCCTGTGAAACGAATGAGAGGAAGTAGCTGTGTGACTGGTCTCGCTGCAGGTGTTGGAGGAGAGTTGGTGGAAGCGTCAGGATGAATGTCAGGCTGGATGACTGGAATGGGAAGTGAAAGCACATCATTGGCTCATTAAGGTAAAGAGACGGTGTCTCTGTGGGTCCTTTTCTTCCTGATCTTCATCCAGGTCATTCAGCTCTGCAGGGAGTCATGTGATCCCGGTGTGCTGGAGACGAGATGCATCTAAAAGTTCCAGGATAGCGGATCTCCAGGACCAGACTTGGTCTGAGCTTTTGTCCTAGGAACTAACACTGTAATGTCCAGGAAACTATGACTTTTTTGGTTTTCTGTTAAAAGCTTGAGTTTGTGCAGCTTCTACCGGCATCACTGTGTAACTGCTGCTTATACGGAGTAACAGGACGTGTTTGAGGTCATTATAATATCTTTCTGTTCCTCCTTAAAGTCTTATTTTCATCCTTTTCACATATATTTGATTTTTATGTAAATATCTTAAGTATTTTTTTATTCATGCAAACACAATTTAAAAGAGAAAATAAAGGTTTGTACATGGACGAGGTATAAATAAGAGCGGTGTGTGCATGTTGCAACCAGGTGAAAGTAGCTCTACTCAAAGATGATGATGATGGCAATAAAAACTGAGAACTGCATATATTATGATATGAACCCTTTTGTGCACAGATGCAAGAGGACGTCATCGCCGTCATGTTCCCACGGACAGGATTCACCTGGCGTTTTATTCTGGAGCCCATTTTCCACCCAAAACTCTGTTACCGTGGCAACAAGGGGCCAAAGCTCAACCAAACTGTTGCATTTTCCTGTCAGCGTCGTCATGTAAACGGGCCTTAATGATCAAATCCACATCAGAGAGCAGTTTTCCTCGTCTACCTTCACGCCGCCTGTGTTCTACCATCACACTGTTTCCAGAGATAATTCTCTAACTGTCTCACCCTCCTGCACAAAAGACATTTCTCAATCGATGCACAGAGCTGGAGCTCGGAGCTTCAGAGGCTGATGGAGAGGAACAAAGGAAAAACGATCCATCCGCCGAGACACTGTCGCCTCCTCGTTTGTTCTTTTCTCTGTCCACATTTCTCTAAGTTCATCTCAGCAGCAGAGACGGTCATTACTAAAATATGTCCCATGTTTTCATGGCTGCTGGGAATGGACATTTATACGCTGACGTTAAAATTTCTCCGCCCGCAGAAACAGGTGAAGTGTTGCTGCTTGTCTCAGGAATCCTGACTTTCCTTCATTTGAACCACAGAAAGATTCCGTGTTTGAGATCTAACGACTGTTGGGACGTCGTATTTAACAGAACTGAAAATAGTGACGAGTTTATCTTTTTCCACCTTTATCGCCTGAATGCATCACCAGACGTCATATTTAACGTTCAGCTATGGAGTATTTTAAATGTGTGCAGCAGGTTCTGGTCTGGTCCAGTCTGGCTCGTGTTTACCTCTGTGTTTTTAAGGGACATGAGGACTGTGAAGCTTTAGAGGAGGAACTCTTCCTCAGGAGTCTGGGGTCCGTTTTTGTGCTTCGTAGTGGGAAAATCTAGAACCCAGACTCTGCTTAACACATGCAGCGACATCCCCGAACAAGACGCCTGGATGGTGGCAGATGTTCCAGAGCCCGGATGTACCCTTCAGCATCGATGGTGCCTTCGTCCACGTGAGAAAGTCCCACAGAGCTGCTTTAACCTGAACCTGCAGAGACCAGCTGTGTTAACTGAAGATGGCTTCCTGAAGCTGAGGCTTTCCCCCGACGTCTGTGAATGACCGAGACTTTCCTTCCACATCCAACATAAGACTCACCTACAACTGGGCTACTCACTTCTGTCCTACGAGAGCCGCAGACCTGCAGGTTTTCAGTGTTTCCCTGCTCCAACACACCTGACTCAGATTAATGAGGCCTGCTTTTAGCTCCACATGATGATTAGCATTAGCAACATGCACATGGTGAAGGCTTCATGTTATCTCTTCAGTGCATTTCATTGGTTTATATCTGCACACCTGTATGAACAGAGTTCAACTCAGGCTAAAGTCAACTTTATTTCACCATGAAGCTAAGCTAGCTGAGCAGCTAAGCTAGCTGAGCAGAAGCTAGCTGAGCAGCTAAGCTAGCTGAGCAGCTAAGCTAGCTGAGCAGCAGCTTCCCTCTTACTGTCATCCTCCTCTCTGTGTCTGCATTTAGCTTCTTTAACTTCATCCTTCCAATACAAACATCCTCTTCGTCTTGGACGATGGAGGGGTCGATCCAATCGAACAACCACACACCCCCAGACTTAGGCAAATGACCAACTACAAGCCCAAAACCCCCCACTCCACTGACGACCTGCGAACAGCCAACCTCTTAAATGGATTCTACTGTCGCTTTGATGGACCATCAGGCAGCCCTCACACCTCCACCAGCCCCAGTCCCAACAACAACAAAGACTCTTACCCCCCCTCCTACCCCGCCTCAGAGGAGAATGCATCATCAAGGACTTCCACAACGCCCCCCTCCTTCCCCACCCCCACAACCTTTTCCATTGGGGAAGAGCAGGTGAAGAAGCAGTTCGAACGTGTGAACCCCCGGAAAGCCCCCGGCCCAGACGGTGTCTCTCCAGCCACCTTGAGACACTGTGCAAACGAGCTGGCCCCAGTGTTTACGGACATTTTCAGTGCCTCACTGGAGGCGTGTCACATGCCGGACTGCTTCAAAAATTCCACTATAGTTCCTGTCCCCAAGAAGCCAAGGATCACTGGACTTAATGACTACAGACCTGTGGCACTGACCTCTGTGGTCATGAAGTCATTTGAGCGCCTGGTTCTGTCCCACCTCAAATCCCTCACGGCCCCCCTCCTGGATCCCCTGCAGTTGTCCTACAGAGCCAACAGGTCTGTAGACGACGCCATCAACATAGCCCTGCACTTCATCCTGCAGCATCTGGACTCACCGGGAACCTACGCCAGGATCCTGTTCGTGGACTTCAGCTCTGCCTTCAATACCATCCTCCCAGACCTCCTCCAAAACAAGCTGTCCCAGATGAACATGCCTGATCCCATCTGCAGGTGGATCACTGACTTCCTGACGGACAGGAGGCAGCACGTGAGGCTGGGGAAGAACATCTCGGCCTCCCGGACCATCAGCACTGGCACCCCCCAAGGCTGTGTACTTTCTCCTATGCTCTTCTCCCTGTACACCAACTGCTGCACCTCGAGCCACCAGTCTGTCAAACTTATTAAGTTTGCGGACGACACCACCGTTATTGGACTCATCTCTGACGGGGATGAGTCTGCCTACAGGATGGAGGTTGAACGTCTGGTGTCCTGGTGCAGCCACAACAACCTGGAGCTGAACGCCCAGAAGACAGTGGAGATTATTGTGGACTTTAGGAAGCACACAGCCCCACTCCCCCCCATCATCCTGACTGACATCCCCATCACCACTGTGGAATCATTCCGCTTCCTGGGTACCACCATCACCCAGGACCTCAAGTGGGAGCCCACCATCACCTCTGTCATCAAGAAGGCCCAGCAGAGGATGTACTTCCTGAGGCAGTTGAAGAAATTCAACCTGCCAACAAAGACAATGGTGCAGTTCTACACAGCCATCATCGAGTCCATCCTCACTTCTTCCATCACCGTGTGGTACGCTGGAGCCACCACCAGGGACGTACAGAGGCTACAGCGTATCGTGCGCTCTGCTGAGAAGGTGATCGGCTGTACTCTCCCATCTCTCCAGAACCTGTACGCCTCCAGGACACTGGGCCGTGCGGGCCGGATCGCAGCCGACCCTTCTCATCCTGGTCATGGACTTTTTGAGCCACTCCCCTCAGGCAGGAGGCTACGGTCCATCCGGACCAGAACCTCTCGCCACAAGAAGAGTTTCTACCCTTCTGCTGTTGGACTCATGAACAAGAACTCTAGGCCATAAACGCTCTGTCTCAGTCACAGGACCTGTGCTTCATGCAAAAAGAGACAAACATACCAAAGCTACTTTACTGTCACTTTAGCATACTCCCTTCTGGATTATGCTCTAATTCCATACCCATCCTGTATATTTTGTAATTTTGTGTTAAAGTGTAGAGACTTTATTTTGTTTTAAAATTTTTATTTTATATTTATTGCATGCTTAAACTTATAACTTATATTGTTTTTATGTCTGCACCAAGTACCGCAGCATTTTCCTAATGATGTGAACCTGTTCACTCATATGGCAATAAAAAACCATTCTGATTCTCTGACTCCCATTTCCTCTTCTCCTCGTTGTTCGATGCTGAGATGTTTTTACTGATTTAGGTCCAGTTCAGATATTTTGTGCTTTTCTTTTCTTCTCCTTCTGATTTAATGGACGCGTTCTCATCCTGGTGAAGGATTTATTCTGGTCCATCATCTCTACAGTCTTGTACTGTTGGGGATGTTCAGCCTTCTTTCCTCCATCTCATACTGAGCATGCTCAGAAAACCTCCAGGTACATCCAGCAGGTGGCTGCGGGAACTCATTTCAGCCTCTTGTCCTGACAACGTCTTACTTTCTGTTTTATAGCCCAAAGCCTGCGACCCCACATGACGGCTGCAGTGTTGAATCTAAAGCTTTGGCCTCCTGGCTCAGGTTCCAGCTCGCCACAAAGCTCCAGTGCAGCGAGATCCTCCCAGTTCGCTGCTGTTGATGATGATGATGAAGATGCTTTCTGCCAGCAGACCAGTGATGGATGCTGCTTATCTCAACGGAAACTAGAGCTGCAGAGTAAATGTCTGTGTGTTGACTGAGTGGGCTGGCAGAGCTGCGAGGCTTGGTAGGTGTGTTGGTCCGGAGTGAATTAACGTTGGTGTGTGATCACTCTGCATTATGGAGCAGCTCAATAAAGCGACACTGCAGGTCGTTGGCATGTCAATCTGCTTCTGCCACACACGCCTGCAGCAGACCCAGACAAGCACACACACATCTGCTCCCTACAGGCAGGCGTGACTTATATACTCTGAAGTGGAGGAGATAGCACGGTGATGTGATCAATAGCACTCTGTCCCAGTGTCCTCAGGATATATACCGTCTGAGGGCAGTAAAAAGCCACAGGACTCACTTTCTCTGTTTATTTCAGCTTATCTTCATCACCATCGCTGTCGCTCAGAGCTCCATCCTCTGCATCCTCCGCCCTCCTAAAGATCCTCCCTGAGCTCTGATTGGATGTCACGGCTGGCTTTAGATGCATCAGCGTGTGCTTTTCTGAAATGAGGGCACGAAAAGTCATGACGACATTTTCACAGCATCTAAACTCCTGCAGAACAGCAGCCTCCATCAGTCACTCGCTTCCCTGTCAGCTTATCTCTCTTCATGAGTTACTAAGCAGAAAAACAGCAGCTTGTCCGTTTGTCACCACTAAAATATTCCAACATCTTTGTTTCTTCTCTGCATGAACAACCTGCTACATGATCCCAAAGTTTACTGAGAAACACATGAAGCTAAAACCGTCGTTACCTTCAAGCAGTCATGGATGATGTCATCAGTCTCTCATCGTTGTGGAGGACTATCAGCTCCACTCTGACTGGACCACACGAGACCTGGTCCCCCTCCAGCCTGTCTGGTTCCTGCAGTCAGGACGAGGTCTGAACTCTTTAGTATCCAGAGGAGTTCATGGTCCATCAATGACTGCTGGTGTCCAGACCATCATCCCTCCACCACCGTGCTGACAGCTGCTATGAGGCGTTTAAGGACCAAACATGTCCACTGTGGTCTGGACTGTCCAGAGGACCTGGTTCCAGAAGTCTGGTGGTTTGTTCAGATGCAGCTTTGCCAGCCGAAGCCGTGCTGCCATGTTGTTTTTTTCTCCTGCAACCTTCCCAGGAAGCCGTACTGGTTCAGTCTTTTCTAACTGGACTGTCATGAACCTGAACATCAAACATGCTAACTGAGACCTGGAGAGTCCTGGAGAGATGAGATCTGAGTTTTTTCTGGATCAGCTGTTTTGTAAATAATCTCTCTCTGTAGGACGATGGAGTTGTGGTCGTCTGGAAATCTCCCCCAGACTGGTGCAACCAGCATCACTGCTCACGTCTTTAGTGTCTTTTAGCTTAGCGTCGTGTTTATTTTAGTTCCCTCATCATCTTCAGACCTGGTTAGGACTTGATGATTTTGCAAAGTTCTGATGTGTTAAACTTTTTTTTTACCTTGATATTGGAGGACTGATGCTAGACCATCACATTTAGAGAAAAATAATTGATTTTTAAACTCTCTTTATTGAGCATCAAGGTGAAAATCAGAAACCTAGAGGAAAAAAATGATCCTGAAGGGCCTTTCTTCTGTCCTGTAGCAGCTCTGATGGCTTTTACAGATTTTAATGTAAACTTTGGAGTCGGTGTGTGTAGAAGACGAGCTGCCAGGAGGGGAAATTAAAGATCAGTTAGACGTGATGACAGCAGGAAGTTCTGGATGTGAAGTCAGCAAAGCTTTCAGCTGCGTCACCTGACCGAGGTTTTAACATCACATGATGCTCCTGTTTTAAACCCTGATGAACCTTCATGCTTGGTGATAAATGTCATTTTCACACCTTTTGCTGGAAGAGACCAGTCCATTTTTACACCCTGAACAGCTGCTTGCCTTCATCTCCTGCTCTCCAGAGGTGTCAGGAAAGCTGTAAACCTGCAGAGCCAAGAGATGATGGCCGCTGAGATGCATGTAGCTGGAGAAGCGTGAGGATGGCAGAATGATCAGGATCATTCAGGACTGAGCTCTGCAGCCGCTGGTTAATCCTGCAGCAGATCTGACCACAACCATCCGGACCCCACACCACAGGGAGGAAGCAGCAGCTCACCATTTACAGGCTGCTTCAAGCAGTTTAATAAGCTACGGCTAATTGGCTCACTAGCCTGGAGCTTCCAGGACATCATGGGTGAAGTACCGAGGGAAGATTACAAAGAAAATCAAGTTTTTTTTAATCAAAATCTGAGGTTTGACATGAAAGAGATGGCATCTGTCTGACTTACTTATTCACAATAAATATGCAGTCATTAAAACTTTTACTCATGGCTTCTCCATAATGTTTAATTTCTAATAATCTTGGTGAATCCTGTAAATGGAGCCGCATGTGGACGGAGAATGCATCTGTGGGATGAGCAGCAGGGTTGAGGATGTGGATTATATCCGTGGAAAACTGTCTGGATCTTCTTGGACAAACGGCAGATTCTGCTGTTGTTTGGTGTCGTTTGTTGGATTTGAATCATCACGTCCTCAACTCTGCTGCTTGTCCCACACATGCTTTTTTTTTGCACATCGGCTTTTTTAGGCAGTAAGCAGAAAATGTTGATGGTGGGATGTGACATCAGCTCTGTGATGTGTGAGCAGGAGGATGGATGAAACATCCTGAATGGAAACGCAGTAATCAGGAATATGTGGTAAAACCAGAATAATTTATACAGAATTCTTGTTTCCATGCTGATCTTTACCACTTAGGAGCATAAAAATTCAACTTTTCACTCAGTTCCAGTGGAGGAAACTGTACTGGTGATACTCGTGTGTGATCTGGAAGTGTGGATTTCTGCCCAACGTGAAGTCTCGTTGAAATGTTCAATGAGCAATCAGCCCGTCTTTAATGTCTTGAATGAAGTGAAGCTAAACTCACGAATCAAGCAGCTGCTGTCAGCTCGGTTCAGATGCAGCTGCACGCCTCCTCCCAGCTTTGGCCTGCACTTGTAGTCAGCATTAACTCCACAATGAGGCTGGAAAATCAGCTGATTGTTGGAGAAACAGAAGCAATCAGCTGATAGGAGGAAGAAGCCACGCTGCTGTGGGCACGTTCGTGATCCAGTTCATCGTACAGAACATGTCTACGCTTCAGAAACTGGAAGGAAGGACTTTTAAGGTGAAGTATGACTAATTTATTTCAATATTTTAAACAAGAAGAAACACAATAAGATGTTTAAGAAAAGTGCTGAACAGATAGTAAAGAAACGCAGACTGTCTCACATGAAATGACGTTTTTCTCCCTCGTTTCAGCAGATTTAGACCCGAAACGATTCAAATCCAAAGAAAGAAATCACAAACCCAAAAATCATGTTTAGAAAGAACTTCACGTTTCCAGCATTGTACAGCCTCAGAAGAAGGAGCTTCCGGTAGTTTCCAGAAGTTTGAATATTTAATGTAAACAGTTTCTGATGTTAACATGAAGAATTCTCATAGTGAAGTGAATTAACTGGACTCCTAAAAGCTAAAAGCCGCCTGGAACAATGACTGAGGAGATCTGCAGTTTAATAAACACCATTCATTAACACGTTTCCGTGGCAACACTGGAAGATTTTTATTTAATAATGTGTGCACAAGATGAACTGCACAGAATAATAACTTAGATTTTATCCTACAAATGACATGAATATTAATATTACTGACATGTTCTCAGCTTTGTTCCCAGCTTCATCCTCATCATCATCCTCACTAACATTCTCCTGCTGCACCACGTTTGTCAGATTAAAAACATGCTTTCAACCAAATCCTGATTTATGTTTTAGTCCCAAACGACCGCTGTCGGTGCCTAAACCTAACCAAACACGTCGGGCGAGTTTACCATGTGAGAATGAGACTGAAAATGATTTGAGCAGAAAACTGAAAGGAAAACTAAGCAGACAACCATCAGGAGCACCTGCAGGAAGACGAGCTGAGAAAAACAACAGAGACAGAAAACATGACTGTAGCTGTTGCTGGTTGAACCTGCAGGATCACGAGGTGAATATAAGTGTGTGGGTTAGTAAACAAACCAAAACTACCCAAGTAATCCAGATTTACTGAGACCCCGTCCATCCTCTACATTCTGTTTTTCCTCCATCAGGATGGAGACTGATGCTTCCTACAGAACGTCCTTCATTAAATCTCTGCTGCGCTGCTTCACGTAACTCGGTGGGATGTGTTGCTTCACAAATTTACTTTTTATTATTCTCTGTTTTTATTAATCACCGTATCTGCTTTCCTGCTGTTGTGTCGCAGCTTTTTCAAAGAGGAATTTCCATTGGACAATAAACTAATCGGAGTCTGAAAACATGAAGAATGAGTCGTGTTTAACGATGACTGCAACCTCGCCCCTCCAAGGATCAGAAGCAGACAGAGGGGGTCCCGAGGCTCGGACAGCCAGCAGCCACCATGGCAATGAAACCTGGTCAGTCCACCACAGGGACAACCAGAAGATGGCAGGGAAAGGGCCTGGACAGAGCCCCCATTGCCATGGAGCATAGACCTTGGAGACCAGGGACAAGCCAGCATGAGTGGAGTGCAAGACCCTGCAGGACCCCGATGCCAAGAAATCAGACAAAGAAGTGAGAAGCTTCAGCTGAAATGGTGCGTTCACTGACCACAACCTGAGCAGATATGGAGGAATGTTTGGCCCAAATTTGGCCCACATCTGCAGCTTCTTCTTTTGTCCAAATTCTGACTTGAATGACGGCATTCAGGGTGAGCACGGCTGCCGCGTAACCTTTGGACCAAGATTCTTACAGCATCTGAAATGTTCCATGTCAAAGCCAGTTTATGACATTTGGGCCACATCTGGCCCATGCTGCACCTGCCAGGGCCAGAATTGGCCCAGATTATCTGAGGATCTGGGGGTCACTCCATCATCTTGTGTAGAAAAAAAAGAAAACATTTCAGTTTGGGACTGAAGGTTTGTGGCAGGTTGTGGTTTTATATCTGTTTCTTCATGTTCATGTTTCATAAATGTCTCGTTAAGCAGAATTCTGCCTGGATAGAAAGAAAAAGTTGCTCACTCATGTGATGGTCATGTGATCAGTCATGTGGTGAATCATTTGCCATAGACTAAGCATAAACCTGCTTTTTAAGCTTACGCTCACGTAGCAACCGCTCCACCAAGTAGAACTGGTCTCATTCTTGCTTGTGTACTAGGGTTGATACCGGAGGAGTCCACTAGGGGGCGCATTACATAACTCAGATAGAGATGTTAATTTTGTAAGAAAGAAACAAAACAATAAACATGGAGACGACAGAGGAAGCCACTGATAATTGCCACTGGCTAATTTAGAGATCAGCAGGAAAAACACCAGCATAGATGGATGTAAGGACCCTAAACCAGAACCAGGTCTGGTCTCTATGTTCTATCATCTTTACTGGTGTCCACCCTGTGACCTTCCGTCTGGTCTAACTGGTCCCTGCAGTGCCCCCTACTGGTTACTGGAATACTGCAGACGTTTGCCTCAAGCCTGCTTCCGTCCCGTAAGCTCATTCTCTGCAGGAAGTCCTGCTGCTGGTCTTTGGTTAACATTTTACTTCCAGAGAATTACTAAAGTGAGATGCATAACTTAAACTGAAATAGATGTCTAGGGAGAGACACATATGTGGAACTGTTCGGGAAGGAATCCAGTCCAGGACCGCCTCATTTTTCCTCCCCAGAGGTTGGTGCCGCCCCCTCTGACTGAACTGTGACTTTTTCATGAACTTCTCTGTAATTTAAATAAAGTTGGGGGAGCAAGCTGAAATATGCTGGACATTATCTCAGCTTTGTTCACCACACCCACCCATCAGCACAACCAGTTTCCCTGAGTTACTGGACACGTGAAAGTAACCTGATCCCACCTGACGACAGGTGCACTGTGTGGTGGGGGAGGGGCGGCTGGGGAATGTGGTGGAGGTAGGAAGCTCGAACTAATGATCTGTGTGTGTGTCAGCTGTTGATTCAGCTGGTTTTCAGGTTTAATTTGGAGCCAGAGTCTCTGGAGTGGGAACATACTGCAGCATCGCCTCCAGGGGGCGCTGTGTGTGGGAGGTGTTATAGATACAACACCAAAAGTAAAACAATAAGGTTTACTTAGATCATTATCATTATTATTTCTTATTATATATATATATATATATATATATATATATATATATATATATATATATATATATATATGTACACACACACACATAAAACACACAGACCAACAGTGACCAAACCTTTTCTCATCTCATCGTTCTCTCAAGTTTTGGCTTTCAGGAGAAAAAATATTGTTATTGAAACAAACACACAACAGAAACTATTTCCATGTTTCCACTTTTTCCTCATTTCCAGTTATTCCTGCTACTATTTACCTGCTATCCTCACTAAACCAACTCCAGCTCAGCTGCTTTGTGGCGCCACCGTGCATCAGAAACGTCTTCTTGGCTTTATTCCAGCCATAGAGGAGCATTATTTTTCTTCTTTTCACACACACATAGAACTTTCTGCTCACTGGTTGATCTTTGGCTGTGAGGAAAAACACGTCCTGCTGCTGGAAAGCTGCTCATCACGTTTTATTTCTTTTTATCTAGTTTATAAAAACATTTTAATATTTAATCTGGAATAAGTGTTCTGGTGGTTTTAATCTGCAGCAGCCTGCTGGTGTTAAACAGGAAATACGTTTCTTTTTTCTTCCTTTTTCTTTTATGTTCAAAACTTAGTGAAGAGAAAACTAAACAAACTAAAAACACCAGAACAGCCTGAAGCTTGTAAACTTGAAATGAAGATTTGTTTTTAAACCTAAAATTCAGAAGCTTGATCTAAAATCTGTAAATTAAAGCTGGTGCTTGATATGAGTTCAGGTTCACAGATGTCCCTGAACGCAGCAGGGACGTGGTTTTGACTGGACCACTGGTCTCTGTCCCTGCCGGATCCATGAATAACCGGTTGATTAAAAGATGGGAAGTTTAATGACTGAAAATGGACATTGTTGTTTTTTTTATTTCACTTTTACTGAAATCCTTCTGTAAATATATTCTAATAAATCTTTTACAGTCTGGTGTTCATCCACATTTCTATCTTCTACAATAAAAACAAGAGCTTGGTGAGAACTGAAGCACGTGAAGAGGCTCCGCATGTCTGCAGGGTTACAGCTGATGATCACGGCTCTGATCAGACCGGCTTGCTGGATCAGGTGGACTCAGCTGGACTTGCTGCTTCGTGTTTGGACGTTTTTCTGTTTGTATGTTTTAGGAACAGCTGGAGCTTCTTCTGTAAACATCTGGTTCAGACTGAGTCACGTTGATAAATCTGGTCAAATTATTATCAGAAGAATTTTCATTTATTTAAAAAGAGAGGAGACTGATACCCGGACCAGTTCCAGAGAGGAGTCTGATACCCGGACCAGTTCCAGAGAGGAGTCTGATACCCGGACCAGTTCCAGAGAGGAGTCTGATACCTGGAGGTTGTACCTCTGTTCTACTTTTAGAACCTGGTTTTGGTCTGTTGGGAAAACTGGGAACTGCGGGATCTTTAGGATCTTTGGGATCTTTGGGATCTTTGGGATCTTTGGGATCTTGAGCTTCTTGGTCAGACTGTGAAATTTGTGCGCGCACGTCAAAGATCTCCTTAAAAATACTGGAAGCAGAACCTGGAACGATCTGCTGGATTTTTTTTTTTTTATCAGAGCCCTACGCGCACGGGAGTGTGGGCATGCGCGTGCGCCGCTCCCCCTTTCTTGTCGTGTGTCTTTAAATGGCGTGTGCTGGCGCCGAGTGGAGGGCGGACCCAGGTTACACGCGCGTGCGCGTAGTGTGTATGTATAAATACATTTGTGCGTGTGTGAGAGTGAGAGCGTGCGCGCGCCTCCTGCCCGCAGCCGCCGTAAGTCGCACCGAGCAAACAGCGGCTCTTTTTGTGCTGGACGCACCTGGAGGAGCGAGACCACCCGAACCCGGTACCGAGCCCGGTACCGCCTGGCGCTCACCGCCCCCCGCCGCCGCTCCTGCCGCTCCTGCCGCTCCGGAAACGCACCGCTTCCAACAGGATTTTACACAAACTGCGGCTCCGCTCAGAGTTGGAAGCTGATTTTAGCAGGTGGAACTTGTGGAGGTCTGAAGATCTGAGGTCAGTATCTGTAAGAAAAACCTTTGGACCTGAATGTTGATGGGGGGGGGGGGGGGGGGTCTTTCCGTGAGGGGGGGCAGAGAAGGCTCGAGTTTCCGCTCCTGACGGACAGGTATCACTGGACTTTGGGGGGAGTTTTTCTTCCTATTTTCCTTTTTTTTTCTCCCATTTTGAGGCTCAGAAACGTGAATGTTTCCATCCGGATGAGGCGCGAGCCTCCCCGAAGGCGCAGCAGCGGTTTTAGGATTCAGACCCAGCGTTTGTGCCATGTTGGCCTCAGACTGGCGCGTGTAGGATTACACCTCCACGCGCTCCGCAGGTTCACGATGAACGATGAGTTTCGTTTGTATTTCTTTATGTTGTAGGTTCGCGAACCTGCGACCAGCGTCTCAAACATTTAATAAAATAAAACATCAGATTTCTGATTAAATGTGAAGAGGATGAAGCCTGGAACGGGCGCGCGCTGCAGGATTTCCTTCACCTTGTTTTTTAGGATGCTAAATAATAGATGAGATGAGCGGCAGGTGTCCGGTTTACGCGCATTGTTCTCGGCCGCAGGCTCGCGCGTTAAAATGTCAAATAAATGCGCCGTGAAGCCGCGCGCGCGCCTCTCTGCCCTGCAAACGTGCCTGATGAACTCTTTAAATATAGATGCATATTTTCGTGTAACAGGAGCTCCGTTTGGTCCGTGACCTTGTGTGTGTGCGCGCGCGTGTGTGAGATGGACATCACCTCTACCCGGTGTAGCGCCACATTCCTCCATCATCATCATCATCATCATCACCCTCTTCTTCCTCCAGGTCTCAGCTCAGAAACAAAGATCATTTCCTCCACATCAGAGTTTCTGCTACTAAATTAATTTTGGTGGAAACGAGACGAAATTTTTTTTAATTTAGTTTCCAGATAAAAAACAAAAAAACAAAACAAACAAACAAAAAAAAACAAAAAAAAAAAAAACGA
Organism: Melanotaenia boesemani; assembly: GCF_017639745.1. NCBI lineage: Eukaryota > Metazoa > Chordata > Actinopteri > Atheriniformes > Melanotaeniidae > Melanotaenia > Melanotaenia boesemani. The sequence goes on from NC_055701.1 coordinate 1,079,577, forward strand.
ATTCGACCCGCAAACATTCCGCTGCGGCAGGACGACGTTTCTGTTTTCATGCTCCAGGTTTTTCTGCCTGCTTCTGGCTCTGGTCTCGGTTTGAGGCCTGTTTTTTTCTGCCAGCATTTTCCTCGTTTAGAGGAATTCTGTCGGTTTTCTCTGCGACATTTGCAGCCAGTTTGGCGCTTTTCATTTTGGACAATTTGCGGGCCTTTTTTTTTACAGGCGTTGCGCCACATGAAGCGGACCTGCCGCAAACCAAGAAAATAATAAAACCCGAGCCTCCATCTCCAGCCTGCCTGATCCCAGTTTCTCCTCCTGTAATCTGCGCAGCGCAGACGCCGCGTGTCGGACCTGAAGACTTAATGGGATTAAAGCTTTTCCGTCTGCATGCGGAGGGAATTCCTAATCAGGACTTTTTATTTCAAATCGGACTTGAGGATGGGCGTGACCCGTGCAGGAAATGCGTCTGTTTCCCTGCACGAGGCCCAAAAAAGATGCTGCACGAAACAAACGTTTAAGTTTTAAATGAAGAGAAAAATAAATCTTTTTAATTATAATTAATTTTTAAATATTAAACATACAGATGTTATTAAAATGAATCTAAACCACGGTTTAATTAGGAAAATGATATGAAATAAATAAAGATGGAGGCTGCAGAGTAACGTTGCTGGGTTCGGGTTGGGTGGGGGCAGGATGGAGGCTGTTTGGGGTAAATTATCTGCCCCCATTTTTTTTTCTTTCTTTTTTTCCCCGGTTGGCCGTCGATTACCCGCGCTGACAAATCAGGCGCGTGCAGCCAAGGGCTCTCAAGGTAACACCGGCTCCTCTGGGTGGGGACACGCGCAGCTTCTGCAGGATTTTGGAGAATTTTCTTTTTTCTTTTATTCCACGTTTTCCTCAGAGATGCAGGCGCGTGCTGCGGCAAATTTCACATTTCTCTCATTTCTCTGCAGCTTTTAAAATATTCACTAAAGCGGAAATTTAATAGAATTTAAGTGAAACACAAATTAAACCCAAAATGAAAAAAATGGAAAAATGAAGCGCGTGACGTTACATAAATACTGGTGGAAGGAGGTGGTTGGTAGTGTATTAAAATGTGTGTGTGTGTGAGAGAGAGAGAGATGGAGAGGTGTGTGGTTCGTGCATGTGCGCTTACAGTGGTGTGTGAAAGTGTCCAATCATCAGTGCGGTGCGAACAATTATCCCTTTTAACTGTCGGTGTGCGCGCACACGTAGAAACGCCCGTGTGATGGTGTGCATGCAGATGATGATGCGCGTGTGTGCGGTGTTTGTGGGTGCTCTCTAACTGATGATGTAATGCTGTGAAGGGTGCTGCAGCAGAACCAGCGAGCCCGGAGAAGGCGTGTCCTGCCCGCTCAGGAGCGCGAGAACACGGTGCCCACGCTGCACGCGCGCGCGCGCGCAACCTCTCACTTTCACGCTTCTTCCCGTTTTGGATTTCCAGGCCTATTATTATTATTATTATTATTATTATTATTATTATTATTATTATTTTATTATTATTATTATTATTATTATTTATTATTTTTATTATTATTATTATTGTTATTATTACGTCATATTTAATCTTAATTTTCCATGAAGTAAAATAAATTTTCCTGTTTTTAATTGTTAGAAATTAAACCTGAATTTGTTCAAATTTTACTTCAGATTGAAACAAATTTCCTTTTTTTTAAAATCAGTTCCACATTAAAACGTAGAGATTATTTTTAAAAACGTTTTAACTGATAAAACTGATAAAAAACGTAAAACCAGAACAGAATCCTGGTTTTTGGACCTTTTTATTCCTGCTTTTCTACAAGCTCCTGCAGGCCTGAGAAGCTCCACGTGTCTGGAGCCAGTTTTTATTTCTCTGTAAATTTCCTGAAAAACGTAAATTATTTAACTGATTTATTAAAACGTGCAAAAACATAAATATAAAAATGAGTCAGAACCAGAACCAGTTCTAAGCAGCTTCAAGTCAATATTTTTTATTCTTCGTCCCAGTCTGGATCCAGTCTCCAGGATCCAGGACTTTCCAAAGCTCTTCTTTGGATGTTTCTGCCTTTGGTTCGGGTCTCGGTCCAGATGACGCCACACTGCTTCAGTAATGTTGAGGTCCGGGTTCTGGGGAGGATCCAGTTCTTGTGTGATGTGACCTACCTCAGCCTTTACTGGCTTCCTGACAGCCACGTTTCCATGGAGACCATTTCTGATGAGGCTTCAGCCAACAGCAGATGGGTCAGCTGAAGGTCCAGATGCATATCTCAGGTCTTGGTTCAGGTCTTTGCTGATTTTACACGTGAAACTACAGAAACGGGAACAAATGATGCGACTTTGTGACAAAGATCCAGTTCAAACCGGTTCGTTGCTGAGTTTTCTGTTATGTGCCGGACTGGACTTCAGAAATCTGGAGAACTATTGATAAAAGGTTCAGGAGCTGAGGACCGAAAAGGCCATTTAGGGTCCAGATCTTGAACCGGTCCGTAAACACGTCTTTGGGTCTGTGAAGTCGCTCAGCTTCCAGAACTCCAGCCTGGATCTTCTCCTTCATCCGAACCTGAAATGGAGGCGGGACGCTGCGTCCTGCAGGGAGCGTCCAGCCGCGGAGGAGAAACGGCGAGCTGCGGAGGACATTTTATCGTTGCGTCTGGACGTTGCTGTGTGTGTGTGTGTGTGTGTGTGTGTGTGTGTGTGTGTGTGTGTGTGTGTGTGTGTGTGTGTGTGTGTGTGATCAGGGCACCTGCTGTAAAATTACCGGGAAGTGGCACCCATATAAACACAAGGGCTACTTTTCTTTGCATGTACACACACACACTCACACACACTCTCCGCGCTGGTCCGCGCGGCTGTTAATAGGACCCACAGAGCTGCTGGCTTTTGTCAGGCGGGGTGTGTGGATTCGTCCCTGTGGGGTTTGTCAAAGAAGCCTTTCACGAGAACAATGATCTATACCGTTTAGCCTTTTAACCCCTGATGCTGCCCGCACTGCTACACACACACACACACACACACACACACACACACACACACACACACACACACACACACACGCAAACACACGGTGTGGAAACCGTGTCTGCGGTGGTAAACAGTGTTTATGATCTTGTGTGTGAATGTTCAGATGTGTCTGATAATCTGAGATTTTAAAGGCCTCAGCTGGTTTTTCTCTGCTGGTTTTAAGAAAAACAGAATTTGTAAAAATAACATTTTAACACATTTTTAATAAATACACAAAGCTGTTAATTCCTATTTCAAGATGAGAGAAAACATTTCTTTTCTAATATTAAAGAAATCTTTATATTTTATGCGAAGATAAAAGACTTGATGAGCTGCTGTTTTCCATTTAAAGGGTTTGATAAGCAGCTGAGAAGATGTGACCCTGCAGCACAGAAAAGGCGCTGCTGAGACCAGATAACCACTCAGAATAAGGAAAAAATCTCAGGATCTCAACGTGGAGACAACCTCTCATTAAAACACACGGAGCATAAAAAGGTGCTGAAATGCTTCGTTCTGGATGAAAAGCGGCGTCACGCTTCCTTCTGGCCTTTTCAACAGGAAACTGAGAATAATTGACTCGAGCAGAAAGAAATTTACATCATATAAAAATACAGATCAAATGTTTAAAACTTAGACTTTTCAGTTTTAATTAAAAAAAAGCATTTTTCTTTATTTTTCAGAATTTAGACAGTTTTTAATGAAGAAGATGATCAAGATGATGCATAAAAACTAAGTGTTTTATTTCCTCCTGCTTTTGATACAGATGAATTCATTTAAGTTTTTTTTCTGGGGAAATAAACATTAAAATTTTTATTTTAAATATTAAAGACACATGATGCTCAGAAAATCCTCATCATGGTGAAAATGTGGATGTTTAATTTACTGACTATGACTAATTAATAATCATCATGAAAATGTTCAAAGACAAATAAAAAAATCATAGAAAATGCAAGTAATTTATTTCCATGTAAAACCTGACGTCAGCTGGGAGATCTGTCCAGTCTGGAAGCTCCAGGTTTGGATAGGGAATCTGATGTACAACATGCCTGGAAAAAGTAGTTCCAGGGTGATGTTCAACATGGTGTAAAAAGTAGTTCCAGGGTGGTGTTCAACATGGTGTAAAAAGTAGTTCCAGGGTGATGTTCAGCACGGTGTAAAAAGTAGTTCCAGGGTGATGTTCAGCATGGTGTGAAAAGTAGTTCCAGGGTGATGTTCAGCATGGTGTGAAAATTAGTTCCAGGGTGGTGTTCAGCACGGTGTAAAAAGTAGTTCCAGGGTGGTGTTCAGCATGGTGTAAAAAGTAGTTCCAGGGTGGTGTTCAGCATGGTGTAAAAAGTAGTTCCAGGGTGATGTTCAGCACGGTGTAAAAAGTAGTTCCAGGGTGATGTTCAGCATGGTGTGAAAAGTAGTTCCAGGGTGATGTTCAGCCTGGTGTGAAAAGTAGTTCCAGGGTGATGTTCAGCATGGTGTAAAAAGTAGTTCCAGGGTGGTGTTCAGCATGGTGTAAAAAGTAGTTCCAGGGTGGTGTTCAGCATGGTGTGAAAAGTAGTTCCAGGGTGATGTTCAGCATGGTGTAAAAAGTAGTTCCAGGGTGGTGTTCGGCATGGTGTAAAAAGTAGTTCCAGGGTGGTGTTCGGCATGGTGTAAAAAGTAGTTCCAGGGTGATGTTCGGCATGGTGTAAAAAGTAGTTCCAGGGTGATGTTCGGCATGGTGTAAAAAGTAGTTCCAGGGTGGTGTTCGGCATGGTGTAAAAAGTAGTTCCAGGGTGGTGTTCAGCATGGTGTAAAAAGTAGTTCCAGGGTGGTGTTCGGCATGGTGTAAAAAGTAGTTCCAGGGTGGTGTTCAGCATGGTGTAAAAAGTAGTTCCAGGGTGGTGTTCGGCATGGTGTAAAAAGTAGTTCCAGGGTGGTGTTCAGCATGGTGTAAAAAGTAGTTCCAGGGTGGTGTTCGGCATGGTGTAAAAAGTAGTTCCAGGGTGGTGTTCAGCATGGTGTAAAAAGTAGTTCCAGGGTGATGTTCGGCATGGTGTAAAAAGTAGTTCCAGGGTGATGTTCGGCACGGTGTAAAAAGTAGTTCCAGGGTGATGTTCAGCCTGGTATAAAAAGTAGTTCCAGGGTGATGTTCAGCCTGGTGTAAAAAGTAGTTCCAGGGTGATGTTCAGCATGGTGTTAAAAGTAGTTCCAGGGTGATGTTCAGCACTGTGGAAAAAGTAGTTCCAGGGTGATGTTCAGCATGGTGTAAAAAGTAGTTCCAGGGTGATGTTCAGCATGGTGTTAAAAGTAGTTCCAGGGTGATGTTCAGCACTGTGGAAAAAGTAGTTCCAGGGTGATGTTCGTCATGGTGTAAAAAGTAGTTCCAGGGTGATGTTCAGCATGGTGTAAAAAGTTGTTCCAGGGTGATGTTCAGCTCAGTGTAAAAATTAGTTCCAGGGTGATGTTCGGCACGGTGTAAAAAGTAGTTCCAGGGTGATGTTCAGCCTGGTATAAAAAGGAGTTCCAGGGTGATGTTCAGCACGGTGTAAAAAGTAGTTCCAGGGTGATGTTCAGCACGGTGTAAAAAGTAGTTCCAGGGTGATGTTCAGCACGGTGTAAACAGTAGTTCCAGGGTGATGTTCAGCACGGTATAAAAAGTAGTTCCAGGGTGATGTTCAGCCTGGTGTAAAAAGTAGTTCCAGGGTGGTGTTTAGCACGGTGTAAAAAGTAGTTCCAGGGTGGTGTTCAGGATGGTATAAAAAGTAGTTCCAGGGTGATGTTCAGCACGGTGTAAAAAGTAGTTCCAGGGTGATGTTCAGCCTGGTGTAAAAAGTAGTTCCAGGGTGATGTTCAGCACGGTGTAAAAAGTAGTTCCAGGGTGATGTTCAGCACGGTGTAAAAAGTAGTTCCAGGGTGATGTTCAGCATGGTATAAAAAGTTGTTCCAGGGTGATGTTCAGCTCAGTGTAAAAATTAGTTCCAGGGTGATGTTCGGCACGGTGTAAAAAGTAGTTCCAGGGTGATGTTCAGCCTGGTGTAAAAAGTAGTTCCAGGGTGATGTTCAGCCTGGTGTAAAAAGTAGTTCCAGGGTGATGTTCAGCACGGTGTAAAAAGTAGTTCCAGGGTGATGTTCAGCACGGTGTAAAAAGTAGTTCCAGGGTGATGTTCAGCACGGTATAAAAAGTAGTTCCAGGGTGATGTTCAGCCTGGTGTAAAAAGTAGTTCCAGGGTGGTGTTCAGCACGGTTTAAAAAGTAGTTCCAGGGTGGTGTTCAGGATGGTATAAAAAGTAGTTCCAGGGTGATGTTCAGCACGGTGTAAAAAGTAGTTCCAGGGTGATGTTCAGCCTGGTGTAAAAAGTAGTTCCAGGGTGATGTTCAGCACGGTGTAAAAAGTAGTTCCAGGGTGATGTTCAGCATGGTGTAAAAAGTAGTTCCAGGGTGATGTTCAGCATGGTGTAAAAAGTAGTTCCAGGGTGATGTTCAGCATGGTGTAAAAAGTAGTTCCAGGGTGATGTTCAGCATGGTGTAAAAAGTAGTTCCAGGGTGGTGTTCAGCACGGTGTAAAAAGTAGTTCCAGGGTGATGTTCAGCACGGTGTAAAAAGTAGTTCCAGGGTGATGTTCAGCATGGTGTAAAAAGTAGTTCCAGGGTGATGTTCAGCATGGTGTAAAAAGTAGTTCCAGGGTGATGTTCAGCATGGTGTAAAAAGTAGTTCCAGGGTGATGTTCAGCATGGTGTAAAAAGTAGTTCCAGGGTGATGTTCAGCATGGTGTAAAAAGTAGTTCCAGGGTGGTGTTCAGCACGGTGTAAAAAGTAGTTCCAGGGTGATGTTCAGCACGGTGTAAAAAGTAGTTCCAGGGTGATGTTCAGCATGGTGTAAAAAGTAGTTCCAGGGTGATGTTCAGCATGGTGTAAAAAGTAGTTCCAGGATGATGTTCAGCATGGTGTAAAAAGTAGTTCCAGGGTGGTGTTCAGGATGGTGTAAAAAGTAGTTCCAGGGCGATGTTCAGCATGGTGTAAAAAGTAGTTCCAGGGTGGTGTTCAGCATGGTGTAAAAAGTTTTTCCAGGGTGGTGTTCGGCATGATGTAAAAAGTAGTTCCAGGGTGATGTTCGGCATGGTGTAAAAAGTAGTTCCAGGGTGATGTTCGGCACGGTGTAAAAAGTAGTTCCAGGGTGGTGTTCAGCATGGTGTAAAAAGTAGTTCCAGGGTGATGTTCAGCACGGTGTAAAAAGTAGTTCCAGGGTGATGTTCAGCATGGTGTGAAAAGTAGTTCCAGGGTGATGTTCAGCCTGGTGTGAAAAGTAGTTCCAGGGTGATGTTCAGCATGGTGTAAAAAGTAGTTCCAGGGTGGTGTTCAGCATGGTGTGAAAAGTAGTTCCAGGGTGATGTTCAGCATGGTGTAAAAAGTAGTTCCAGGGTGATGTTCAGCATGGTGTAAAAAGTAGTTCCAGGGTGATGTTCAGCATGGTGTAAAAAGTAGTTCCAGGGTGGTGTTCAGCACGGTGTAAAAAGTAGTTCCAGGGTGATGTTCAGCACGGTGTAAAAAGTAGTTCCAGGGTGATGTTCAGCATGGTGTAAAAAGTAGTTCCAGGGTGATGTTCAGCATGGTGTAAAAAGTAGTTCCAGGGTGATGTTCAGCATGGTGTAAAAAGTAGTTCCAGGGTGATGTTCAGCATGGTGTAAAAAGTAGTTCCAGGGTGATGTTCAGCATGGTGTAAAAAGTAGTTCCAGGGTGGTGTTCAGCACGGTGTAAAAAGTAGTTCCAGGGTGATGTTCAGCACGGTGTAAAAAGTAGTTCCAGGGTGATGTTCAGCATGGTGTAAAAAGTAGTTCCAGGGTGATGTTCAGCATGGTGTAAAAAGTAGTTCCAGGATGATGTTCAGCATGGTGTAAAAAGTAGTTCCAGGGTGGTGTTCAGCATGGTGTAGCATCTCTTCTATTAACATGTCTGGAAACGTCTGGGAAGTGAGGAGAGCAGTTGCTGGAGTTCTAGGAGAGGGATGTTGTCCCATTCTGGTCTGATGCAGGATTTTAGCTGCTCTACAGTCCTGGACCTTGGTTGCTGGATTTCTGCTTCCAGGAAGCTCCAGATGTTGTGTATTGCTGAAAGGTCTAGACTGCAGGCAGGCCAGTCCAGCAGCCGGACTCTTCACAGACAGTGGTTTCTGATTCTCGTAATGATATTCTACACTGTAGATGGAGGATCTTCAAAGTCTGTGGAACATTTTTCTGAAACTGTTCCAACTTTTTCCAGACGAGTTGCTGTATCAGATTCACCATCAGCTCATATTTTCATCACATGGTGAAACGTCTCAGTTTCATCCTCTGATGTGTTGTTGATCTGCTACTGGGAATAAAATTTGACCTGATGGGATTCTGGTTTTATTTACAGTTTACACACAGTCCAAGCGTCATGTCAAACATATAAACACATTTCTTCTTTCCTAGCTGGTTTCCCAAACTGGAGATTTAAATGTGTTTATAGTTTGTGTCTTTGTGGCATCTGTAAACAGTCCAAGTAGTTTGTTTTAGGCTGCAAACTGAAATTGTGGCAGGTGAAAGTAATGGCTCTGGTGTCATTTACAACCCCACCAATCACCTTCTACCTCTTTGTTGATGGTGGATAAAGGCAACATCATGCATGTGCCACAAAAGCAAAACAGATAGAAATTAAAAGGAACATAAAATACATGAGTGCTGTAGTCTCTGTGCACATACATGCCAACGTTCCTAGGATCACTTTAAAATGACGTCCTGCTGCAGGATACCTGTCTGGCCAAGGTTCTGATCCACACAGAGACGTCAGAGTGAGCTGATAATAAGCTGCTCACCAGGTCAGAACCGGCTGGGTGGACGTTCCTCATCGTTTATTTATAGAGAAGTAATGACATGTGTGATCACCAGATCCTGTTTCTCTCGGCATAGACATTTCCTGCTCAGCAGAGAACGTGGAGCAACCTCTCAGAATGTAAACAAAACTCCACCGTCAGGCCTCAAATGGTCACCGAGCAGTGATAGCACCAGTCAAGCACGGTGGTGGCAGCATCATCCTGTGGCCATGAGTTTCCGGAAGTTTCTGAAAACATAGTGGGTTTAAATGTCAGGTGTTACTGAAGGAGCCTTTTTGTTCAACGAGAACTTCTGCACGAGCAGAACAATAACGTCATTTCTACGCCCAGAAATCCACAAGAAATGTAGAAAGTTTTCCACTTTGACACGTAAGTAGTTTAATCGTCTGTATATAAAAGAGGTTTTTTTTTCTTATCTTCATATAAATCTGAAATTTCTCTTTGGAATTATTTAGACTTTACACTTTTCCATTAAAAAAAGTAAGTAAAAACAAATAAACTTACATATTTAAATACTGAATATTTCTGATTGACAACAGAAATGAAATTAAATGAATTCCTACATTTCTTCATTTGTGCAGCTCAGGTGTTTGCAAAGACGCAAAAGAAAACCGATAAAAATTTATTTCAATCTAAAAATCTGTTGTCCTGATGATAAAAAAAAAAAAAAAAAAACATACAGGAGTAATATCTGGAAAACCTTACAGATCCGACCTGAAAACTTCCAACCTTCCAAAGGAAAGCTGGGTCAGTCCTATAGGATCATGTTTGGGAAGGGCGGCGCTTCCAAAGCTGCTTCAGCCAATTGCTGAAGGATCTGGACACTTCCTGTTATGACTGTCTGTCAGAGGGATGTTTACATTTTCATTCCTGTGTTTGCATCTTTATGGAAAGCTGAGATTTTATTTACATAAAACATCTTAAAGTGAACTAAAGATAGGAAATATTTCCATTCCTCTGAAGCCGAAAGTTCTGTCTTCATTAGCGATATTCCTTCAGTTTCAGAATAAATACGACTATTATTAGACACTGACTGGACAGTCCAGCTCCACCCGTAATCGATCGTTTTACAGCCCTGTTTCAAAAAAGTTGGGACGCTGTGTAAAATTTACATAAAAGCAGAATCTCATCAACATTTTTATCCCCAGTAGCAGATCAACAACAGTCAGAGGATGAAACTGAGACGTTTCACCACGTGATGAAAATATGAGCTGATAGTGAATCTGATGCAGCAACATGTCTGGAAAAAGTTGGACCAGTTTCAGAAAAATGTTCCTCAGACTTTGAAGATCCACCATCTACAGTGTAGAATATCATCAGAAGATTCAAAGAATCAGGAGGAATCTCTGTGTGCATGGGACAAGGCTGGTTCCTGGTGATCTTCAGCATTAAAAGCAGACATGATTCTCTACTGGAAACCACTGCATGGACTCAGGAAGACTTCCAGAAACCACTGTCTGTGAACACAGTTCACCCTGAAACCCACTAATGCAGGTTAAAGCTCCATCATGCAGAGAAGAAGCCAGATGTGAACAGGATCCAGAACCAGCTTCTTCCATCTTCTCTGGACCAAAGCTCATTTAAAATGTTCTGAGGCAAAGTGGAAACCTGGATGAAGATGTGAACTAGTTTGTGGAAAGCATGGATGGCGTGTCCTGCAGACTAAAGAGGAGAGGGAGCATCCAGCTTGTTATCAGTGGACAGGTGAAAAGCTGCATCTCTGATGGGATGGGGCTGCATTAGTGCCTATGGCGTGGGCAGCTTCCACATCTGTGAAGCTCCATCAATGCTGAAAAGTACATGGAGGTTTTAGAGCAACATCTGCTCCCATCCAGACAACGTCTCTTTCAGGGAAGGCCTTGCAGATTTCAGCAAGACGATGCTGAACCACATCCTGCATCCATCACAGCAGCATGGCTTCACAGGAGAAGAGTCCGGCTGCTGAACTGGCCTGCCTGCAGTCCAGACCTTTCACCAAACATCTCTGTCAGGGAAGGCCTTGCAGATTTCAAGAAGACAATGCTTTATGGATTGTATGTTTGGAACCATTAAACAAATAATTTTAGTTTCTCAAAATCATAAAATAGCAGCATTTTTTAAACTACTTTTAACAGATGATAGAGGTTTTGATTTGTTGGATATATTTAAATATATTTAAAGTCAGATTTGACTGCTCTGTGTTACATCAGCTCCTTGGTTGTTTGTCTCTGTTCCTTAATATTCAACCGGACTCAGCAGAAAGCTGTCTCTCTCTCTCTCTCTCTCTCTCTCTGGTCATCAGATAAAGGCAGTCCGCCTGGCTGACTGATAGTCACGCTCTGCCATGAGAATAATGAGGCTAATTTCTCCAGCAGATGACCGATAACTCCAACAACCTTTGTGGAGGAGGGAAAAATGCAGTTATTCCACTCCTGCACAGCACTCCTGTATATTAGCTCAGAGCAGGTGGAAATATGGTCGACCTCTTCTTCTAAAGACAAATATGCTCCATAAATCATGGCGTTATTACTCCTGATGCATTTTTTCTTATGTTTTAAGTGTTTTATCGCTTTTTATTTCAGTACAATAAATACATTTAGCCTGTCCTTAATGAAAATGAATAATCTGGCCTGAACATGCCTCAGTGGGAACACTTTTAATCATTGGTATAAGTAAAAATGTCATGTAGAATTACTCTGACATGAGTTAAAGAGCTCATTTACAGGTCCATGATGGTTAGTTGAAGAAATGGAGTTTTTCTCCTTCTGCAGCTCTCTGGCCGACATCATCTTCCTCAAACATTGATTGTGGCTTCCTGTGTCTTCTAGCTGCTTGGTTAAACTGGCCACTTGTGTGAGGAGTCGGTGAGCAAAGCTGGACAAGCTTAGTCCCTGTTTACATAACTTCTCCATGCAAAACCCAGAGTCCTTCCCTTTGCGTGTAGTCGAAAGTGGAATTGCATTTACTCAACGGTGGAATGATGTGTCCTCCTGTTGTCCTCGGTGAGGATTTTTGCTGTAAATGATGAAGTGATCTTTTTTTCCAAACTCAGAACTCGTGAGTTTCAGAGGACCCTGAGATTCCAGTTTAAAAGATGACTGCCTCCAGTACCACCTGTAGTACACTGCTGTCTAAATTTCTTTTTAATGTGTTTTGTACTCACTATGTTTCTGGTGAACTCGTGAACTTGTGTCGGGTCGTAGAGGCAGGAGCCTAAGGAGGGAAGCCCAGACTTTCCTTTCCCACTTCTTCCAGCTCATCTAGGGGGATGTTTAAGGTGTTCTGGCAGTGGGTAGAGTGGTCGTCCTGTAACCCAAGGGTTGCTGGTTCGATCCCTGTCTATCTCCCGCTCCATCCTTCCCTCACTTGTGAACAAGACCCGAGATACGTGAACTCCTCCACCTGGGGCAGAACCTCATTGCCCACCTGGAGAAAGCACTCCACCCTTTTCCAGCTGAGGACCATGGTCTCAATTTTGAGGTGCTGATTGTCATTCAGTCACACTCGGCTGTGAATCGCTCCAGAGAGACCTGAAGATCATGTCCCGATGAAGGCAACAGAACTACATCATCTGCAAAGAGCAGAGACCCAATCCTGAGGCCACCAAACCAGATCCCCTCAACACCTCGGCTGCATCTAGAAATTCTGTCCATAAAAGATTTGAATCAATGACAAAGGAAGTCTTGCAGGAGTCCACCCCTCCCTGGAACCTAGAATTTCCAATTTATACAGCATAATTCTAGATGCTCACAAATGAGCTATTTTGGGCGGCTATCATTGACTGGCATGTATTTATTCCAGCTGGTGCAGCGGGAATGCCGATTACCTGGTAACAGCATTGACCACTCTTGTCCCCTTGGAATTACCTGGGAGGCATCATAAAAACTATCTCCATGCAGACTGAAACACAATTAGGGCTGGAGACGATGCAGTGTGCACTCCAGGCCTGTAGAGGGCAATGAAACTTTCCAACCACACACCAAATGTGTGCACAACCTGCACAGACCTGAAGACAGGAAAAACGCTTGTGAAGAGGTGTGTTGGTTATCTAGCACATGGAATCTATTTGTTTTCACTGGATGTTGCACAAAATGCTGGTTTTACTTTAAGAGACCAAAATAACTTAAAGACTCAGCAGCACAAGGAGAAGATGGAGGTCTGACATTGTTGGACAAACAAGGTCCGAGTGCACAGACGCACGGTCACGTGACCGACGGCATCGTGTTAACAGTGACAAGATTCGCCTTGTGAATGTTTAGGTGAATGTTACTCTGGAGTTAGTTCTTAAATGTTTAAGGTTTTGTCTTCCCAAAACTCTGTTACCGTGGAAATGAGAGGCCAAAACTTCGTGATACTTTTGCGTTTTACTGTCTCAGCATCATTGTGTAAGCGGGGCCGTAGATCAGAGGTCTGTAACCTCCCGGGGTTGGTTGATTTAAACATTTTTTTTTTAATATAAAATATTTTTTTTGAACAAATGTTAATTTATTTATTTATTTTTAGATTTTGGTTTCGTGTGTACTGAGTATACCATATACAGCAATCTGCAAATTTCCCCAAGAAAGAAACAGATCTGTCTAATTTTAATCATTAACATGAATCCAACATAAATGGAGGCAGAAGATGCACATTCAGAGACCCTCTGAAACTGGGAACCAGTTTACTCACAGCAACAGACCAGTCTAGACCAGTCCCTTTAAACCCCCCTGCAAACACAAACAAGGACACACGTTTCTTTTTATAGAATAGACTTTATATCTGTATTTTTTCTTTTTCATGTGAAAGGAAATGATTTAATGTTCTTTAAAATGTAAATTTTTCCTCTTCTCTCATGGTTTCATGGTGTCATGATGTCATGGTCTCATGGTGTCATTGTCTCATGGTCTCATGTGTCATGGTGTCATTGTCTCATGGTATCATTGTCTCATGGTCTCATGTGTCATGGTCTCATGGTATCATTGTCTCATGGTCTCATGTGTCATGGTCTCATGGTATCATTGTCTCATGTGTCATAGTGTCATTGTCTCATGGTATCATTGTCTCATGGTCTCATGTGTCATGGTCTCATGGTGTCATTGTCTCATGGTCTCATTGTCTCATGTGTCATGGTATCATTGTCTCATGGTCTCATGTGTCATAGTCTCATGGTGTCATTGTCTCATGGTCTCATTGTCTCATGGTCTCATGTGTCATGGTCTCATGGTATCATTGTCACATGGTATCATTGTCTCATGTGTCATGGTATCATTGTCTCATGGTCTCATGTGTCATGGTCTCATGGTGTCATTGTCTCATGGTCTCATTGTCTCATGTTCTCATGGTGTCATGGTCTCATGTTCTCATGGTGTCATGGTCTCATGTTCTTATGGTGTCATGGTCTCATGGTGTCATGGTCTCATGGTCTCATGTTCTCATGGTGTCATGATCTCATGGTCTCATGGTGTCATGGTCTCATGGTCTCATGTTCTCATGGTGTCATGGTCTCATGGTGTCATGGTCTCATGGTCTCATGTTCTCATGGTGTCATGGTCTCATGGTCTCATGTTCTCATGGTGTCATGGTCTCATGTTCTTATGGTGTCATGGTCTCATGGTGTCATGGTCTCATGGTCTCATGTTCTCATGGTGTCATGGTCTCATGGTCTCATGGTGTCATGGTCTCATGGTGTCATGGTCTCATGGTCTCATGTTCTCATGGTGTCATGGTCTCATGGTCTCATGGTCTCATGTTCTCATGGTGTCATGGTCTCATGGTCTCATGGTGTCATGGTCTCATGGTCTCATGGTGTCATGGTAGACGCAGGAGAACATCCATGGATGAGTTGTACCAGTAAAATCTTTGCTTGTTTTTTACCTTCTGTCTTTTTTTTTCTTTTTTCTTGACAGTGATGAAACTGAGAGAAACCACTGGATCTGCTGTCAGCTCCAGTTCCCAGCCGACAAAATGAAGGAGGAAACCCCACTTGTCCCGATAAGCAGAGAAGTTCTTTGCACCAAAAGTCCAGACTTCATCTGTTTGGAAGAATAAATATTAAGAGGAATAAGACTCCTCCTTACATCACTGCCTTGCAGCATCTGGACAATTTATTATTTACCTGAAGACTGTTAACCACAACGACTGTTATCCCTCTAGAGCCCTTTCCCTTTAAAATCATATTTTTATAGGTAATATTTAATAGAATATATCTTGACACATATTGTGGATAAAACTGTGGATTCCTGAGATTTAACCTAAGATTTCCAACTGATTGAATTCCCATCCGACACTTTTTGGATTAGCCCTTATTTGCAGCGATGGATCTTCTAGCTTTTTCTATCTGGCTGCAAGTGTTCCTCAGCACATGTCTGGGACTGGAGTTTTTAGGCACACCAGGTCAGTGGGCACGCTACCTCCGCTGGGATGCCAGCACTCGCGGTGACCTCAGCTTCCAGTTTAAGACAGAGGCCTCAGAAGCGCTGCTGCTGTACTTTGATGATGGAGGCTACTGTGACTTTCTGCAGCTGTCGGTGGTGGAGGGCCGGCTGCAGCTGCGCTTCAGCATTGACTGTGCTGAGACCGGCGTTGTGTCCGACAGGCGGGTAGACGATGGCAGCTGGCACACGGCCACGCTGAGCAGGTATAACCTGCGCACTGTACTGGTCCTGGATGGCCAGGCTAAGGCGGATGAGGTGCAGCCTCAGCGTCAGTTCATGAAAATAGTCAGCGACCTGTTCCTGGGTGGAGTGCCTCAGGACATCCGCAACGGTGCGCTTACACTGCCAACGGTGCGAAACATGCAGCCCTTCAAGGGAAGAATTACAGACCTCAAATATGGCGTCTCACAGCCTCTGTTCCTGGGAAGCCTTAAGGTGCCCCTGGAGTCAGAGGGGTGGTGCACCGTGAACCCGTGTGAGAATGGTGGTACATGCACGGTGGTGGATGGAGAGCCGGTCTGCGACTGCTCCAAAACGGAATACAAGGGCCGCTTCTGCAGTGAAGGTAAGATGGCTGCTTCCATCGTTCGTTCTGGTAACCTCAGCAGAGCTCCAAGGAGACGCTGCTCTGCTTTGTTTTACCTGGTTTAACCTTTTAAAAGCATTTAAACCTGACGAGAGGAAACAGGGAAGACTAAAAATTAATGAGAGAAAAGTTTCTGGTTCTGCAGGTTTTAGATGTTTCCTGACTGAGATGTTTGTTCAGAAGTTAACAAGCTGTGGGGCTGATCTAACGAATCAGGGGAACATATAAAACCTGCAGGACTCCTGGACCAGGACTGGACATCCCTGGCGAGATGTTTCTGGTTTGAGTTTCTGGACAATAAAGATATGATTTAATATCCCAGATGCTCCCAGAGATAAAAGGAATTGCCAAAGAAGAGTTCTCTCCATTTGTCCTTTGTTAGATGTTGTTTTTCTCTTTTCCAGGATAGTTTACTGTTAGAACAACATAGTCCAGAGAGGAGGAGAAGATGCTCCCTAATTCCTCAACATCTCATATTCAGGGGCGGATCTAGAAAAGGACGGATGGGAGGGCCAGCCAGGGGAACAAACTGTTAAAATAGAGGCACAAGTAAACAACCTTTTAGAAAGTGTTCAGATTTTAGTAAACAATAAACTGATTATTAAACAACCAGCCATAAAAAGCTGTTTACAGAGGACGATCCGATGTTTGTGTTTAACCTTGACTGAACAAACACTTCCAGTAAACTGATCACCAGAAAAATAACCAGTTTCTTCATCATGATTGTCTGTTGAACTGCAGTCGTCATGTCTGCTGGTTTTCTGACTTTTACATCCTCCTCATCCAATGTAAACAGATAAATATTATCACCATGGATACAGCTGGTGAGATGATGCGGGACTAGCGCTGCATCATGATGCAGAACGTCAGCGTAGATGTGGGCCAGTGCTTCTCAAATGGGGATGCAGGAACCTCCAGGAAGAACATGAAAAAATAAAGCTTGTTCCATTTTTCTGACTTTAGTCTGTATGATGAGGTGAGTCAGTTCAGCTGGTCAGGATTACTACACACATGTGGAAACATACACGTATGTACGTTTAAAATAACGTTTAAAAGTTCCTCTGATCATCATGTAAAATAACATTATTCAGTTCCACATACCTGCAATTAAAAGTTTTGTGGTTTTGTGATCTGAAAGTTGTAATGAAGGAATAAATGTGTAAAATATGTAATAAAATAAAAACATCTATATAAAAAAATATAAAACATAAACAATATAAATACAAAATACATTTAATTTAAAATTTATTTTTAAAATAATTGAAATTGATACATTTTATTAATACATTCCAAATTAAAAACAAGATATACATGCTTATCAAAATATAAATGATAAAAAAATGTTATAAAATACATTTAAATAAAATAAAATGATGTAAGTGTGTAATGGAGGTAAAATTTAGTAGAAACTTATTTTTCTCCAGAATTTGAGGTTGTTCATAATCTTTCTAATATGATGGTTTATTTCATGTAAGCGTCAGGATAATGTACTGAAACATTATTCATAGGTTATTGTTCTGTTATTGTACTGGTCCGACCCACCGGAGACCAGCTTGTTCTGGATCTGGAACCTGGACTAAGATGTAAAACCACACCCCTGGTTTAGGTGGTGGACTGAAATATTTTCCTACTCACGTATCATGTCAGAGAGTTTGAGAACCACTGAGGTAGAGCATCCTGTGGAGGCACATTTCATGCTGCATTCACTGACACTTGGACGTCTGAGGTTTACCAAGGTTACGTCCTGCTCATATTCAGAAGCAGAAACATGAAATGAAAAAACAAACCTTTTACAGAAATCTTCCAGATAATTTGCTGCATTTTTAAAAAAATGATCATAAAAAAGAATAAAATCTCTAGTGTCAGATGCTTCATCAGTCTCCGATATATCTGGGAATCTCTGGGATATTGGAGCATATGCGGGAATCTCTGGGATATTGGAGCATATGTGGGAATCTCTGGGATATTGGAGCATATCTGGGAATCTCTGGGATATTGGAGCATATCTGGGAAGATGGCTGACAGCTTGTCAGTTCAGACCAGAAACAGCTTCTGAGTCTTGACCAGGTTGTTTCCAGTCCTCCTGATTTGCGTGAAGACCTCAAGTGAGCATAGACGTTTTGCTTTGCACATCATTTTAAAATTTCTCTCTTTTATTTGCCTTTTCCTCTTAAATTGCTCTAAATCTGATTAAAACTGAGTAGCTGGGCTGAAACATTTTATTGGTTTCTTATTCTACTCGCCACTTTCATACGTTCAGTTTAAACTTGTCGTGTTACCTTCCAGGAAGGTTAAAAATCATCTAAAACTTTGGTGGTTTTCACATAACTTTGCTCTTTTTTATTCTATGTCAGGTTGTTTCTGACCAGCTGGTATCTGCTGTATCTGATGTGTGTGGATGCTCGTGTGCCGGAGCTGTAAAATCAGAAAGCTAATCTAAGCACAGTTAACTACTGAGGCACGGGTTAACGGCATTGGTCCTGCAGGCAGTGATAAGGGCGCCTCTGGAGAGAATGGGGCCTCCTGAGCCCCTTTTCTTCAGCCAATCACATGATGGCAGGTGTTTTTTTTATATCACAGCCCTTTGTGCTGAGAATTTTCCTGTAGCTGTGGGTTTGAATTGCTCCACAGCTGGTGGACTAAAATTGATTTCTATTAAAAGAACCCCCCCACCTGCCACCACTGTTTCGTATCTGAGGGATTTCCATCGGGTTTATAGAGAAAGTTCCTGTCCTTTGATGGATCCTGACCTCAGAACATTTGTAATAATGGTAAAAATGGCCATAATGGAGAAACTCCAACTATCTTCTTAATTATTAACAATCAATACACTTTCTCTCGGCTTTCCAAACCAGCAGCTTCCAGCTGCTGAGGAGACGCAATAATCTGACCCTTTATAAAATAATCAATACCACTTAGATGAGAGAGTTTCTCTTTAATTAATCCAGATCAGAGGTAATTAGTTTGAATGTATTTGTTCTCTTGTTTTTCTCCATCGCTTACTTCTCTTATTTTACATCCCGTCTGGGCTGATGCCGAGTCCCAGCGTGCAGACAAAAAGCCCACAAATCTGGAATTTAAAGATTAGCTTCTTTTTTTTACCCATCTCGGGTGGGGGAGGTGTTGGGGCTTTTCCTTTCCGCTGGTTCTCGGCTGAGCCGCTTTGCCGCTCAGCTGATTGAATATGCAGCGTTTCACCGACATGATGAGCTCAGAGCGTAAAAACCTTCATGTGTTCTGGAATATTTCACCGCTGTGCCGGAAAAACAGCTGAAATATGTGTGAGAGCTCCGTCTTCACTGATTTACATTCGTTTATGATCCTTGACTGTATAACGGCTCTTATTTCTTCTTTCTTTGTGTGAACAAAACTTCTCTCAACCTGATGTGAGGATTATTTGGGATCAGCAACTTTGGACCTGGTCCACTGTCCTGCAGGTTTAAGATGTTGTTGCTAAACACCTGATTCAAATGTTTGATCTTAACGTGTGCACAAGCCTCTTAATGATGCATTCATTTGATTGATGTGTGTTGCAGCAGGGAAACATCTAAAACCTACGGGACAGTGGACCCAGCAGTCCAGAGTCGGGGGCGGGTCCCTGGTTTGGGAACCCTGCTTTACTGGCTTCGTTAGCTCCTCGCCTGATCTACAGACATGTGGAGCTAAAGGCAAAGCTCTTCATGTCTGTTTGTGACACAATCAGGAGTAGCTGGTGTTTATTTACCATAAAGTTTTTAGGAATATAAAAGATGAGGTCATGATGCGTGAAAACGCTGAAACATCAGAGACACTTGCAGCATCTCTTTAATCTCAGTTGAAGGAGTCCAGTCCCACCAGAACATTTTCCATCTGAGGCAGAACGATAAAAGAAGTTTGGAAATTGTCCTGGAATCCAGCCTGAGGGTCCTGAGGGTGGCACTAAACACAACGGTGGTCAATGAAATCCAGACACGTTTGTTTTCTCTGTGCTTTATCTTCTGAGGAGCATAAACAGATTTAAAGTCTTAAGTCTTGTAAAGTGGATAACGGCAGACATGGTTTTCCAGGACCAGCTGGATCCCTGTTTATTAGAAGGTTCCAGAATATCTGGACTGTTTGGTAACAGAAGGAGAAAAGTAGTTCGGTCAGAACACAGAGAGCTGCTTTCTAGAAGCTTTAGTAGAGTTAACAGACCCTGTGAGCTGCAGCCCCCCCAGACACAGGCTAAACTATTCTACACCCATCCAGTAGCTTTATTAAAGGTTCGGTCATTAGCAGGAAACATTTTAATTAATGATTTTATAACTGAACACAACCTTGATTTTATGTTTTTAACTGAAACCTGGTTAAACCAAATAACAGAGCAGCCGCTCTTATTAAATCAACCCTCCCAACTTTAGTTTTATCAGTGAGGTCAGACTGAACAGGAAAGGAGGAGGAATTTTATTTAATGAATCATTCCAGTGGAAGCAGTTTTCTCCTGGAAGTTTTCCTTCTTATGAATCTGTGGCTCTTCAGCTGAAGGCCTCTTCCACAGTCATGTTTCTAAATATTTTCCAGCCACCAGGACACTGCGCAGCATCTTCTGATGGTTTTATTGAGCTGCTGCTACAATCTGAGTAGTTATCGTTGGTGATTTTAACGTCCATGTAGACAACCCTCAGGACAGAGGGACTAAAGACCTGAGTCACAGTCTGGACAATGTTGGGCTGACTCAGCATATAACAGAGCCCACACACACTAAAGGACACACTCTAGACTTACTGGTGTGAAAGGGTGTGGACGTTTCCATGGTTATTGTGTGTGATGTGGGCCTGTCTGATCATTACTGTGTTTTCTTTGAGTGTACAGTTCCTGTTCACACTAATGTCTCAATGGAGGTGATCACAAAACATGTATAATTGAAAACAGGAGTGGGATGTTTAACCAGGTCTTCTCTTCAACACCTGCCCTGTCAGGGCTTCAGCCAATGAACTTGCTGCTAGTTTTAATGCTAACATGTGAAATTTTATGGATGCTGTTGCTCCTGTTAAGGTGAAGGTCGTCTCTGGAAGGAAAAAGTCTCCGTGGAGAAATTCCACACTGATGAAAAATGGAAAAAGTGAGTCGGAAAGCCGAGCGCAGATGGAGAAAAATACATCTACAGGTTCATTATGACATAAAGAGAAACTTCACTCTTATATTTTACAGCTGAGGAATGCAAGAAAGTCCTATTTCTCCTATATTATAGGCAGAAACTGTCAAATAGCTCGGGTTTTATTCGCTGCTGTTGACAGAATAACAAACCTTCCTGTGTCAGTAGGTAACTTTACATCTGAGCAGACAAGAATTACATGTGGAGTTCCCCAAGGTTCCATCCTGGGGCCTCTTCTGTTTAACATCTACATGCTCCCACTGGTACAGGTCATTAAGAACAACATTAGTTACCATAGCTATGCAGATGACACACAGGTATATATTACAATGTCACCAGGAGACCGAGGCCCCGTACAGGCTCTTGGTAAATGTATTCAGGAGATTAATGACTGGATGTGTCTGAACTTTCTTCAGTTAAACAAAAACAAAACTGAGGTGATGGTTTTTGGAGCCAAAGAGAAACGATTAAAGGTCACCACAGAGCTATTCTATTCTATTCTATTCTATTCTATTCTATTCTATTCTATTCTATTCTACAGTCATTTAGCAGACGCTAAAAGCAAAAGCGACTTACATTTGAGAGGAAGAACAACATAAGCAAGAATTGAAATGAGATGGACGCCATCATTAAGTGGTAGTCAGACTGCTGGAGTCCAGTTGGACCAGGTGCTGTCATGTGGGGCTAGAGGGAGTGCATATCTTTTTATTTTATTTTTTTATTTTTTTTCTGTAGTTTTTTTGCAGTTTTTGTAAGTCACTTTGTTTAAATGCCAACTTCACGATTTCATCAAACAATATCATCTTGGGCATAAGTGCTTCAGTCTTAGCTTAACTCTTCTACTCAACAGAATGAGTTAGAAAGATTTATCCAGCTCAGCCAAGTACTAAATAAGCTGTGTGCACTTACACACAAGATGATGTTGTGTGATGAAATCATGATCTTGTATTTAAACAAAATGACTTACAAAAAAAAAAAAAAGGAAAAAGAGAAAAAAAAATGCACTGCCTCTAGCGCTACATGACAGCACCTGGGTCTTACTCTCAAGTGTAAGTTGCTTTGGATAAAAGCGTCTGCTAAATGACTGTAGAATAGAATAGAATAGAATAGAATAGAATAGCTTCAGTCTATACACCTAAAAACCACCAACCAGACCAGAAATCTGGGTGTAGTGATGGACTCAGACCTAAACTTTGAGAAACACCTGGAGGGAACCACAAAATCAGCCTACTATCACCTTAAGAACACATCAAGGGTAAAAGATCTGATGTCTCAGCAGGACCTGGAAAAACTAGTCCAGCTTCCACCTTTAGTCGGCTTGATTATTGTAACAGTGTTTTTACAGGTTCTACCTAAAACATCAGTCAGACACCTGCAGCTGATCCAGAACTCTGCTGCTCCAGTCCTCACTAAGACCAAGAAAGTGGACCACATCAGTCCAGCTCTGAGGTCTTTACACTGGCTGCCGGTCCGTCAGAGGATAGACTTTAAAGTTCTGCTGCTGGTCTAGAAAGCTCTGAATGGTTTAGGACCAACATACATCAGAGACCTCTTGACCCACCTCTTGAACCTACCAGAACCCTCAGGTCATCTGGATCCAGGTTCTTATCAGTTCTAGAGTCAGAACCAGACATGGAGAAGCTGCATTCAGCTTCTATGCTCCACATGTCTGGAACAAACTCCCAGAAAGCCTCAGATCAGCTGAAACACTCAGTTTATTTAGATCCAGGTTAAAGACCCACCTGTTCTCTGCTGCATGGACTAGTTTTCATTTAGAGTCCAGATCTGGATCTGGTTCTTTAAGCTGGAATCTTTGAACTTGATCAGGTTTTAATGCTTTTTTGTCCAGTGTTCTTTCTTTCTCTTGTTAAATTATGCTTATTTTCTGTAACGCTCTGAATCACCCTGTCGTGCTACAGATAAACTCACCTTAACCATTTGAACAATAGAATTTGTTTAGAATTTATTAACAGTAAAACAGCTCACCATCCTCTTCATCAGGACCGTCTTCTAGTACTGGGTTGGACCTCCATTTCAACATGGTTCTTCCAAACATTTTTCTCTCAGCCAGATAAATAAAAGCTGTTTGGAGACGCAAATGTTACCAGACCTTTGGAAAAAAGACAACTTATCATTTTTGATAAATATCTACAATAGAACAACATATTTCTTTTCACTTTTAGGTTTTAAAATAAAAACATAAAACTTTTGCAAAAAGAGGATAAACAGACTTTCTTCTACGGGATGTAAATATGTAGAAAATTATGTGAAACAAAAAGCCCTTAGTTAAAAAAACCTGCATGTGTTATTATATCTGTATTTAAAACCACGAGGCAGTTCTTTAGTGTGTTTAGCTGCGTCTTAAGAGCCGTTGTGGAAGAGCCGGAGCGGCTTGGACGTCTCTGTACTGCTGACCCTTGTATGATGATCGACTGCTTTTCCAAAGCTTGATCTATAGCCTCCATGCTGGGACCCGTTCCCACTGCCGATTTATGTCTGGCTCGCCTGGCTGCCTCCTGCGAGGCAGTGATAGGTGATGGGAAGCAGAGAACCTAAGCAGCCCTGAAAGAATTTAGATTAGTTATTGTTAAGGGATAAATAATGCCTTTAATGAGGGTGCCGGTGCTGGATTGGTGGATTGTCTGCTTTAGGAATGCATCACAGAGAGTCTGGAAAGGCTGAGTCAACGGAACATGGTTTTAAACATGAATTCAATAGAATTTCTCCTAAATCAAACATGAAAATGTCCAGACACTATTAATAATGTGGATGAAAAGCCAGACATCTATTTATTGAAGGCAGTAGGCGATAACAGTTTGAATGAAATCCACCTGCAGTCATCCCGATCCAAGAATCCTGCCGGTGAAATGTAAACAGCCCAGTTTGTTTCTCTTATAACCATCAGCATGACCCGGTTAACCAGCCGATGCAGTGAAAGTAGCCTAGCCAGTGACTGCTGCAGCTACAGAAGACATCACGTTTGTGTTTTATCAGGTTTAATCCTCACGTCTCTGGTCAGATTCCTTAGTCACTATAAATCACAGCAAGGGCTGAATATTTAGTGGTTTTAGTTGGATAATCAGAATTATTAGTAAAATGATCATGTTAGGGTTCCCGAGGAAAATTTATGACTTAGTGAAATGTAAAGTCAGTGTGTTCAGTGTCAGGAAGATGGCTCCCTTTTTACCTGCTGCATCCTGTTACCATGGTAACGTATTATCATTGTCAAACTGTTTGGTGATTTTCGATTTAGATCCAGTGTTTTAATGGTCAGATTTAAACACAAAGCAATAAAATCTCTTTATAATTTGATCATGTAGACCAACCTGAACTAAAACTCAACAGTTTTGACCAGAGCTCAGCATCGAAGCAAAGTCTTTAGCGATTTATTTTTTCTCTTTAACCAGGAAATCAGACTTAAAATTGAATCTCTTTTCCAACAACGTGCTGGCTGAGATTGGCAGCAATTCAGATCAGCTGGAATAACAACAATACGCTAAAACTCAAATCAGACCAGCATGTAGACAAAAGGAACTAACAACGTGCATTAAAATAAGACAAGTTTAAGACAACAAGACCTCTGTCAATTTAACACCACAGTCAGATTAACTAGAATTGGTCTAAAGCAACGATTACAATCCAACTTTTCTGCTTCTAATAGATTTAAAACATGTTTGCATTATTTTTCTAGGACTTCAAGACAGATTATGCATAGATAATTTGGGAGCAGACCAAGGATAGATTTGTAAATCAGAATATTCCAGAGTTTGAGTCTATGGACCATTCTCAGTGACGCTTCCGCTGTTTGTTCCGCCGGCATGTTGGGAGGCTAAAAGCTAGCTGGGACCCGCTCCGCTATAGTGGCTATTAACTGTTCCTCATCAGGGATGGTGCTAGCGGACCAAACACTTTCCAAACCAGTTCAGCGCTGATGTGGTCAGACAGCGAATTTTCGATGTGCATTATCGTAGATGGTATTTAGAGCATGCAAACATCACAAATATACATGCACATGACATCACTATAATGGACTAAAGATATAAAAGTGGCAGCAACAAGTCTTTATTTCAGCATTGTAAGAAAGAAAAGATTTAATCTAAATTTAAACTTTTTTTTTTTTATTAACCATCCGTTGGATGTGAGGTTTAAAGAAGAGAGAGCATCATCCAGCGGGATTCAGATTCAGTGTCATGGCCCTGAATGATGAGAAAAGGAGGGAAGTTCAGAGCTTTGATCTTTAATTTGAGAAGGACATTATTTAGTGTGGATTTAAAACTTTTTTTTAAAGCAAACAAACTTTCTGGACAAGAGAATAAACATTTTATGATTCTTTACTGAGATCTTCTGAGAACTTAGCAGCTTCTCCTGTTAGCAGCTATTCATGTTAGCAGCTTCTCTTGTTAGCAACTATTCCTGTTAGCAGCTTCTCTTGTTAGCAACTATTCCTGTTAGCAGCTTCTCTTGTTAGCAGCTTCTCTTGTTAGCAACTATTCCTGTTAGCAGCTTCTCTTGTTAGCAACTATTCCTGTTAGCAGCTTCTCTTGTTAGCAGCTATTCCTGTTAGCAGCTTCTCTTGTTAGCAACTATTCCTGTTAGCAGCTTCTCTTGTTAGCAACTATTCCTGTTAGCAGCTTCTCTTGTTAGCAACTATTCCTGTTAGCAGCTTCTCTTGTTAGCAACTATTCCTGTTAGCAGCTTCTCTTGTTAGCAACTATTCCTGTTAGCAGCTTCTCCTGTTAGCAGCTTCTCTTGTTAGCAGCTATTCCTGTTAGCAGCTTCTCCTGTTAGCAGCTTCTCTTGTTAGCAGCTTCTCCTGTTAGCAGCTTCTCCTGTTAGCAGCTTCTCTTGTTAGCAGCTTCTCCTGTTAGCAGCTATTCCTGTTAGCAGCTTCTCTTGTTAGCAGCTTCTCTTGTTAGCAGCTTCTCTTGTTAGCAGCTATTCCTGTTAGCAGCTTCTCCTGTTTGCAGCTTCTCTTGTTAGCAGCTATTCCTGTTAGCAGCTTCTCCTGTTTGCAGCTTATCTTGCTAGCAGCTTCTCTTGTTAGCAGCTATTCCTGTTAGCAGCTTCTCCTGTTAGCAGCTTCTCTTGTTAGCAGCTTCTCTTGTTAACAGCTATTCCTGTTAGCAGCTTCTCCTGTTTGCAGCTTCTCTTGTTAGCAGCTATTCCTGTTAGCAGCTTCTCCTGTTTGCAGCTTATCTTGCTAGCAGCTTCTCTTGTTAGCAGCTATTCCTGTTAGCAGCTTCTCCTGTTAGCAGCTTCTCTTGTTAGCAGCTATTCCTGTTAGCAGCTTCTCTTGTTAGCAGCTATTCCTGTTAGCAGCTTCTCCTGTTTGCAGCTTCTCTTGTTAGCAGCTATTCCTGTTAGCAGCTTCTCTTGTTAGCAGCTTCTCCTGTTTGCAGCTTCTTTTGTTAGCAGCTTCTCTTGTTAGCAGCTATTCCTGTTAGCAGCTTCTCCTGTTTGCAGCTTCTCTTGTTAGCAGCTATTCCTGTTAGCAGCTTCTCCTGTTTGCAGCTTCTCTTGTTAGCAGCTATTCCTGTTAGCAGCTTCTCTTGTTAGCAGCTTCTCTTGTTAGCAGCTTCTCCTGTTAGCAGCTTCTCCTGTTAGCAGCTTCTCTTGTTAGCAGCTTCTCTTGTTAGCAGCTATTCCTGTTAGCAGCTTCTCTTGTTAGCAGCTTCTCTTGCTAGCAGCTTCTCCTGTTAGCAGCTTATCTTGTTAGCAGCGTTTCCTGTTAGCAGCAACTTTCGGAGCATGTTTGTTGAGGGGGTAGACTGAATCTACTTCACCTAGATAAAGTTGATAGAAATGCTGGATGTGGTTTTTGGAACATCGATACTGAACACAGTTAGTTAGCAGCAGTCTGTGGAACATCAGCACTGTGGGAGGAAGCAGCAGACCAAGACAAACCAAGCCACAGACAATCTGACGGTAAACTGAGATGACATAAACGGCTGGAGGGTTGTCTTTAGTAAGGACAACCATCTCCAACGCTGTCCACCCACCATCCAAGAACAAATTGCTTCAGTATTATCAGGCCAAATTAGCTGTGGGGGAGAAAATGAGTAACTTCAGTCATGCTAAAGACTTTTCCATCTGGGAATCCCACCAGTCCTTCCTCCTGAGTACATCTTTGACCAGATCCATTCATGAGCTGCTGTTTGTTTTTCAAACCTTCCCTCAGTCTTCTAACGAAACAGCATCAACAACCAAACGCACCGACTCTATTGTGGTGGGAACGTGGCTATTCTAAGACTTTCTACATTAATAGTTATCAATGGTTAAGATCTTAAAAACACAGCAGTTCACTTAGCAAAAAAACTTTACATAGATCGCTATTGTTTAGTCATTTTAATCATCGGTGAACATATCGGAGAAAATAGATTAAAAAACCCAACCTCTCCAGCTTTATTAAAGGTGGTGGAAAATAAGAGTTTTCGCGTGTGATTTTTCTGAACTCAGATTTGGATCAGGCAGACCAAGCACACTATTTTTTTTGTCTACCTGTTTATTTTCTTAATTTCTTTTAATAATTATCTTTATTTAAAACTACACATAGCCGCTGTAGCTTTTAACCCCAGTCAGCATCAGACATGATGTTTCTCAGCTGTGAGATTGTGAGGCTAAAATGATGCAAAATGAATGTATGAATAGAAATAGCAGCATAGTGCCGACCAGAAGAAGAAAGCAAAATTTATTACTAGTTTTAAGTTTCTGTGCACATCCATTTATCACTAGTAAAGAAACAAAAACAACACGGTTATAAACTAAAAAGACAATAAATATAAATCTAATGAGCTGCTGTACAGACTGACGATATGTATAAGAAGCTTGTTAAAGGGAGGAAATGATGGTGTTTCCAGCAGAAGGTCGGACGCTGGCCAGGGGTCGAGTTCCCAGCTCGTCCAGCCTGAGGGAAGAAGCTCCTCCTGAGTCTCTCTGAGTTCGCCTTCATGAGCCTCAGACGGCGGCCCGAGCGCCGCCTCTCCACCACACCGTTGTTAGGATGATGAGGGTCTCCATGATCCTGTTCCTCTGGCTGCTGGTCTCCTCATGAAGATGTCCTGGAGGGGGGAGGGTGGTACCAGGGTATGCTATGCTGACCTCAGCACCCTCTGCAGGGCCCTCCGGTCCCGACCAGTCCTGGTCCTGTACCACTGGGTGGTGTTACCAGAACTCTCTCCACCACTCCAGTGTAGAAGATCCTCATGATCCTCAGAGAGACTCTGAACTTCCTCAGGTGTCGCTGCCTCGCCTTATTTACCTGGCTGTCTATGTGCAGAGTCCAGGATAGATCCTTGGTGATGTTCACACCCAGGTACTGGAACCTGGACCCCCTCTCCACCAGAGTCCCATTAATCCTCAGAGGGATGTAGTTCCTCTCCTGGCTCCTCCCATAGTCAGTAATCATCTCCTTAGTTGTGTCTACATTTAGCAGAAGGGTGTTAGCATGGCACCACTCTGCCAGGTTCTCCACCTCCCGTCTCCGCCCGCTCATCATCGTTGTTGATGCAAGCAGCCGCCACAGTGTCGTCCATGGATCTGTTTGGCCGGTAAGCGAACTGAAGTGGGTCCAGAGACTCAGGGAGGGAGGCACAGATGTGGCTCTTTTAAAGCAGGCAGGGACCAGACCGGCTCAGAGGAAGGCTGAACACCGTGATGAAGACAGGAGCTAGCAGGTCAGCACAGGACCGTAGTGAGCTGTGTTTTGGTCAGGCAGAAAACGTTGCAGTTCCTCAGGCAACCCCTGAGATCATCCAACTTGTTTTCCTGGCACTGGACGTTAGCAAGTTGGATGCTGGGCAGAGGTGGGCGATGGGCTGGCATCTCAGTCTGATCCGAAAACCACCGAAAAACGACCTCGACGCTTTTTCTTTCTTTGTTTGGGCGAAAACTTGTTTGTAGCAAGTTTTCCAAAGTCCAATGGTGCTGCTGTCAGAAGTTATCCTGCCTGAGATAACTGGGATAACAAAAGTTAGGAAAACATTCAAATTAAAAGCAGTAGCCCCCCTGCACCCAACCCTCCACAGCCACACACATTAAAGATTTGAACCTACACACACACACACAACACACACACACACACACACACACGCACGCACGCACGCACGCACGCACACACACACACACACACACACATGCACACACATACATACACACACACACCTCCATCCTTGCACTAGGATGCACTGTGTCCACCCTGTAAATATTACTGTCTGCTGGGAATTCTCTCATTTTCTGTAAATATAGAGGTGTTCTTTTATCTCTTTTTATTTTTTACTTTATTTTCATTTATGTGTGCTTGTTATCTTTCTATT
The DNA here is from genome assembly GCF_017639745.1 of Melanotaenia boesemani. Classification (NCBI taxonomy): domain Eukaryota; kingdom Metazoa; phylum Chordata; class Actinopteri; order Atheriniformes; family Melanotaeniidae; genus Melanotaenia; species Melanotaenia boesemani. Next base: position 1,108,797 of record NC_055701.1, read on the forward strand.
TCCTATTTCAGTGTTTCAAGCTGAGAGACTCCTCAAAATGTTCTTTTAGGTGCATAATGACATTAAAGATCTTGAATCTACTATTTACCTGCTATCCTCACTAAACCAACTCCAGCTCAGCTGCTTTGTGGCGCCACCGTGCATCAGAAACATCTTCTTGGCTTTATTCCAGCCATAGAGGAGCATTATTTTTCTTCTTTTCACACACACATAGAACTTTCTGCTCACTGGTTGATCTTTGGCTGCTCCTGATTGGACGTTACCGTCAATCTAAGCTCTCTGATTGGTGGAAAGTCTGACAGGAAGTGGCTTCATCATCATGTCCAGGTCTAAATAGAGGTCTCTTAGCAACATAGTAGTGATGGTGATGTTTTTATGGTGAAATGTGATAAATAATGCTGTTATCATGGATCATTGTGGATTTACCAGATAGAGTCTCTGAATAAAACTACATTTAGTGGCTGGATTTTAAACCTCCTGGACAGGATAGAAATGTCTGGAAAACTTCTGTAGAACCTAAATAGAGTAAGCTATCCATCACAGTTTATCCCACATAGTTACACACCACCATTCCTGAGACACTGATGATAATATAAGTGACGGCGCTTGGGGAGATCTGGTGGAGTTTTAAAAGTTAACATTAAAATTTAGCTTAGAGTCCAAAATGACAACAAGGTTTCTGGATTGAACTGTTGATTATTGACATTGCTGCCTGAAGCTGGACAATTATTTCAGATTTATTTTTATTTAGCTGAAGATACTTCTGGAACATCCACATATTGATTTCACAGAGACACAAATTGGAGCTTTGTCTGAAACCAGAGTCCGTCAGCAGAAGAAGTCCGTCGTCAGCATAATCATGATCAGGTTTTAGGTTTGTTTCCATGATCTGAGCTGGTGGGAGCATGTAGATACTGAACAACAGGGGTCCCAACATGGAGCCTTGGGGAACCCCACCCAGCAAGAGGAAATGAGGAAGTCAAATTAAATGAATAGGATGATCATGTGGTGTCAGCTTCTCTTTGATCCATCAGTTTTACTCCACCAACATAAAGACTGCTTCAGCAGGTCTCTCTGGCTGCTTGTCCAGATTCTCACATGGACATATAAACAGGAAATTAGCCGGGTGACTGATGAAAATAAGCAGTGATGACTTAGTCTATAAGTCTATTCTCTGAACTTACCTTTCATGTGATGCGCTAAATGTTTACTACTTGCTGAACACAATCAGTTGAGGCAGCCTAAAGGGGAGCAGAGTAGATTTTAAAATACCTCATTAATCACTGTGCTTTTTCACTTTATCCAGCACATACATCATGAATCATCCCTTTAAGTAATCCACTTTGAGCTCTAATCCCCGCTATCCTCACCTCACCTTTGGGGTATTGAATTAAATGAAAGTCATCCTCCTCTTGGATTTTATGTCCACTGATGAATAAATAAGTTCACCCGAAGTGTTGGTGAATTGATCGGAAGGAGATTCTGAGTGGGGGTGATGGGGAGGTCTCCGATATGACACCCTGGTCTAAACGTTTACTCGTCTCCTCCTGAAAAATGCAACCTGTGTGTGTTCCACTGCTTTGTTGTCTCACCTTTAATAAATATTTATGGCTTTGTTATCTTCATCTTGCTCTCAGCGTAAAGCCTGATGCTGGAAACGGACACAATACAGAGGAGGAAATTGTCAAAGGAAGTAGGTCAAGATAGAGAAAAACATGACAGAGCCCCAGAGAGGACGAGCGAAGCCAGCTGATCTGAGAGACGAAGGGGCTCAGCAGACAGAAAACTGAAAGATGAAAAGCTGCTTCATAAAGAAATCGTTCAGCTTCGTCCATCTTCAAACCTTAAAAACCTTTAAATCATTTTCTTGTGATCATTGTAAAGAGAGATTTGACCTGAAGAGACTGTTTTTACATCAGGAAGCTTCATTTCTCATGAAAGAAATGGGCCAAAAGCAAAATGTATTTATTTTTAGTGAAATGTCTTTCATAGAAGAAACTTTCCTTTTTTTCCTTCATTTTTTAAAATGTAAAATATGTAAATGACGGAAAATATTCAAGGAGAATATAATGAAGTGAGAAGTGAATGTATAAATTCTGATGATGGTGGAGTTTTAATGTTAATTTAACGCAGTTTAAAGTTAATGCAGGCGAACTTGTGCAGCATTTCACACGTTTGCAGCAGCACCGTCTCGTCTTCAAACTGAACTTGAAATTGTTGCTAATCGGCTCCATGAAGATGTTCTGGCCAGACTGAAAATGAAGTCCTCGTCAGCAGAAACCTCTGAGCCGACGCTGCAGACCCGTCTGCTACGCTCAGACTAGCTCCTGTTTCCAGATTATTCATCCATCCGGCTTTCCTTCCAATACATTCTCCTTGATCTAAAATAGTTTATAAATGACCGTAAAAAAAGCTTTTTATTTGGACTATGAAGCAGCTACAGACATTGTTGCTGATTTACTTTAGAAGTTTTTTTTCTTATAAATTTTTTAGGAAAACATTTAAACTAGATTTAGTGTACGAGATGCTCTCTTATTAAGAAGTGAGGTGTGGTTTACTACAGTTTGAACAGCAATCAACCAGATTAACACGGAGAAGCTTTCCGACTTTCTCTTTCATTCCCTGGAGTTATCCTGGTGGAGGACTCCAGAGCCTTAACGTCCAGTCCTTGGATGCCAGACAGCTTCCTTTATTCCCCACAGAGAAGAGGTATAATCTGAGATTTCAGAAGAAGTCACCATCCCCAGTTTGTTCCATGAAAACAGAAGTCATCTTGGCTTTTATGTTTTCATTTCATGTTATTGACCTGAAACTGACACCAGTCTTAATCTGCTCTAATCTCCTTCTGCCAGGAGTCTTTATCCTCTGTGTTCATCACCATGGAAACCACAAACAAAACAAGTGTTTCCTAAAGGAGCAGGATAATCCCGACACGCCTCCTCCCCTCGATGACCACCGGCTTGTTTCATGTTGGATCGCAGCCGACAGTCCTCAGTTTAAACTGAATTAATATCTAATGAATATCAGATTGACCTCCATCTGCTTGTGTTCACATTAACACACCCGATTAGTCCACGCTCAGAACATTTAATGCATCTCAAGTCAATTACTTTTAACTTAATTTTCCAGCTACTTCATCTATGATTAACTCCACGCAGACTCTTCAGGAATCCACCACGGCTTTGCTCTTCTGTTCACTGAGATGTTTGAGGCGTGTAGAAGTGAACATGTTTAAAAAAAAATCCCGTTAACAGCTGCTGGATGTGTCGATCATCCAGGCTCCACACATGCACCACAGTTTTACGGGTTTCTACAGAGTTAGAAAACAACTGTGATTTGGGTTTAAATACATTCTTTTTGTAATGCCACAGTGAGACTGTAGGCCACTTAGTGTGTAGTTCCTTATTTGACCAGCAGAGGTCACCTTTCCTGTGGACTCACCACCCGTGGGAGGGGCCGTAGGGGTCAGGTGTGGTGTGAGCTGGGTGGTTATTAAAAGTAGTTTTTCATATTTTTTTTAACAACAACTTTGGACCAAAGATTAAATGGAGAGAAACAAACCACAAGTAACTTGGGTGAAAGCATGAGATCCAAAAACCAGGAATGATAAACGTCAGCAGGTGTTGTCTTTACTTGCACCTCCACAGGTGTGAACATTTCCATCATTCAGACAAATGAAACTGCTGCTTTGCTGTTGCTGTGGAAACAGGGTAAAACTAATCACTGATGGAGGCAGCCATGTTGGATTTTTCACCACTGGACTGTTTAGATCAGGTCCGAATCTCAGGGGCCTCTCACCCAACAACTTGTTTTACACAATAAATCAGGTGTGTTGAAGCAGGGAAACATCTAAAACTTAGAGGCCTCTGACGCTCGAGGAGCGGAGTTTGAGATCCTTCCACTGTGTTGAATTACTGGGACGGTGGTAAAAATGTCTTTTATTAGGAAACGTTGCAGAAAAGCGGTCTAGATGGAACAAGGCTGGTTAAAACGACATCGCTCCTGGAAGCAGCTTCAGAAATTAAAAGCATTTGCAGACGTCGGGTTGCCACCCTCAGGTTAAAATCTTCCTTCACAGCGATGTTCACCAGGTAAAAACGAGGAATTCTGAGTTAAAGACCTTGAGCTTCTGCAGCCGTAACAACGTCAATAATATTTAATCTGACATGTTGTCAGATGGAAACTCATCTTTATCTTCAAGTTTCTTTTTTCTAATGAACAGCAACAGTCTAGTTCGGGAAGAACGAGGGAAAGTGTCTGAATATTTCTCATGTAAAAGGTTTACTGATGTTCCCTGTTGTAACTCTTCACTGCTAAATCCTTCTGCTTTGTGAAGGACATGCAAATGGCCGATGCCGTCTGCATGGACTCTGAAGTGTATCATCAGTTGCATGACAGTCAACATGCAAGTAATAAGTGTGTCTCTAATGCTGCTTTTGTCTGCTTGTTTTCTGTCTCCTTCCACTGCAGAGGTCAGCTACAATTTACCAGGTGAGTTGGAATGAAACATTCTCAAATATACATGTGATTCCACAAAGCTTCAGTTTTCCGGTGCCTGAGTCAGAACAGATAGAATCAGGGAAAATGCTGATGTCAGATTTATTAGATGAAGCCAAAGGAAAGAGGCAGCAGGTAGACCCTGATGGTAAAATGAGGAAAATCGTTTTCCTGTTTCCCGGATTAAACGCTGGCGTTCATACCTGACCCCAGAATCGTGCACATGCCCACTTATCTGAGATCAGGTTTCCCAGGTAACCAGGACTCCTGGTTACCTCCTCCCCTGCAACGCTCATCAGCTTCTACAGGAAGCACTCAGACCAGAGGCAGTTTCTAACCCCTCCTACGGGTCCTGGGTCTTCTTCCTAACCCGACGTCCATACCACCCTCAGGAGGAAGCTCGAGGAAGCCGCTTGTATCCACGATCTCAGCCGTTACTCAACCTCAGGAGCGGAGGGGGTTGGAACAGAGATGGAGCGCCATCTCCAAGACCGATGAAGCCCAGATCCGCCTGTCAGTCACTCATGAACCAGACCCTGGGATACTTAAACTCCTCCGCTTGAGGCAGGAAGTCATTCCAACCTGGAGGGAGCACCAGGAAAACCACGGATGTGGTGGAGCTGATTTTCACCCTGATCCTTTCACGCTCAGCTGTGAACTGATCCAGTACGAAGTGGAGGTCTGAAGAGTCCATCGTCCCCATAAAGCAGAGGGGACACTCCTGTCCCAGATGTTCCTCAAGATCCTGTCCATGAAGACCCCAACCAGGGTCTGGGATAATGGGAAGCCTGGTGGTTTTTCATTTCCAGACATTCTGGAAGAAAAACCTCCTAAAATGATTCATTAACTGCTCTGCGAGTGTTAGACTCCGTAAGGGCTGGTTCTGGTTGACAGGAGGAGGAGACGTCTGAAGATCAGCCTCCTGGACCAGTGATGCTCCTCCAGTCTGTGCCTCCTCTTCATGTTGAGGAAACATGGAACAAGTTCACTCTCGTTAGTTTTCTATCCAACTAATGATCTCATTTCAAATGTAAACGTTCATGTCATCATCCTCGCGAGAAGCAGAGCTCAGACAGAAACGCTCAGTGAAGACGTGACCCAGCAGGTGGTTTGAGACGGACCCGGGTTCAGTCCTGATGAGAGGTGGTTGTTAGAGGGAAGTGTTACCATCAGGAAGCAGCTAACATGAATGTCCTGGTCCTCTCCAGCTGAGCAGTAGTTCCAGGTAGAAGGTCAGTGTGAGTTCTCCTGAAGCTTCATGTGTGTCTTTGTTTGGTGAGGAAGCCTCCTGGTCCGACGCAGGAAGCTTTGGCTTGTGTGTGTGTTGGATGTCATGTTTCTCCTCTCAGGAGAAGCATGTTTCACCGCAATACCAGAGAGTATTGACACTGTGTTCTCCTTCCTTCTCCTCCTTTCTGACCTCCTGAAGGCTTCGCACATATGATGGCAGAACAAGGTATGCATCTCTCCTGCTGCTACGCTCGCTCTTCCAGCCGTGCTGCATGCCGTGGTGTGGACTGTGTGCATGGACGTGCACGTTTCTATGCAGTGTGATTCTTCAGCTTTCTGAAGACACAACGGGTCATTCTGCCACTTCTTCAAACAAGTTTCCACTTTTTGGTTTTTATTATGAACATATAAGAGACAGAAATCCTGAAGTTTAGATGGACGGTGGAAACATTTCTGACGTCAGCAGCTTTACAGGTGGAGCTTTACAGGTGGAGCGTCTCAGGTTTCAGTCTGCAGGTCAGTTTCATCCATCTTTACATTTCAGTAAAACCACAACAAAATCAATGAAATATTTAATTAAGTTTCCTGCTTTAGGGTTCAAATTAATATAGAATTAAATATATAAAATTAAAATATTAAAATGAATAAATGAACTGATATGTGTTCTCTGTCTCAGTAACTTTATTATTTTATTTTATTTGAGCTCTTTTTAAACCTGGAAACCACTGAAAGTTTAACTGGAGAAAAACTGGGAATGAAAACGTCCCATTTGCATGTTATCGAAAACAAAACAGAATACATGTAATTATTAAAGTTAAACCAGTTAGAATAAATCACTGATTTCAGAATGGAAGATTTTCAGTCCAAATAAATTAAAATACTTTTATCGACCTTTAATAAAAATAAAAGAACATTAAACATTTAAACATTAAAAACATATAAATACACTCAGGGAGTCACATTGTGATTATTAAAGCTGTTTATGGCATTTTTTTCGGTCCAACATTGTGATAAATTGATTCTGAATTTCCATGATCAGTGGTTCCCAACCTGGGGTCCGTGACCTCCAAGGGGTTCGCCCAAAGAACAGAAGGGGTCCACGAGGCTTTGACTGTTCAGAACCAGTGTGAATAGATTTAAGTCTCTCAAGAAACTTTCCCTCAAAGAAACTAGGTTGGGAACCTCTGACTTGGAGAGCAGGACAGTAAGACTCATTCAGTCTGCAAAATACAAATGTCTAAAAATAAATAAGTAATAATAATATTGATTTAATACAGATTATCTGATGATACAAATACGAACTGTTTCTCTGTACGTGCTCTGAAACGTGTTGAAATATGCAGATGAAGCTTTAATACGTTAAATATGAAGCGATTTAAAGAAAAACTGAAAGATAATTGTGAATATTTAGATTTTCTTTCTTGTGAGAAACACAAAGTTCCAAAATGTTAAAAGTGAGGAGTTTTTAAGGGTAAAAATGTTGTTTCCAGTCAGAGAAAGATGAGAAGAACACAACAAAGATGGTGCAGAATGGCCCGGTTTCATTTTATTTTATGAGTGGTGGATAAACATGTATGTAAGGTGAGCAGTAACTACAGAACCGGCTTCAGGTTAAACTGGAATCATCAAACATCCAGTTTAACTTCCAGCATTTTACTGAAGAAGAAAGAAATATTCCAGGACTTCTGTCGTTACTGCTGATCGGGTTTTATGTGCTTCCACGTGTTCACTTGCTCCATGACATGCTGTATACGGTGGATGCTGGAACTGAAACTCACTCTTCCTCCTCTTCTTCCTCCCTGTCTGGCCGTGGACTCTCCGCCTCCTCCTGCTCTTCTAGCTAAAAGCAAAGGTACAGCTTTTTCCCAATCTTTCCTTTTCCGCCGGTATGAAATGCGACGCTTGCTCTGTGAGTGTCTGAGTGTGGTGTTTAATGTGTTTCCTCTTCTGGATGCTTTTAGTCAGGGTGCTCGTGTTAAGCCAACAGCAAAAGAAAGAAAGCTTTGTGTGTTTTCTGTGTGTGTGTTCTGTGATGGGTTCAAAGACCTTCAGTGTACGCTGTAAAACAAACCGTCACTGGATCAGTTTTCACAGCAGGACTCATAATTTACTGTAGCAGGACGGAAACCTGACACTCACCCTCCTCTTCATCGGGACCACCTTCTAGTACCGGGTCGTCCTCTTCATCGGGTCCGCCTTCTAGTACCGGGTCGTCCTCTTCATCGGGTCCGCCTTCTAGTATCGGGTCGTCCTCTTCATCGGGTCCACCTTCTAGTACCGGGTCGTCCTCTTCATCGGGACCACCTTCTAGTACCGGGTCGTCCTCTTCATCGGGACCACCTTCTAGTACCGGGTCGTCCTCTTCATCGGGACCATCTTCTAGTACCGGGTCGTCCAGAAACCAGCATGAAACCACTCAGAATTGCAAGTCCTTGAATGTGACTCATTTTCCTGGATTAAAACTAATTTTTATCAACGGTCCAGCTCGTTACTGATGAGATCTGAGAAGGCTGATTGGTCCATGGCGTTCAGCTGTAATGGCTTCCCCCGTTCACTGAGGAGGAGGTTTGCGTTCCTGGAGATCCCCCCTCACCACCTGTCTAATCCCTCGGCGAGATGGCCGACATTATTAGGCCTCGCTCACACAGACTCCCGCTGCATTCTGGCTCAGTGGTGGCGCAGCAGGACGGACAGGATCGAACTCAACTGTCATGAGCTGAAGCCAAACGCTTCTTCCTCATTTTAGACATCTGATTCTCTTTTCTGTGCCTCTCTTATCTGTTGGTGCTTTCTCTGTTTTTCGTTCGGCCGTCTCCGCCTCCAGCAGCTCCTCCTGGAACCGCCAGCAGGTTGAAATCTGTTCTGATAAACATTTATTTGTTTTTTTCTGGAAAAACAGGTTTTAACCTTTATGCTGTTTTTAAACTGATATGAGCTCATTAGAGATTTAATCCTTAAAGTTCAGCTGAAACTGGATGAAAAGCTCTGCAGACCCAGGTGTCAATCCCAACGTCCCTCTGCAGGTCTGATTTCTGAAATCTTCCCTTAACGTGTGATCCTGACCGGATCCTGATGGGATGGGGTGGGAGGGGCTGAGGATAGTGGACAGTTGGATTTTCTGTGCTTGAGTGGCTGCTGGTAAGCAAGCCAGACTGAGGTTGGGGATAACCCAGCACCAGTGATGGAGGGAAGATGGGCTTCTTTTTCCCTTCTCCACCTTTAAGATCATCTTTCATGAGTTTTCCAGCCTGCAGCAACATGACGGTGCCTCAGTGACACACGATGACTGTGGTTATGTGTAAGTTTAATGGAGGTTTTCTCTCTAGGATGATATTAATATTCCATGTCTTGCTGCTTGTAAGAGGGAGGAGGGATGGAGGATGCCGTCTGTTGACTCTAATGCCAAAAGCCATGAGTCTGAAATCCATCTGACATATTTTCCACAGTCCCTTCACTTCACGAAAAATTACTGCCTGGTAAAATAAAAAAAAGTCAACCTGGATTTAACTAAGCTAACACGTTGGAGCCTCCCATTGGATAATTCCTGCAGGGTGATCATCTTTCAGCTGCATCAAGTTATTTAACCCAACTGATGCGATGAGCAGCTTCTCGTTTCCTAAACAACCATGAGGAAAGACACATCGGGGTCATGGAGAAGATGTTAGTCTGTTCCAGAAGGGTCAGATCATCAAGCAGAGAAAACATCTCAGGAGAAGCAGAAACTACTGGAACTGGGTTAAAACTGTCCAACCATCATTAAAACTGGAAGGATGGTGGGAACCATCGTCTTCCAGGAAGAAATGTGGTCAGAAACACATCCTGAATGATGGTGATTCAGCGTTTGGTGGAACCAGATGGAAGAAAAACAGCAGTAGAACTCAGGACCATGTTTAATAGTGAAAGTTAGAACTTTTCCACATGAACAATGTGAAGGAACTCAAGGGACTGAACAGCTGTGGAGCCAGAAGAAAACCACTAACCAGTGAGGCTAACTGGAGAAAAAGGCTTCAGGTTGCTAGGGAGCATAAAGACTGGACTCTGGAGCCATGGAAGAAGGTCATGTGGTCTGATGAGTCCAGATCTACCCTGGTCCAGAGGGATGGAGCATCAGGGTAAGTAGAGAGGAGGATGAAGGGATGCAGCATCATGCCTAGTGCTACTGTACAAGCCTGTGGGGGCAGTCTATGACCTGGGGTTGCTGTAGTTGGTTAGGTCTAGGTTCAGGTCTGGGGTCAGATCTAAGTTCAGGTCTAGGATCAGGTGTAGGTTCAGGTCTAGGTCCAGGTCTGGGTTCAGGTCTAGGGTCAAGTCTAGGCTCAGGTCTAGGTACAGCTCTAGGTTCAGCTGGTACCTGAATATCCTGCATGAGCAGGTTATTCCATCTTCCCTGATGGCTCAGTGCAGGATTATTGGGACTCAGACTGTGAAAGAGTGGTTCAGGGAACAGGAGACATCATGTTCACACATGGATCGGCCACCACAGAGTCCAGACCTGAACCCCAAGGAGCATCTCTGGGATGTGCTGGAGAAGGCTTTGCTCAGTGGTCGGACTCTCCATCATCAATACCAGAACTTGTAGGGAAATTAATGCAACTCTGGAGGAAATAAATCAGGTCACGTTGTGGAAGCTTCTAGAGACGATGCCACAGAGAAGCTGCTGGGATCAGAGACGAAGGAGGTCCAACCAGATAGTAGTGTGCGGGAACTTTTTATTGATTGTATGTACATGTTTGCGAGCTGATGTCATAACGTGAAACGTCAGGTCTGAGACGCTGCTTCTCTCATTCAGTTTGTTAATCTGCTGGGTGGGAAAATGCAGACTGATCATTCTAACGTCTTTAGTTAGCTTTAGATCATTGTGAAGTTTTTGGAATGAATCAAAACTCCAATAAAAATACACCATAACTCTGATTTTTAAAATTCAACCTCAGACCTGCCGTCCTCTCAGTATTCAGCCAGACCAGAAACCAGCTTTCAGCTCATCGGTGTGAATCCTGAGGCCTGTGCATGACGTGGTGATGTGGTCCAAGGCATGAGCGTGTCTGCTTATAGATGCCTGAGGATGGCTGAATGGATCAGCTGATATTCACATTTGCTGATAAACACCATCTGTACACAGCATTGCTGGACAGTATGAAAACAAATGCCTGTAGAAACTGGAACCCAGCCACACCTGGTCATGTGATTCAGACCACGGCCACGCTTGGCGAGCGTGTGCGGTTCCACGCTGTGCCGTGATTTTCTGGAAGACTCCGTTTGCCAATGAACAGCAGTGGCAACACCAACACACTCCCGACCCATCCCAGTATCCCCTCACCCACCCAGGCTTCTGCTTTTCAAGCTTCACACATAATTTCAGAAATTAGATTTTAAGTTCTGACCACTAATGATCTTTATGATGGCCGGCGAGCTGCAGAGAAATCAGCTGGTGTGGTCGCGCACGAGTCAAACATGGTTTGTGAACTGTGTAAACCAAGTCGTGTCTAACTTCAGACTCCTGCAGATATGTGTTCAGTAACACAAGGAAATATCTGGAAATTACAAATTTACACACAAAATGCACAAACATTAATATTTCACACACAAGTGTTTAACCTTCAGCCTCTCATGATAACGTTTGAGTTAAACATCCCGACTCATGGAAACGTCTACGGCCAGACGCTACAGGTGAACAGGCTGCAGGTGAACAGGCTGCACTTCATAACGAACACGTGTCACCATGAAACTCCTGGTTTAATCTGAGGTTTTGTCTTCAAATATACAAATTGGGTCTTATATTGCCAAAATGTACAAATTTGCTTGAATAATCTGAACACTGGACTAATCCAGGCTCAGAGTTCTTTCATTTGGTTCATGTTAGAGTCAATCGTTTTCAGGGGATTCAGGATATCTCTTTAACACGTCACAGATAAAAAGAAAGTACTTGCCATGTTTTGAGGGTGAAATAAAAATCTTTCAGTAAATGAAATGAAACCTGTAACAAACTGAGAGCACAGGCAGAGTTAGAGGGAAAACTCAGCATTTTTTCTTCTTTTTACAAACAGCAGATCCAACCGGATTCATAGAAACCAAGCAGAACATCTATAACACACGACAGCTGACAGATGTAAACTCAACGTGTGCAGGAGCAGCCACGCACACACATGTAGACGCACACCACAAGTACACTGTAAAATCTGACCAGTTGGTTTTACTTAACAAACTTGTTGCCTCAAAAAAGAGTTTTAGTTAATTTGGTGGTTGAGTAGAATTCAGTAAAAAGGTTTTAGATGGTCAAACTTTACGAACGTGATCGATTTAACTTTGCTGTGAGTTCATGAGATTGTGGAAGAAACTTGATAAATTTCACATGAATTAGAAGCAACGTTTGACAAAATGTTTTTATTTCAACACACGAGTCCATCTTAGTTAAAGTAACTGGCTTGTTGTGGGCGGGGTTTCTACTCTAAGGTCAGACCAGGTGCAGCAGCTACCTGGATTACTGCTTTCACACAGCGACGACCAGCAGCAGTCACACGACCCTGCATCAAGTAAAAATCCTTTATTTTAATCATCAATCATCTTTCTAATAGCTAAACTGTGTTTTTACTTCTAGAACATGTCTGTAAAGGAAACTATGGTGAAAGCTGAATTATCGCTCAGTAGAAACCTTTTTGTGTCATTCGATTTATTGATAAAAAAAAACAAAAGTACTTTCAAAAAGTATTGTCATTCAAATAGTACTAATCTGCTAGAGTAAAAGTAAAAGTGCAAAGTTTCTTTAATAGAGGTGAACAGCATTGTGGGAAACCCTGCTTCCCCACCGTCACCATTCCTCTTTACTTAATTACAATGACTCAGTATTTTGCCCTCCAAAGTCCATATAACCTATTTAAGATTAATATTACTAACAACTAGATTAAAATGAAGTGATATCCACTAGATATATTCTATTAAAACCAATGTTACATTTCACAGTAAAGGCCTCTGCCATTGCTGAGGTAGCATTTCTGTGCATGTCAGAGCAGAACCGATGAGTCAGATTATTTCATAACGTCGGGGGAGTCTGGACGGTCTGCCACGTCTCTTGGCTGTTCGAACAGATAAAAACTTTAACGGTGGTAAGACGGGAGTGTGAAGATCACAGAGCTTTACTTATGAAGATTACCACCGTCTGTGTGACACAGAGCGGGAAGTGGTTGATAATTCGCTGCTGATGCCAGTGTGTTCGCTAACGAAACACTGGCCAATCAGAGAGCGGAGGACGAATTACATGCTGTCATGGCCGAACAAACGCTGAACTTTAATCCCAACAACAAAAACAGGGTAGATTTAGGTCTGACACTAAATTCTATGCTTCCACATTCCACATTCTTCACAGACAATTCCAGAATATCAGACCAGCAGTTGGTTCATCATCAGCAAGTTCAGGAGACATACTGGTCCATGGAAACCAGTTTTAACACCATGACACAGTTTAATCCCATTAACTGCAAAGATCTGGGCAACATCTTATGTTAGCTGAACTTCTCCTCTTGCTGCTTGGACATCCTGTCCACAGGTTTCTTCAAAAAGGTCTCAAGACTCTGGAGCCAGATCTGGTCCAGATTGTTAACTTGTCTTTAACTTTGGGCATCTTCCCAGAACTTCTAAAAACAGCTGTAATCAAACCTCTGCTAAAAAGGGACAACCTAGACACAAATGAGGAACTACAGGCTGATCTCAAATCTTCTGTTTCTCAGTAAGATCATCTAAAAGCCATTTTTAATCAACTAAATGATTTTTTAACACAAAACAACTGCTACGATGTCTTCCAGTCAGGTTTTAGACAGCACCACAGCACCGAGATGCTCTGACCAAAGTCATTAATGATGACATATGTTTGAACACAGACGATGGAAAAATGTCAGTCTTAGTCTTACTGGACCTCAGTGCTGCATTTGATACAGTCGACCACAATATATTACTTAAACGACTGGAGAACTGGGTGGGCCTCTCTGGCACTGCACTGGTTTAAATCTTATTTAGAGAACAGGAAGTATTTTGTGTCAATAGGTAACTTTACATCTGAGCAGACAAGAATTACATGTGGAGTTCCCCAAGGTACCATCCTGGGGCCTCTTCTGATTAACATCTACATGCTCCCACTGGCACAGGTCATAAAGAACAACATTAGTTACCATAGCTACACAGATGACACACAGGTATATATTACAATGTCACCAGGACACCGAGGCCCCGTACAGGCTAAATGTATTGTATACTGTTGAGTCAGACACCCTAAACCCGGCTAAGATGGCGTCACCCAGCTCAGATGTGTCACTTGGTCTCAACACATCATGCAAAGTAAATGCTACAATTAACAGTACCAATGATACAGAACTTCTTAAAAAAGCTGCTGGTATTATTACTGACCTTGAGGAGGACAATCGGCGTCTCAAAGCTGAGCTGAAGAAAAAAGAAGTACTCCTCCACAAACTTATGGACGTGGCTTGTGGACAATCCAAGCGTCTTGCTTCACTCAGCGTTGCTCTTCAGGACACTGCTCCATGGGATCCATCCACCTGCCCACGGCCCTCTTTCTGTTCAACTCCCAGGCCAGGGTTGATATCAGACGAAGAGGTATTTGTCCGCAGACCAACGAGGATATCAGAAAATTTGTCCCGATCGCCGCCCCTGAGCCTGTCGAACAGATACGCGGCTCTGGCTATCGACTCCCCGGCGCCCCTTCGTACTAGCAGAGCGGCACAGGTCCCTCCAGACCTGGAGTCCTCTCTTGACTTCCCTGCGCTCCGGAGGAGTACCCAGGATTGTGCTGCTTTGCTGTGTGATGGTCCGGCTGATGCTGCTCCTGTTCTGGTGGAGCCCGAGACTCGTCCATCTTCTGGCCCAGTGTCCGAACACACCCGACACCACCGGATCCCTCAGCGTTCCACAGCCCGGCCTATGACTTCAGCCTCCCGCCGCCATAGACTCCTCAAAGAGGCTGTGCTCCGGCGCTCCGGGGGTGTTTTTCCTTCTTCCACACCACCTCTGGCAACGCAATGCGCGGGACTCGAGTCTGTTGTCCCACAGCCTGTCTCCGACATGAGAAACTACGATCCAGTTGAAATCTCTTCACAGCCCCAGGACATCCTACATTCATCCCCACCAAGGCCACTCTTTTCTCCTACTACGGTGATAGTTGGAGATTCAATCATAAAACACATCCGATTTTTCAATGCAGTTACGCACTGTTTTCCTGGTGCTTCAGTCTCCGATGTTTTAAGTAAACTCCCGGTCATCCTGCAGTCAGCTCCTGTCACAGTCCACAGGCTCATAATTCATGTGGGGACTAATGATACAGCACACGAGCATTCGGAAATCACTAAAAAACACTTCATTGAGCTTCTCACATTCCTCAACTCTGTAAGACTGAGTGTCTTCATTTCAGGCCTCATTCCCACGTTGTCCCGCGGCGCAGGCCGGTTTAGCAGAATACTTGGACTTAATACTTGGCTCCACTCAATCTTCAGTTCCCATAATGTTAGTTTTATTGACAATTTTAATTTATTTTGGAACCGTGCCTCACTGTTTTGTGGAGATGGCCTTCATCCGAACAGGTCGGGTTGCCGCATACTTGCGGCTAATATGCAACACGCGGTGCAAACTTGCACACGTGCATGACTGTTTACATTTACATCAAACACCCCCACTGTGAGCTCTGCCTCTTCTTCTCCGATGACTGCACATTCCACCACAGCTGAGGTCGCCTCCTGCTGGCCACTGCAGGTATTTCCCATTGGAACAGTTGTACGGGAGAGAATCCATGGTGCCATGGGGTCCAAATTAAAATCATTTGTTCCTTTTTGCCTTAGAAAAAACTTAATTCAGGTTAAAATTACTACTCCTTTTCTTACCCCACGCACAACTAATTTTTGTCTTCTCAATGTGAGGTCCCTAACAAACAAGTCCTTTCTCTGCCAAGAGTTCATCAAGTCAAATAATATTGATTTTTTATTTATTACTGAGTCATGGCTCACACCTGGCTGTACTATCCCCTTAACTGAAGCCTGTCCACCTGAGTACTCTAGCCTTAATCACCCAAGATTGTCTGGTCGTGGAGGTGGAATTGCGGTGATCTATAGATCTGATTACAAATGCTCCGCCCTCCCTAATGATATGTTTTCTTCATTTGAATCCCTGGTCTTTCTTCTCTGTGGCCCACAACCTACATTCTGTGCTGTTATCTATAGGCCACCTAAAGCCACCACTGAATTCATTGAAGAATTCTCAGATTTTCTTGTGTGCACTGTTGCCAAATATGATAGGGTGATAATTGCTGGTGATTTTAACATACATGTGTGTTGTCCCAGTTCTTCTAGTTTTACCACTGATTTTATTAGTCTTATAGATTCTTTTAACTTAGTCCAACATGTAAAAAATCCAACCCATAACAGAGGACATACTCTTGACCTTGTCCTCTCCCTCGGAGTTGACATTGATAATGTAAACCTCTTGGATTTCTGTGTTTCTGACCATAAGGGTGTCTCATTCAAAACTAACTTGCATTCCGCCATACAAAAGCTTACATCAAGCAGCCGTACTCGCAGTTTCAAACCCAACTCAACAAACAGTTTTAGCACCATGTTTCTGGCTGCATCGATTAGCAATGTGCAAACAAATGTGTCATCAGTAAATGAACTCCTGGACAATTTCAATAATACATGCCAGGAAATTCTAGATACTATTGCCCCATATAAAACAAAACCTATCAAAAGGAATTTCCTACCCTGGCTTAATCATCATATGAGGCAGTTAAAACAACAATGCAGAAAAGCAGAACGCAAATGGAAAAAAGATAAACTTGTGGTATCTTTAGAAAACCTTAGACACCATATGCTTGCCTACCAATTGGCAGTGGATGAAGCACGCAAATTGTATTTCTCAGAGTTAATCTCAAACAGCAACAACTCTAGAATATTGTTTAAAACAATAAACTTAGTTACTTGCTCTCCTACCCCTCCTATCGATGCTTCTGCTGCAAAATGTGAGCAGTTTCTCACTCATTTTGTTACTAAGATTGCCAACATTAGGAATAACATTCCACCTGCCCCTGGCAACTTTGATGTCCCGAACCAAACTGGGTCCTCACTGACACATTTTAAACAAATTTCTTTATCCAACTTAAAGGATCTTATTCAGCATGCAAATCCTACTACCTGCAAATTAGACATTCTGCCCACTAGATTTTTGATGGACATCTTCGACACCGTGGGTCCCCACATCCTCTCTATTATTAACAGTTCATTGTCGTCTGGTTGTGTCCCTCCTGGTCTAAAGAGTGCTGTAGTTCGACCCATTCTAAAAAAGCCCTCACTTAATCCTCTGGACCTGAACAATTTCAGACCTATATCAAATCTGCCTTTTTTAGCCAAACTTTTAGAAAAGACTGTTGCCATCCAGCTGACTGAGCACATGAATGATAACAACATGTTTGAAAAGTTTCAATCCGGCTTTCGCTCACACCACAGTACCGAAACTGCCCTTTTAAAAGTCACCAATGACCTGCTCTTAGCCGCTGATACTGGTCTATGTTCAATTTTAATTTTACTTGATTTAAGTTCAGCATTCGATACAGTTGACCACGCCACGTTGTTAAAGCGTCTCAGAAATTTTATTGGCATTACTGACTCTGCATTATCTTGGTTTTCCTCTTACCTTTCATCCCGGTCATTCTCTGTAGTACTTGGAGAGTTTTCATCTTCCTCGGCCCCCCTATCATACGGTGCTCCACAAGGTTCCATCCTTGGGCCTATTTTATTTTCCATTTACATGCTTCCCATAGGTCAAATCATTCAAAACCACAATATAAATTTCCATCTATATGCAGACGACACACAACTATACGTCCCGCTGGCTATGAACGACCCTGAATCATTCGCTCGCATTTTTAACTGTCTTTCCAACATAAAGGTCCGGATGTCCCAAAATCTTTTAGAACTCAATGAATCAAAAACAGAAATAATTCTATTCTGTCCATCTCAAGTCACTCAAAATCTCTCTTCTCTTGATAGTTTATCCAATCTGGTAAAACCATCTGCCCGTAACCTGGGGGTTATTTTAGATTCACAATTTGATTTTAGCCCTCAGATTACAAAGGTTGTCCAATCTTGTTTTTATCAGATTCGCAATATAGCCAAGATCAAACATTTTATTTCCCAGTCTGACCTGGAAAAGGTGATACACACACTAGTTTCCTCCCGGTTGGACTATTGTAATGCGCTATACTCAGGTTTAGGTCTGAAGTTGCTCAGTCGTCTCCAGCTGGTCCAAAACTCTGCAGCAAGACTTTTAACAGGCACTAAAAAACATGAACACATCACCCCTATCTTAGCTTCCCTACCCTGGTTACCGGTCAACTTTAGAATTGATTTTAAAATCTTATTAATTACTTTTAAAGCCCTCCATGGTGTAGCCCCCACCTATATTTGTGACATGCTCTCCCCCTATGTCCCGGGTCGGTGCCTGCGCTCCTCAGGTCAGAGCCTCCCGACTGTGCCCCCCTCCCGTCTCCTCACTAGAGGAGACCGGGCCTTCTCAGTCAGAGCTCCTAAACTGTGGAACTCTCTGCCTGAGGAGCTCAGGGTAGCCAACACTGTTAGCACTTTTAAAACTAAATTAAAAACTTACTTTTATAGAATGGCTTTCTTATTGTGAATTTGTTTTTATTAATTAATTTTATTGTCTCTTTTGAATTCATGTTTTATTGTTTTACCTTTGTGTATGTGTTCTTAAATGCTGTGAAGCACTTTGTAACTTTGTTTCGAAAAGTGCTATACAAATAAAGTTATTATTATTATTATTATTATTGAGGAGACTAATGACTGGATGTGTCTGAACTTTCTCCAGTTAAACAAAAACAAAACTGAGGTGATGGTTTTTGGAGCCAAAGAGAAACGATTAAAGGTCACCACAGAGCTTCAGTCTATACAACTAAAAACCACCAACCAGACCAGAAATCTGGGTGTAGTGATGGACTCAGACCTTAACTTTTAGAAACACCTGGAGGGAACCACAAAATCAGCCTACTATCAGCTTAAGAACACATCAAGGGTAAAAGATCTGATGTCTCAGCAGAACCTGGAAAAACTAGTCCAGCTTCCATCTTTAGTCGGCTTGATTATTGTAACAGTACTTTTACAGGTTCTACCTAAAACATCAGTCAGACACCTGCAGCTGATCCAGAACTCTGCTGCTCCAGTCCTCACTAAGACCAAGAAAGTGGACCACATCAGTCCAGCTCTGAGGTCTTTACACTGGCTGCCGGTCCGTCAGAGGATAGACTTTAAAGTTCTGCTGCTGGTCTAGAAAGCTCTGAATGGTTTAGGACCAACATACATCAGAGACCTCTTGACCCAGTATGAACCTACCAGAACCCTCAGGTCATCTGGATCCAGGTTCTTATCAGTTCCAGAGTCAGAACCAGACATGGAGAAGCTGCATTCAGCTTCTATGCTCCACATGTCTGGAACAAACTCCCAGAAAGCCTCAGATCAGCTGAAACACTCAGTTTATTTAGATCCAGGTTAAAGACCCACCTGTTCTCTGCTGCATGGACTAGTTTTTATTTACAGTCCAGATCTGGATCTGGTTCTTTAAACTGGATCATGTTTTAATGCAGTTTTTATCCAGTGTTCTTTCTTTCTCCAGTTTCTTTTGTTTTAATGTTAAATTACGCTTCTTTTATCCTGTAAAACTGAATCACCACGTTGCTGAACTGTGTGACAGATAAACTCACCTAAACTAGTTACTAAACTCTACCAAATATCTGACAAAATAGAAAATAAACAGCCTTTGCAAGAGTTTGAAACAACTTATTTACCAGTCAGTGTTTTACATTCCATGGTCAGTTATGAAAATCAGTTTTTCTATCAGATGAATCAGAGTTTACTTTGATACACTGAAGTCATACTGATATAAAAAAACAGCTGTGAGATCTCCAGATGAGGTACCCATATCACTAACCGTGGACCTCGTCTAACGTCAGTTCAGATATCCATGAAGCATGTCTGCTGATATGAGCTCGTTAGGACTCGCCACCTCGGCAATGGCGGCACTGCAAGATGGTGCAACACACACAACAGCTGCTGGGTTAATCTATCCTGAGAAAATGACATGCAGACGTTACACCAAAGCTTTTCCCATGTTTTGGGGTCTGTAGACTCCAGTCCCAGTTCATGGCAGTGTGAACCGTGTGCATGTGTGTGCATTTGCGCATGTGTTTGCAAATACCCAAAGTTACAGATAAATTATAACAAACGCACAATGATGTTGAGGCGATTTTCTCTATAAAGACCTCTGAACATCATCGTGTGCAGGTAAAATGTTAAAATGTTTTGTGTAGCCGTGTGTGTGATGCACAGCGAGCGCGTGGGAGTGTGAGTGTTTCCTGGGGAGCAGCGATGAACACACTCAATGGGTAATGAAATGTGACGACATTATGCAAGTAGTATGCTAATCAGCTAATCAGGTCTGATTGCACTATGGAGGTGTGTGCTCCTGCTAACCTTGAGGAGGCTGATAATCAGGAGATGATGAGCACTGGGAATTCTCTGCTCCAGACCACCAACACAACACACTCTCAAACACACACACGGACGTCGGCAGGACCGACGGCGCAGGTGTGTCTGTGTGGAATCTAAAACCCTGCAGTGGAGATACTTCATTTAATACAGATTTCACCCCTGATTGGCTTTGTCATTCATCTTGTGGTTTCACATTGAAAATCTGTGTGCTTTGAATCGGCCAATCAGGACGAGCTTGATTGTCGGTCGAGTCGATTTCAGTGAAAGTCGCAGCAGATTTTATTTCCATTTATTAAAAAAAACACGTCGTCCCTGCTATCGCAGTCCTTATATCAGCTTTGTTTGTCACTGTTACTCATTTATTCAACGTGATAGACTGTAGTAAATGTTTTTGTAGGACTCTGGAGGAAGCTGTTATGTTTCAGGTGAAAGAAGAATTGTACGTTTTCTCTCAGTTGATTGATCAGTTAATAAAAAGAAAAATATAGTAGTATTAGTATGTGGGATATAATAAACAGCAGGAGGACATTTAGTCCTGAAATCTGATGTCAGAGGCAGGAAAACGAGCAAGAAAAAAATCACATAACACACATACATACAGATATATGCATATATATATATATATATATATATATATATGTATATATATATATATATATACAGTATATATATATATATATATGACAGCACGTCGGTGGAAATATTTAGGATGAATGTGTGAATTTTTGTGTTTTTATGGAAGCCAGTTTGGGATTTTACTTGACATCACGGTTTCCCATGAGGCCTCGGGTCAGCGTGGGAGCAGAGTGTCTTCATTCATATGGACTTGGTTTAAGGTTTAAGAGTGAAGGTTAAGTGAGGTTCAGGTTGAGGTGAAGGTGTGTGTGTGTGTGTGTGTGTGCGTGTGTGTGTTGGGGTTCAGGATGAAACGCAGTGTTTGACACTAAGAGGCAGAAGGTGGTTGGATGTGAGCTGTTAGCAGCTTTTCTACCTGCAGACACCAGAACCAACGTTTCTAACTCCAGATTATCAGTAAGCTTTTAGTCTCAATCTTTTCAACGATGCTCATTAAAGCTCATAAAGACGCCCTCACCTTCTTTAAGATGCTGTAATCGGTGAGGTGGAGCCCAACCTGGTCAAGCTGTATGAAACACCTGGCAGGTGCTGCTAAACTTTTACTGTCAACAAAACATAAAACCATGTCTTACTTAGAAGACTCGGCCACCTCCCTGCAGCCCTTCTCCACCTTCTCCTGGCCAAACTCACCTTTTCTATTTAAAAGCTCCGTCCGGGAGGATGGTGACGATGAAGAACTTGTTTTAGATTCTGCAGTTTCGGGAAGAAGAACAACTTCCTGTTGCCATCCATCACCTCTAACCAGTCTGTCCAGTCTCCTCTGACCTCTGACATCAGCAGCTGGATATTTCGTCTTCAGACTGGAAACCCCAGAGATGCTTGTGTGGAAACGTTCTCGTGTTCTCAGTGTTCAGTACTTTGCTCAGTACTCGCTGTATTTTAAAGTGCTGTATAAACGAATTTGGCTTGAACGTCTGATGTTCTGGACGATGCCGCCAGGCGTCCAGCAGGTTGGGTGATGGATGTTCCACAGCTGCTTCTGCTGATGATTCCTAACTCGCTCGTACCGTTTCTGGCTGTGTTGCTTCTGTTTGTTGATGTTGGATGAGGCAGCAGCCGTCCAGCCAGTTTCACGGCTGGTGTACATGTTTGTTAGTATGGTTGAAGCCCAGAACCAGGGTGTGGTCACCAGTTTCTCACCAGAACCTTTGGCTCCGACCCATACCTGTTACTGACTGTACAGAACCACACACTCAGGCCTGTTTGTTATAAAGACAGCAGAACCAGTCAGACCCAGTGGGACAGAACCAGTCAGACCCAGTCGGACAGAACCAGTCAGACCCAGTCAGACAGAACCAGTCAGACCCAGTCAGACAGAACCAGTCTCTGCTCGCCAAAGCGCCCTGAAGCAAACACGCTCGGGCTGCAGAAAACTCCCCAGATGACATTTCGGAGAGGTTGTGGGGGAGAACTCGCTTCAGGGGAAGAAAAACATGGCGTCGATCTGGGAAACGATTAAATCCAGATTCCTAGCGACAACATTTCTCACCCCCCAGAGGGGATTGACACGGGTAGCGGCGCAGGAGGGAAGATGGAGGAGAGACAGATTATGAGGAGAGTGCGCTGGTTATCTTAATTAAATGGAAGTGCATTTTATCCTCCTCCTATTGATTTCTGCCAGGGGCTGTGTGTGTGTGTGTGTGTGCGCGCTCTGTAATTCAGGTTCGGCGGCTCTATTTTTTCCTTGCGGCTGATGTGACTATTGCAGTCAACAAACTGCAGCCTGTCATTAGACGCGGCCGCGGCGTGGAGCTGCACAGCCACGCACAAGCAAACATGAAATATGCTCTGCATGAACAGAAGGGAGAGTGGAGCTTGTTGGGAAAGGTGTGGTTGTGAGGTGGTGTGGTTCCCTCCATTTATTCTGACTGTGGAAAGTTAATGTTAACAGTTCGCTCTAGGCTGCGCTGCTTAAGTACATCTTTGGCAATTTTAGTGACCTGCTTTCTGGCACGGGTCTTTTCCCATTACTGGGAATGACATTTCATTTAGACCACATCATTCATCTTTTCACTCCACGTTCTGGCCATGTTTTATTTTCCTTCCTCTGTTTGGTTTCACGCTGCTTCTTTTCCCTCTGGATTTTTGAAGGTGGCCGTTAATGCAAACAATAAAACATAAACGGTCTACTTGATGCTCAGATTTTAGTAAACACGGTTTTAGAGAAATCAGCAGATATATTAAAATATGTCCATGGTAATAAATAAAAACTTGTTCTTTAATGGTAGAAGCGCGCAGAGCGCCGCCAAGCCAGGGTCTGTTTTTAAAACGATGATTGTGGGCTTTAGTTTTGAGTTGGGTACAATTACAGTTTCTGTCTCCCCAGAGCAAACAATCCTATAAAAGGTTCTAGGTCCAGGCTGTGATCCGGATCAGCCCCAAAATCTAATCATTGTTCCACAGCGGATCCTGGAAAAGCTGCTACGTTGCTCCACAGATCCTGCAGCTTCATGAGTGGGGCTCGAAAACTGAACATCACCCCTGACCCGGTCCAGGGCCACATGTCTCCATGTCCAGTTTAGGCGACAAACCAGTTGAAAAGAGCGCCTTGAGTTAAATTCCAGCCTTGCTCAGCCTGCAGGAGACCGAGGGAACAATAACAGCAGAGGTTCATTGTACATTTCACATCGGAAGAACCTTGGATATCATGTTGTAGTTTTGAGTTTTCCAACCTCTGAGCACCAATGTTGAGTAACTAATTGTATTGATATTTGGCTCTTTAATATGACAGGGCTGTAATTTTTCTAATTCTTTCTGCTCATGTGAGGGACAGCTCTGCTTATCTGACTGTGTGTCTATGTAAAGCTAATGTCTTTTTTAGAGGGAAATGGTGTTTTAATGTGCTTTTAATGGCTTTCAGTCAGCGAGGAGCACATTGCTCTAAATCCTGGTCAAGCAGGCCAATAAAGGAAATTAGCTTTGATGGCTTTTTTGGAGAACAGCACAAAGAAAAAGCCGACTCTGCAGCAGATGAAGTCACCTTCTCTCTGTTTTTTTTCTTTAATTTTTGTCTGGGCCGTAAAGGTGAGGTCTGTGTGGAAAACCTGGTTGTGTGAACATGTAGTCGGACAGTTAAATATGTTAATATCCCCATTTTCTTTGGGGCTTATTAAAGATGTGATTGTTTTAACAAATGTCTACATATCTTAACAATTCCCCAATCTCCATCTTCATCCTAAAAATGACGCCATGGTTAGTTGTTCGTTTTTAATGTGTCTGAAGGAAAAGTGACCTCTAGTGGTCAAGAGAAAAACTGCATGTGAAATGTCAAAATGATAAAAATAATGCACTATTGCTGTAACCAGGATCTTTTCCTACCTGCAACCAGGTAACTTACAATTTAAGTTGAATTATTTGTTATCTGGAACTTGTTGTTTCCTGGTCTTAAACTTCAGGTCCAAGACCAGGTTGAAATGATTCCTCCTTCTACCCAATAAGCTTCCACAACGTGACCTGATTTATTTCCTCCAGAGTTGCATTAATTTCCCTCCAAGTTCTGGTATTGATGGTGGAGAGTCCGACCACTGAGCAAAGCCTTCTCCAGCACATCCCAGAGATCCTCCTTGGGGTTCAGGTCTGGACTCTGTGGTGGCCGATCCATGTGTGAACATGATGTCTCCTGTTCCCTGAACCACTCTTTCACAGTCTGAGCTCCATGAATCCTGCACTGAGCCATCAGGGAAGATGGAATAACCTAGACCAGAACCTAGACCTGACCCTAGACGTGAACCCAGACCTGAACCTACACCTGAACCTAGAACTGAACCCAGACCTGAACCGAGACCTGAACCTAAACCTGAACCTAGACCTGACCCTAGACCTGTACCTAGAGCTTTACCTAGACCTGAACCCAGACCTGACCCTAGATCTGAGCCTACACCTGACCCTAGACCTGAACCTACACCTGAATCTAGACCTGACCCTAGACCTGATCCTAGATCTGACCCCAGACCTGAACCTAGACCTGACCCTAGACCTGACCCCAGACCTGAACCTAGACCTAACCAACTGCAGCAACCCCAGGTCATAGACTGCCCCCACAGGCTTGTACAGTAGCACTAGGCATGATGCTGCATCCCTTCATCCTCCTCTCTTCTTACCCTGATGCTCCATCACTCTGGACCAGGGTAGATCTGGACTCATCAGACCACATGACCTTCTTCCATGGCTCCAGAGTCTTTATGCTCCCTAGCAACCTGAAGCCTTTTCCTCTGGTTAGCCTCACTGGTTGGTGGTTTTCTTCTGGCTCCACAGCTGTTCAGTCCCTTGAGTTCCTTCACATTGTTCATGTGGAAATGTTCTAACTTTCACTATTAAACATGGTCCTGAGTTCTACTGCTGTTTTTCTTCCATCTGGCTCCACCAAACGTTGAACCACCGATCACCATCATTCAGGATGTGTTTCTGACCACATTTCTTCCTGGAAGACGATGGTTCCCACCATCCTTCCAGTTTTAATGATGGTTGGACAGTTTTAACCCAGTTCCAGTAGTTTCTGCTTCTCCTGAGATGTTTTCTCTGCTTGATGATCTGATCCTTCTGGAACAGACTAACATCTTCTCCACGACCCCGATGTGTCATTCCTCATGGTTGCTTCAGACATGAGAAGCTGCTCATCGCATCAGTTGGGGTTAAATAACTTGCAGGTGGATAAAAATGTACGAGTGTTTCAGTTTGGGACGTGTAATCTTCTCTGTGGCCTGTAGGGGGCCTCATTCATAGGACATTTGTTCTAAAGGTAAACTTGTCAGTGTTTGATGTGCAGTAGGCCATGATGAGTGTGTCTCAGAACCCTAAAGATTCATGAAAACAAGGGGGACTGGGCCTCGGAGAGCCTCTACAGGACACCTTTGATGTTAAGAAGCACCAGATTATTCCTCATAACTTTTTAAACAAAACTTTCTTGGCCTCCTTTCCAGCCACAGACCCGTTGGCATCTGCCAGATCTGCACTTTGTTTGCTGTCACAGCTTCTCCTGGAAAGACTGAGAAACAGATTCATTATTGTCCCGTTGCTGATCCTGGTTTTTTCTCTGCATCTATTCTGTATCTGCCGGGCTGGATGGCTAAGCAGAATTATGTAACAAGAGTTTAAGAGCTGGTTCAAACTGAAATTCTCTGTTTGTCTTCATTGCTTTATTCCCCAGGATGGAGCTCTATAAATATGTTATCCAGGTGATGCTGTTATATCAGTGCTGTGATGAAGGAATGAATTCACTGAATTGTCTCGGGGTTAGAGATCATTTCCGCTGAAGGGGGTGCAGAGAGAGGCTGTTTGAGTCATTGGCCCTGCACCAAGCTTCGGTTTGCATACATTTTCTTTTTCTTCTTCAGTTCTTTGTGCTTTCATCATCTTCTTCGGCTTCTGCATTGTTCCGCATAGCTGAGCTCCCAACGACTTCCTGTGATCGTACGACTGCTTTTACCCAACCAAAACCACAGCAGTCGTACAGCTATGACGAACTTCTGGAGGAGAGAACGGCTCTAGTGCATCCTCCTCTTTGATATGCAGTAACTCTGACTATCAAATCATTCGACCCCTGAGCGAAATGATCTCTTTATAGGTTGTAAGGTGCAGAAAAAGCCTGGAGAAGTCGTGTTTCAGGGCTGAAGGTGACCTCAGCTTGGCAAATTAAAGGGTTGGTGCTATCAGATCAGGAGGAAGGCTAAGAGGATATACACACCACATCAGGCAGAGGTGAATCCTATCGCCAGCTGATCTTGCTCCCAGATTACTCCATCTTATGTAATTCCCATCAGCATAATTGAGCCTACTAAACATTTCCTTCAGCTTTAAGAATTAATGCAAAGTCCCCCAGGGAAAGAAGAGGGGGAAGCGTTTGTGCTGTGTACTGTTAAAATATGATTGCTTTTATTTTGGGACACACCTCAGGGCTGTGCACTGGGCCCTCTAAGCTTCTGAGCATTTATTTGCCCAGATAAGAGAAGTCCATTATATCTCATGCAGAGTACTCATCGTCCTGAGCAGCGGGCTTTGATGCTACAAAAGCTGTGAAGATTTATTTTTCCAAAGGCGATTTCAGAGTTGGTTTAGATCAAAATATCTGCTTCTTCTATCTTGCAGGGATTTTAAGGCCTTTTGCTGGAAAGTGACGAGAATTTTCTGCTTAGATGCACAAAGATTAAATTATTTACTTACTAAATTATTTACTTAAACTTAAAGATTGTAGAGTGAAGTGTCCTTTCCCTTCCCTTCCCTTCCCTTCCTTTCCTTTCCTGTCCTTTCCTTCCCTTCCCTTCCCTGTCCTTTCCTTTCCTTTCCTTTCCAGTCCTTTCCTTTATTTCCTTTCCTTTCCTTTCCTTTTCTTTCCAGTCCTTTCCTTTCCTTTCCAGTCCTTTCCTTTCCTTTCCTTTCCTTTCCTTTCCTTTCCTTTCCTTTCCTTTCCTTTCCTTTCCTTTCCTTTCCTTTCCTTTCCAGTCCTTTCCTTTCATTTCCTTTCCTTTCCTTTCCTTTCCTTTCCTTTCCTTTTCTTTCCAGTCCTTTCCTTTCCTTTCCTTTCCTTTCCTGTCCTTTCCTTTCCAGTCCTTTCCTTTCCTTTCCTTTCCAGTCCTTTCCTTTCCTTTCCTTTCCTTTCCTTTTCTTTCCTTTCCTTTCCTTTCCTTTCCAGTCCTTTCCTTTCCTTTCCTTTCCTTTCCTTTTCTTTCCAGTCCTTTCCTTTCCTTTCCTCTCCTTTCCTTTCCTTTCCTTTCCTTTTCTTTCCAGTCCTTTCCTTTTCTTTCCTTTCCTTTCCTTTCCTTTCCTTTCCTGTCCTTTCCTTTCCAGTCCTTTCCTTTCCTTTCCTTTCCTTTCCTTTCCTTTCCTTTCCTTTCCTGTCCTTTCCTTTCCAGTCCTTTCCTTTCCTTTTCTTTCCTTTTCTTTCCTTTCCTTTCCTTTCCTTTCCTTTCCTTTTCTTTCCTTTCCTTTCCTTTCCTTTCCTTTCCAGTCCTTTCCTTTCCTTTCATTTCCTTTCCTTTCCTTTCCTTTTCTTTCCAGTCCTTTCCTTTCCTTTCCTGTCCTTTCCTTTCCAGTCCTTTCCTTTCATTTCCTTTCCTTTCCTTTCCTTTCCTTTCCTTTTCTTTCCAGTCCTTTCCTTTCCTTTCCTTTCCTTTCCTGTCCTTTCCTTTCCAGTCCTTTCCTTTCCTTTCCTTTCCTTTCCTTTCCTTTCCTTTCCTGTCCTTTCCTTTCCAGTCCTTTCCTTTCCTTTTCTTTCCTTTTCTTTCCTTTCCTTTCCTTTCCTTTCCTTTCCTTTCCTTTTCTTTCCTTTCCTTTCCTTTCCTTTCCTTTCCTTTCCTTTCCAGTCCTTTCCTTTCCTTTCATTTCCTTTCCTTTCCTTTCCTTTTCTTTCCAGTCCTTTCCTTTCCTTTCCTTTCCTTTCCTTTCCTTTCCTTTCCTTTCCTTTCCTTTCCTTTCCTGTCCTTTCCTTTCCAGTCCTTTCCTTTCCTTTCCTTTCCTCTCCTTTCCTGTCCTTTCCTTTCCAGTCCTTTCCTTTCCTTTCCTTTCGGGGTCTTTAGCTGCTAACTGATCCATTTCCTTCCTTCCCCCCCGTGTCCCTCTGGTAATAGATGCTGGGCTGCAGGTTCTGGCTTTAACAGCGTTTTAAGTGAAGAAGGTTGTCATTGCTGCAGCCAACCATGTTGATGAGAATGAAGATTTTAGTGTGTAAATGAAAAACGTCTGTCTTTGTAGAGCTGAAGGAGCTGCTGTTGTGATTGATTTAGTGCTGTGAGATTACATCCCTCCCCAGTCAGGTTACTGTATGTTAGTGAGGCAGTGTCATGAGATTATGGTGTTTACATGAATGCATCTAGTTCTTCATGTACCTGTGTACATGATGACAGAATTCCAGTTACGTGCTTTTTATGCTGCTGCTTGTCATTTTGCAAACATTGACATCACTCCTTCAATCTCTTAACTTTAAACTGATTTGACTGCAGCTGTTGGAAATGAGGCCACTAGTACATTAAAAAGCCAGCATCTCATGTTGGTGACGTTTATGTACTTTGTCAGTTGTTGTTAGAGGGATCACTGTCACTGAACATGTCCTCCTCCTGTCTGCTGCTGCACTGAGGGAAACCAGAATAACGTACCAGCATGGCCTGGTTAACCAGCACAGCCTGCCTGACCACAGTGGAGCATCCAGCCTGGTACCAGAAGATGGACCTGGTAATGTGGACCAGAACATATGTTTGAACAAAACAACGTGTCGCGGCACAACACTGACGGCATTTCAAACGCTGTCCATCTACTGCAAACATCTGATTTACTTCTTGATAAAATCTAAACAAGAAAACAAGTAAATTATCGAGTAAAACACATTTCCTGTTACTTCAAACACGTGTAGAAACAAGCCTTCGTTTCTGACATTTACCCTAAATTCTCATCTTCTTTTTAAGTTTTCTGTTTGTTCTTATATTTTCTTCTGTGCTTTTTTGGGGTAAATATGAGGTGATTTTATTTTTAACATATAAGCGTGTGTCTTTTGCACCAACTTGACCAAAATCTAAAGAAAATTGTGAAAACACGTTGAAGTTAATAAGCTGAGGTAATTATGTACTGAAGTGCTGCAGTTGTGAGCATTTGAGTCTTTCCACAGATTTACTGATAAGAAAGTAATTTCATAGTATATTAGTGTTTCACACAGATGGGCGCCCTCTGCTTTGTTGTAGCGTTGGCTGCTCGGTGTGTGCGTGGATGGTGGAAAGCTGTGCTGTGTCGGCCTCGGCTCTGCTGTGGGGGTTTGTCACGGTTGGTGAGGTAATACGGCGTGAATAGAAGAACTGGAACCAGCCAAGCCTGGGACCTTTTCCAGAACTGCACACAGTCCCTGTGTCTCTGCTGGAAGCTCACCAAGCTGAAGGCGTTCCCCTCCTGACTCTATCTGCAGTTTAATTGTAAATAAAGAAGCTAACCTCTGCTGCTTGTAGTAAAGCTCTGCCACCAGTTTACAGTGATGGATGACACAAGATGAGCTAAAACAGTTAGAAACAAAAGTATTGTTTAATTTTGGTCAAACTTTTTAAAACACACACCTCTAAATCCCCTTTTGATGTGCATCAGATTCGACCCGCCCTCCTCCTCCTCCGACTAAGTTGGATGGGTTTTGTCACTCAGCTGTTTTGTTCATAGTAAAGCTAACAAACAGGCCGAGACGCATCATGGCCTTAACAGTCCTGCAGCCCTTTCATGTAAATATGCACATTCCTTAAAATTTCTTTGCTCTTATGAAACTGAATTTTCTGATCCTAATGAGGTGGTGCTTTTACTTTATGTATAACATGATTTGGACATTAATTTATTTTGTTTTGTTTAAAGTTAGACTTGTGAGTGTTTTTTTTTTCTTTTTAAGAATTCATTTTCATCACATAATTTCTCCTACCTGATCCTGGGACTCCTCCCCATCCTGGGTCTCCTTTCCCGTCCTGGGACTCCTCCCCATCCTGGGTCTCCTTTCCCGTCCTGGGACTCCTCCCCGTCCTGGGACTCCTTTCCCGTCCTGGGACTCCTCCCCGTCCCGGGTCTCCTTTCCCGTCCTGGGACTCCTCCATGTCCTGGGACTCCTCCCCGTCCTGGGACTCCTTTCCCGTCCTGGGACTCCTTCCTGACCAGCGGCCTTTTCTGCCGACCTTTTTAAACAGCAGATAAAAACATGTGAGCCTGATGCTGCATTTTAATAAAATGTTTTGCTGCTTTTATTTGTTATTTATCTTGTATATTAATTGCATGATGTCTGATGTATTTTTGTATTTTTATGTTTTTATCTCGTGAAGCTTTTTTCTCTGAGAAGCTATATAAATAAAATTCACTCAGTCATTTACTTCTGTCCTGAGGCCAATGTTCATGAACTAGTTCCAAGTTCAGTTCATTCCATTTAAAATGAATAGTTCATGTTCATAGTTCAGCATTTCAGCTTTTATAACCCTTTAAGCACCGAAGTCACAAAAATTGCAACAAGCACCATGTCTCCAACCTGGAGGAAACATATACATACACAACACTGCCGGGGACTCATTCCCTTTCCTGGAATTCATTCCCTTTCCTGGAATTCATTCCCTTTCCTGGAATTCATTCCCTGACCTGGAATTCATTCCCTGACCTGGAACTCCTCCGTGTCTGTCCTCAGACACGTACATAGAGGAGATGGGAAGCAAAGAGCTCAGAGAATTCCCACACTCAGACACTCAAGTGGCTCACATTTTGTGGTTTTACGTCACCATCTGAGCCTCTGTTCACTGTCAAGTGTTTGTGTTGCTTTCGTGGGTGAACGGGGCTTCAGTGTGTTTGCACTGACACGTGTCATATTGAAAATTCAGACACGGCCTCAGGCTGGATGAGGCAGCTGCACTCGCACCAGCTCGCTCTTTGTTTGCAGTAAAAACACAGATTTACAGAGAAACAAAGCACCAATTTCAATGTGCATGAGGTCAGATAATGGTGATGCTTTACTGATGATGGTGATATCTTATTGATGCATTCACTAGTAAAGAAATACAGATTAGACTCAAAGAATGGTCCATTGTCGAACATTTGAAAAGTATAAAACATGTTGATGATTTCTGGATCTTTTTTTTTCTCATGCTCTGATTGGCTGACTCTAGAAGTGAGAGTCTGATGATGTCACTTCATCATATTTTATGTTTTTTCTGTCATTACTGCAACTGTTGATCAGGCAACTTTGGAGGAAATGTGAAGGTGCAGTTCCTCGAATGTCCACTTGGTGGCAGCTCCAAAATCAAGTCTGTCCAAACAGAAAAAACGATTCCCCTGAACTAAGTTACAGAAAAAGACAGAACATGTAACTTTTATTCCTAATTTTTACCTGCAGAAGATTTTCACACAAGCCGTTTTCATTGTGAAGTCACAGAAAATATTAAAGATGAACATTCACGTCCACACATTGTTTTTGCATTTGTTAGTTTTCTGTTGCGTTCTAAGAAAAGTCCACAAAAATGAGGCCAAATGTAGAATATTCTGTTTTCAGGTTAACAGACATGTCCATGAATGCAACAGCGCGTCTGCAGCGGGAGTACAGAATCTTCCATCTTTTGCTTAATGAAAGTTTCCGTAAAGTTTCGGTAAAATGTCCTGGTGATTTTCTGCCTGGACATTTTTCTTAGCATGTAATAAATTTACTCTCGCTAGTCACAGCAAGATGAAAGTAGGCTCTGACTGATTCCTTACGAGATATTTCTACCAAAACTAACTTGCATCTGCAGCTGTGAGATCAGATCAGGTGGGCTGGGTGAGTGTCAACCAATCAGAGTGAACGTTTGGAGGCCAACGTGCCAGACACGCTGTGTTGTTGGCCCTCGATCGCCATGGCACACAAAGCTGGGGTAATCTACTTCAAAAAACAACATTTAACACATTCGTTATGTGTGAGAAGTAAACAAACACCAACAAGACCTTTGGGGTTGCAACGTTCAGCTGGTCGAGTTTGCTTTCACTCTGCACTCAGTTGAACTAAACGTTTTAAATAACATTCTCCTGTCCTCACCAGAGGGGGCGCTGTACCAAGCGTTTCTGAAGGAGAAGAAGAAGAAAACGGTCTGCAGGGGAAGATTCGACATGGGGGCGTCATTTTTCCCACTCCTTTGTTTTTCCTTACAGGAGAAAATTTAGACAGTTTCAGGTTTTTGTTGCACAAATTCTCACATTAAATCTACAAACTTGTATATCTTACCTTCATATAAAATAAATAAAATCCAGAGCCACAGCAGAGAAATACAGCAGCACACACTTCTACAAGCGTATCGGAGTGAGATGGTTTTAACCCTTCGGGATTATTTAGCATCAGTGTCGTGCGTTATTCCGGGCAGAGTCACTTTGAATGACCCTTGGTGAGGACAGCTGAAAGCTGAACTCAAGGCATCAAAGCAGCTGTCTGAAAACCAACGGATGTCGTCACCATGGTGACAACTGAAGCGATGCTGGGTCTCTCGTTCCTGAGGCAGCCTCTTCCTCCACCTGCAAGTTAGCAGACTGAGAGCTAGCAGGCTGGTTTTCTGTGAATCATGATTGGTAAAACATTCAGCTGGAAGGTCTGTAGCGGTTAGATGGTGTAACATCTACTTTATGGTGTATTCATGTGTTTCTGATGTTGAATGAGAATCTTTTAAAACTGTCTGAAGATGCAGAGGTTGGAGGTGTGCTCTGAAGAGACATTTTCTGTCGTCGTCCACTTCGCTGTTCTCTCGTTATGCTGTCCTCGGTGAGTCCTCTGTGGCTCGTATCAGAGACGTCATCTCCAGCCTGCAGTCAGGGAGCAGCGACAGGGCCGACGCCCTGTAGACGTTATCTCCATGTCACCATGCTGCAGGGCCAACTTTACCTTTTCTGTGGTTCCAGTCAGTGCTTGTCTACAAACAGGGACATGGTGCAGGGTAGCTTGGGTTGCAAAGGTTGACTGATGCAGGTCGTTAGCTGCTAACGTGGGAGCTAAAAAGCTGCTAAACTTTGTTTATACTCTGACTGCATCACTTTGCCTTTCTAAAGATGCCATTATATGCACACGGCTAAGACTAAATAAATATGGATCTACACATGCGAGAACATCAGTGTACTGGAGAGATGGCTAGGTGTATTAGTCTGATTTCTCATAGTCAGATTACTGACATTATCTGAAAAATCTTTATCAGATTATGCTGTTTTCATGATCACTTGAATTATCTGATGATTTTTGGTGTGCATGTAAACAGGCTTAATGGCAGTAATTTGATTGTAAAAATATAATTAACACAGATTTCTCCCTAATACTCTGATTTCTTTGTGCATGTAGACCTGTACATCTGATTTAGTTAAAAATACAGGATGTTTTGAAAAAACTAACTTTGAGTCTTACATCTCTACGTGCGTAGTACTCCAATAACAGACTAGAAATAGACCAGAGTTTTCTGAAAATAGCATTTCAGAAGTGCACACAGATCTGATTATTGCAATAATCTGATTGTTCTTAGTTTTGGGATTTATTGTCATGGAAACTCCAAAACGTTGCTGTGAGAAAAAAGTGAAAATCCGTTTTTTGTTCTTGGGTCTGTTGACGTGTCGGCAGTTATTAGGTTAATTTAGAAAAGCCTCCATCATCCCGCAGGCACCTCCGTCTTCAGCCATGATAAATTCTGTCCGTCAGCTGCTGTGTTGACAGAAATAAATCCGTCCTCAGCTGCATGACTTCCTGCTCTGGTTCTGCTGAGGATTTGGGTGAAATGGACTGAGGAGTGAGGCGAACCTGGAGCTTAACAATCCTCATCTAAAGACACCTTTAAAGACACTCCTAAGTGACTTTTTCAGCTCAAAGCTTTACACTGAAGGAGGAAACCTGACCCCTGAACGCACCATTCCTCATGATGGCTGCCATCTTACATGGCGTATCCACTGGCAACCTCTGTCCTGACACCGTGTATACCCTCAGTCAGACAGCTCATTTTCTCTGATGTGTTGTGTTGAAGTAATGCTGAGGGTTTACCAGCTGAACGGGGTTTTCATGAACACCAACCTGACTAAATCAGATCACTGATAAGGTGTGTTTTCATGGATTTATTCGTGTGTGTGTGTGTGTGTGTGTGTGTGTGTGTGTGTGTGCAGAGGAGATTACTGTGGTGGCCCCTACTATCTTTATCGGCCAGATGCTCGCTGCGACACGCCACTCACATGACAACTAAGAGAGGGGGGGCTGTTATCTCATTGCCTCCAGATCCTGCACCCTCATTTCCCCACCCCCTCTCCAGCCCCCTCACATTTCATCCATTATTCTGCCTTTTTTCACTCTTAGCCATGGATCCATGATCCTTTTTTTATTGATCTGCTGTTTTCCCATCATTATGTAAGCAGTCAGAAGGCCTTTTCTTTTTTCTGAACAGTTATTTAAACAGTGGATGTGGGGAAGTTTCAGAGGTGGCTAAAGGCAGCAAACTGGGAAACATGTCAGATGGATCTCATGGTGAATTAGACTCAAAATAAAGGTTATTGTTTATAGCTTGGTGGGCACAAAGCAAGCATATTTTAAGAAAATTGGGGGTTTCTTTCATATCTGCATGAGATTTTTGTGCATACCAGCAGGTTGAGTGTTGGCGGACTAAACGTTAGCAGACTGAAAGTTAGCAGATTGAATGTTAAGCACGCCGAACAACAGCGTACGAAACGATAGCAAACCGAATGCTAGCAGGCTGTGTGCTAGCAGGCTGTGTGCTAACAGGCGTGATGCTAGCAGGTTGTATGCAAACAGGCTGAGTGCTAGCTGGCTAAGTGCTAGCAGGTTGTGTGCTAGCAGGCCGAGTGCCAGCAGGCTGGGTGGTAACAGGTTAAGTTCTAACAGGTTGAGTGCTAGCAGGCTGCATGCTAACAGGCTTGATGCTAGCAGGTTGAATGCTAGAAGGCTGAGTGCAAGCAGGCTGAGTGCTAGCAGGCTTAGTGCTAGCAGGCTGGGGGTAACGGGCTGAGTGCTAGCAGGCTGGGGGTAACGGGCTGAATGCTAGCAGGCTGCATGCTAACAGGCTTAATGCTAGCAGGTTGAATGCCAGAAGGCTGAGTGCTAGCAGGCTGAGTGCTAGCTGGCTGAGTGCCAGCAGGTTGAGTGCTAGCAGGCTGGGTGCTAACTGGCTGAGTGCTAGTAGACTAAGTGCTAGCAGGTTGCATGCTAACAGTTTGGGACCTAGCAGGCTGCATGCTAACAGGCTTGATGCTAGCAGGTTGAATGCTAGAAGGCTGAGTGCAAGCAGGCTGAGTGCTAGCAGGCTGAGTGCCAGCAGGCTTGGGTTGTGAATAGAGCGGACTGAATCTTCTCTCTTGTTGACATTTTCAATCCCAAATGCAGCCACACCTGAAATTCCATGAACCAGGACCTCAATGAAATGTTCCTTCTTTCCTCTTCATGCTAGGACAGACACAAAAGAGTGAAGTGAAAGCATTGTTTCAAGAGGAAAATGGGGAATAGTGGTGGAAAGAAGTTGCTGGTGGGTGAAAATGAGCCAATCAAGGTGGAGCATGTGTGCTGTTACACACCAGTAACTCCCACTATAGATTCACCCCAACCCCCAGCTGTTCAACACCCGTTCACATGCACATATGTGCACACACACTCGTAGTAAAGGATAATACACACAATAGGGTTCATTTGTCATCCATTTTGTTTTTTATACGCACCACCACCTATCTGCTATGAGTTTCACCCACACAATCTCAGACTCAGTCCGGGTGGTAAACACTGGATGGTCGGCACACTTTAGCTTAACGTTTATGAATCTTGGACATGTTACTATTAGGAATTTTGTACAGGAGAATCTTAACTAAATAACAAAAAACAGTAGCTCTGATGGTCTGGTGAACTGATGAATGATCTGTTAAACCTCTTCTTCTGCAGTCACATGAAGATTAGTCATGAAGTGTTGGAGGCTTACAGAGGACAGCAGGTGGATAAAAATTTTATAATCTGGAGTCGCTTCTTATCCAAATAGTCTGTCATATGAATTTGGCTGCCTGCTATATTTAATACAGGTCAGCATCTTTAGATGCTCATTCATGTGATTATAAGAAAAGTTGACATAATATATGGAAACGGAAGATTTGCAGACAACTGGAAGCAGCAATGTTAACATAGCAACATGGCTGGTTAGGGTCTAGAATAAAGCCAAGAAGACGTTTCTGATGCACGGTGGCGCCACAAAGCAGCTGAGCTGGAGTTGGTTTAGTGAGGATAGCAGGTAAATAGTAGCAGGAATAACTGGAAATGAGGAAAAAGTGGAAACATGGAAATAGTTTCTGTTGTTCTGGTCGGCTTTTATGCTGCTATATTTATTGATATGTTCATTTTGCATCATTTTAGCCTCACAATCTGACAGCTGAGAAACATCATGTCTGATGCTGACTGGTTTATACTGGGATTAAAAGCTGTTACAGACTGGTTTATACTGGGATTAAAAGCTGTTACAGACTGGTTTATACTGGGATTAAAAGCTGCTACACACTGGTTTATACTGGGATTAAAAGCTGTTACAGACTGGTTTATACTGGGATTAAAATCTGCTACAGACTGGTTTATACTGGGATTAAAAGCTGCTACAGACTGGTTTATACTGGGATTAAAATCTGCTACAGACTGGTTTATACTGGGATTAAAAGCTGCTACAGACTGGTTTATACTGGGATTAAAAGCTGTTACAGGCTGGTTTATAATGGGATTAAAAGATGCTACAGACTGGTTTATACTGGGATTAAAAGATGCTACAGACTGGTTTATACTGGGATTAAAAGCTGCTACAGACTGGTTTATACTGGGATTAAAAGCTGCTACAGACTGGTTTATACTGGGATTAAAAGATGCTACAGACTGGTTTATACTGGGATTAAAAGCTGTTACACACTGGTTTATACTGGGATTAAAAGCTGTTACAGACTGGTTTATATTGGGATTAAAAGATGCTACAGACTGGTTTATACTGGGATTAAAAGCTGCTACAGACTGGTTTATACTGGGATTAAAAGCTGCTACACACTGGTTTATACTGGGATTAAAAGCTGTTACAGACTGGTTTATACTGGGATTAAAAGCTGCTACAGACTGGTTTATACAGGGATTAAAAGCTGCTACAGACTGGTTTATACTGGGATTAAAAGCTGCTACAGACTGGTTTATACTGGGATTAAAAGCTGCTACAGACTGGTTTATACTGGGATTAAAAGATGCTACAGACTGGTTTATACTGGGATTAAAAGCTGTTACACACTGGTTTATACTGGGATTAAAAGCTGTTACAGACTGGTTTATATTGGGATTAAAAGATGCTACAGACTGGTTTATACTGGGATTAAAAGCTGCTACAGACTGGTTTATACTGGGATTAAAAGCTGCTACACACTGGTTTATACTGGGATTAAAAGCTGTTACAGACTGGTTTATACTGGGATTAAAAGCTGCTACAGACTGGTTTATACAGGGATTAAAAGCTGCTACAGACTGGTTTATACTGGGATTAAAAGCTGCTACAGGCTGGTTTTTACTGGGATTAAAAGCTGCTACAGGCTGGTTTATACTGGGATTAAAAGCTGCTACACACTGGTTTATACTGGGATTAAAAGCTGCTACAGACTGGTTTATACTGGGATTAAAAGCTGCTACAGGCTGGTTTTTACTGGGATTAAAAGCTGCTACAGGCTGGTTTATACTGGGATTAAAAGCTGCTACACACTGGTTTATACTGGGATTAAAAGCTGTTACAGACTGGTTTATACTGGGATTAAAAGCTGCTACAGGCTGGTTTTTACTGGGATTAAAAGCTGCTACAGGCTGGTTTATACTGGGATTCAAAGCTGCTACAGACTGGTTTATACTGGGATTAAAAGCCGCTAAAGACTGGTTTATACTGGGATTAAAAGCCGCTAAAGACTGGTTTATACTGGGATTAAAAGCTGCTACAGACTGGTTTATACTGGGATTAAAAGCTGCTAAAGACTGGTTTATAATGGGATTAAAAGCTGCTACAGACTGGTTTATACTGGGATTAAAAGCTGTTACAGACTGGTTTATACTGGGATTAAAAGCTGCTACAGACTGGTTTATACTGGGATTAAAAGATGATACAGACTGGTTTATACTGGGATTAAAAGCTACTACAGACTGGTTTATACTGGGATTAAAAGCTGTGACAGACTGGTTTCTACTGGGATTAAAAGCTGTGACAGACTGGTTTATACTGGGATTAAAAGCTGCTACAGACTGGTTTATACTGGGATTAAAAGCTGTGACAGACTGGTTTCTACTGGGATTAAAAGCTGTTACAGATTGGTTTATACTGGGATTAAAAGCTGCTACAGACTGGTTTATACTGGGATTAAAAGCTACTACAGACTGGTTTATACTGGGATTAAAAGCTGTGACAGACTGGTTTCTACTGGGATTAAAAGCTGCTACAGACTGGTTTATACTGGGATTAAAAGCTACTACAGACTGGTTTATACTGGGATTAAAAGCTGTGACAGACTGGTTTATACTGGGATTAAAAGCTACTACAGACTGGTTTCTACTGGGATTAAAAGCTGTGACAGACTGGTTTATACTGGGATTAAAAGCTGCTACAGACTGGTTTATACTGGGATTAAAAGCTACTACAGACTGGTTTATACTGGGATTAAAAGCTGTGACAGACTGGTTTCTACTGGGATTAAAAGCTGCTACAGACTGGTTTATGCTGGGATTTAAAGCTCCAGCTGCTATAGACTGGTTTAGGTATAAAAGAAAACAGGCAGACCAAAACCAGGAAGACATGGGTTAAAGTTGTTATGGTTAATTATTACGATCATAAAAAACTCTGATTGTTAAATAAATTCTTAGTTAACTTAATTCCAAACACAAGTTCATTCCAGTTTAACCTGGTAAAGCCTCGTTCTGTTTCTTCTTTTCTGTTTCTTATTCAAATATTTGGAGCATGTTCAGTGTTGATATTTGCTTGTGATTCTGCGCCTGGAGTGCGTGGCGAGGGTGGGGGAGGGTCGATGGCGATGTGTTTATTAGCGCTCCTTGGGGGCTTTTGTCTGGTCCTCATGAGAGACGGAGGTTAATGCCACTTAGCCTCAGGAAAGTCTTTCGAGGCCCGTTGTGTGTGTGTTATCGCTCCCCCGCTGATCCAAAATCACTTACTGCTTCTGTCAGTCCATCACGCACCGCCACCCCCCGTCATCTGAGTCCAGACACAAAGCCTGATGAAGACCCTGTTCTGTCCTGGTTCTAATCTCAAATAAAGAAAAAAATCAGCATTTTCTCTGTAAACCTGAAGATCACCACATTCCCACCAAGTTAAACGGGTCATCTTCACTCAATGAAACTTTAATAAAGATTGTAGAGACGGGACATGGAAACGTCTGGACAGAGCAGAAATTTGCGGGATATTTCAGTGCAGGTCAAGCCAGGTGGGAGGTGGACGTCAGAAAGCACAGTGTGGCCTTGCAGAGGGAGATTTTCACCTTTCACTGCCTGTTATTTCTTTTCTTGTCAATTGGAGCTGAATAAAAAGCTGCATCTGTGTAATAATATAACTCAGACGCGTCTCTGCAGGTTTTACACCATAAGCATGGCTGATAATTTACTTCCCTACGCATACTCCAGCTGCAGTATGACAGCAGCCAGTAGGGGGCAGTGCAGGGATCAGCTTGACCAGATGGAAGGTCACAGGGTCGACAGCAGTAAAAAAGATGGAAAGACACGAGGTGCTGGTTTAGGCTCCTTACAGACTATCTGATACGCTGCTGACGTGTTAAACCCGGAGTCCCTGATAAACGAGCCGTTTTTACCAAATAAACATCAACAATAAAACCTTTTCCACTCTTAAAAATAAAACAGAATAAACAAAACTGTTAACATTTTACTGCTTTTTATGTGCCATGAAATGAAGTGAAACCTGTGCTGAGTTATCTTTCATCTGACCAGCATCGTCATCATCGCTCGACTCAGCACAAATGATCCCATCAGTTTGCTGAGTCGTGGTGTTTCTTGTCATTTTAATGGTCTTTTCCAGAAAGAAACATGTCTCTAATTGTTTTTGTAAGTCCAACAACAGATGCTCCAGTACTGTAATGAGTGATTCTACGTTTGTGAAGAGACTTTTCTTCTGAGTTGTCACCAGACCTGCAGGAGTATCTGAGTTTGTACTGTTCACAGAAGTTCTACAATCCCTTTTCTGGCTCTTCAGTTTGCTACTGTCCAGCGAAGGCAGCAGGCCTTTCCTGCAAATGTCTTTCAGCGTGACGTTTTTTGTTGTTGGCTAATTTCTCGGCATAAATCGGCATAAGTCAGCGTCGTTTGCAGTGAGCAGAAATGAGTCGGTCTATGTGGAGTTAGTCTCCGAGTTACAGACAAATCCGCCGTAAAGCTGTGGATTTACAAACGTTCAAGTTTTAACACATCCAGGAGGTTTTCTGTTGTCATCTGTAGATATTTAACAGCCGTACTTTGACACATTGGAGCCACCGTAGTTCTCCACAGACAAGCCGGGCAGCAGAATGTGGCTGATTAAAGGAGAAAAGTTCACCAACGTAAAGCTGAGCGTTGATGTGATGATGAAATCTGATTATAGGAGAGCAGGTCTGAGAACGTTTCAACACGTCTGTAATTCTGTTTAATCTGAATAATCTTAATTATAACATATTGCTTTGCTGAAAGGCTGCTTCATCCATCAGGACGCTGAAGGCAGCCCGGCTGCCGCAGCCTGGTGCTGCCCTCCGTCAGCCCACCCTGGGCATGCTGCATTAGCCCTGCCACATCTGATTGTAGCAGACGTCCAGTCCTGCCTGGACGCGCTGCCTGGAAACACCACCTTACAACTGTCCTTCAGAAATGAGTTTAGCCCTGTGATTAACGCGGCCCTCGTGTCGTCTGTACCCCTCAAAACGCAATTACGTGTCTGCGTGAAAGGACAAACTGTCCATCAGCTGAGCATGATTACAAATCAGAGAGAGAGATGGTGACTGGCAGAGAGG
This sequence comes from Melanotaenia boesemani, assembly GCF_017639745.1. Classification (NCBI taxonomy): domain Eukaryota; kingdom Metazoa; phylum Chordata; class Actinopteri; order Atheriniformes; family Melanotaeniidae; genus Melanotaenia; species Melanotaenia boesemani. The sequence goes on from NC_055701.1 coordinate 1,150,169, forward strand.
AAGAGCTGCACCAGGACTTGCCAACAAATGAATTCACTGCATCGGAGAGGCCGAGAAACAGAAGGAAAACAACTCATTCTGCCTCCTACCCCGTCTGCACAGCTGTGTTCAGTCACAGATCAATAACTATAATAAGAAAAGAAATGGAAAGTTCTACATGTTTCTAAAACAAACAGATCACAAGTCAGTTCTTTCTTCTTCGCTGGTCCTAATAGTAAAGATTTGCTCATAATGAGGAAAAAATAAATAAATAAATTCTAAAGTAGGTGGGACTCGTCGTGAAGTTTGTAGAATATTTACAACCAGTTTGCTCTTTATTCCCATTTTTATTATTGTACTGTTGAAGTTTGTTGCTGCCAAAGGACAACAGATGTAAACTAGCAGTAATGCTAACTCATCACACGTTTACATTTAGTTTTTGTACTCATGTGCAATATGTACCTTATTAAATAAATAAACACAAGTCATCAACTCGCATTTTATTCCCTGTAGAAGATAAAAACACATCAGAGAAAAAGTTGGAACAGGAGCAAAAAGGCTGGAAAAGTACCTGGTACAAACCAGAAACACCTGGAGGAGCATTGGACAACTAACCAGGTTACCTGGCAACAGGTCAGTAACATGACTGGTATAAAAGGAGCATTTCAGAGAGGCAGAGTCTCTTAGATGGAAAGATGGACAGAGGTTCACCAATCTGAGACAAACTGGATCTAAAACTGTGGAAAAAACATGTTCCTCATGAAGAGTCAAAAGATTTAGAGAATCAGAAGGAATCTCTGTATGCCTTAGACAAGGCTGAATGTCAAAAGTGGATGGTGGTGATCTTCGGGTTATCTGTATCAGACCAGAATGGGACAAAATTCCTCTCCTAAAACTCCAGCAACTGGTCTCCTCATTTCCAAGATGTTTCCAGACATGTTAGAAGAAGAAGAGATGCTACACCATGCTGAACATCACCCTGGAACTACTTTTTACACCGTGCCGAACACCACCCTGGAACTACTTTTTACACCGTGCTGAACATCACCCTGGAACTACTTTTTACACCGTGCTGAACATCACCCTGGAACTACTTTTTACACCGTGCCGAACACCACCCTGGAACTACTTTTTACACCGTGCCGAACATCACCCTGGAACTACTTTTTACACCGTGCCGAACATCACCCTGGAACTACTTTTTACACCGTGCTGAACATCACCCTGGAACTACTTTTTACACCGTGCCGAACACCACCCTGGAACTACTTTTTACACCGTGCCAAACATCACCCTGGAACTACTTTTTACACCATGCTGAACATCACCCTGGAACTACTTTTTACACTGTGCCGAACACCACCCTGGAACTACTTTTTACACCGTGCCGAACACCACCCTGGAACTACTTTTTACACCGTGCTGAACATCACCCTGGAACTACTTTTTACACCGTGCTGAACATCACCCTGGAACTACTTTTTACACCGTGCCGAACACCACCCTGGAACTACTTTTTACACCGTGCCGAACATCACCCTGGAACTACTTTTTACACCGTGCCGAACATCACCCTGGAACTACTTTTTACACCGTGCTGAACATCACCCTGGAACTACTTTTTACACCGTGCCGAACACCACCCTGGAACTACTTTTTACACCGTGCCAAACATCACCCTGGAACTACTTTTTACACCATGCTGAACATCACCCTGGAACTACTTTTTACACTGTGCCGAACACCACCCTGGAACTACTTTTTACACCGTGCCAAACATCACCCTGGAACTACTTTTTACACCGTGCCGAACATCACCCTGGAACTACTTTTTACACCGTGCTGAACGTCACCCTGGAACTACTTTTTACACCCTACCGAACGTCACCCTGGAACTACTTTTTACACCCTACCGAACGTCACCCTGGAACTACTTTTTACACCCTACCGAACGTCACCCTGGAACTACTTTTTACACCGTGCTGAACATCACCCTGGAACTACTTTTTACACCATGCTGAACATCACCCTGGAACTACTTTTTACACCATGCCGAACGTCACCCTGGAACTACTTTTTACACCGTGCCGAACATCAGATTCACTATAGGCTCATATTTTCCATCACATGGTGAAATGTCTCCGTTTCATCCTCTGATGTGTTGTTTTTCTGCTACTGAGAGTAAAAGATGGCTGGATGATGAACACCACCTTTTTGGGAACCACGGTTGAATATTCAGTAATAATAATTGGATATTTCTCTTCTTCCTGTTTCCATTTTACAGATTAAAGTTAATGACAAGCATCATGTTAACTCCGGCTCAGGCTCATGTAGTATTTTAGGATAAAGACATGGCTGCTAGACGCCCTCTGTTCTGGTATCAGCTCTCAGTCGGCGGTGCTGCTGCTGTTCGGTGATCAGGATGATGATTTGACATATACGAGCAGGAAGGAAGGTCAAGATAACAGAAGTCCAAAATAAACCTTCCTGGGATGATTTACAGATGCACACAGGAATAAAGAGATCCAGTTGGCTTGTCCCAGAACAGAATGCAGCAACTCCATATTCCAGCCTGGACAGAACCAGATGGAACCGGATAGAACCAGACAGAACTGGACATAGCCACATGGAACCAGATAGAACTGGATAGAACCAGACAGAAACAGACGGAACTGGATGGAACCGGACAGAACTGGACTCCTGGATCGGGTTCAAACACTTTGTTTTGTTCATCAAGGAAAATACAAACAAGAAAATCTAATGATTTCTCATCCGACCACCTCACACCTCTTTTATTCTGAGACACCACACCCCTTTCTCTTGTAACCATGGTTACCGTCAGCTGAGAAATGGCAACGGTGGCCCTTCATTAGGTATCAACACAGGCTCTGACAGCCCAGATAATAGCCAATAAGGAGGAGTGTGTGTGAGTGTGTGTGTTTGGGGATGTGGCATTATGTCGGGCAGTAAATGAAAAGCCTGCAGCGATGAAGCCAACCTCCCCTTCATGCCTCACAGACTTCTGCTCGGTGTGTGTCTGCGATGGTGGGGGGATCATCCCTCGCTTGTGTTTATGTGGGAGAATATGCACATGTGACCGTCCACACATGTGCACATCAATGCATCATGCACACACGCCAAGTGTTATTGGAGGTCACGGTTGAGGCCAAAATATTCTCCCGATATTTCTCAGTTCTTTTTTCTGTCACGTGATGATGTAACATTAAAGCTGAAGTCTGACAGATTTGAATGTTTTATTCAACATTTAAAGAAAATCCAACTTTTTTATTTTTATTGGATAACCATCAGCATGATGACTGGAGGCCGCCATTTTTAAAAAGACTGCTGTGTTTATCTGCAGACGTGGAGAAGAAAATGGGTTAAATAGTAAAAGATTTTAAGAAGTTGCAGAGACTTAAAAGGAACAAAGGCGCAGCTGTGATGTAAAGACACATTACGCAACTTTCAGTCAAGCTCAGACCGACTTTTACTTGCTGGAGAGATCTGAGAGTTCAGGTAGGATGAAGATGATGCTGGATTAGCCATTGATGGGGGGCATCACTGAGAAAACCGGCTAAAATTCTGTAGTGTGTGTTTAATGGCCGTACAGACCACCACCATCTACTGCGCTGTCTCTTTCTGAACATCATCATGATCTCCTCCATTGCCACCATGTTTGTTATCGACTGAAACCGATATCAGAACTTGGAGGTGAACTCTGAACTCTGCACTGCCCTCTAGTGGATGTGTTGGCTAACAACCGTGACAACGTGAAGGACATTTGAGTGACATTTCACAATGTTTGACACAAACAGAGCGATTTACGTCTGTAAAGGGAACAGAAGAATCAGATAAGGAGTTCACACTACGGGATGACTTGTTCTGATGTCGAGAGCTTTGAATTTGTACCACTAACATGTTTACGTAACTTGTTAACATACCTTTTATAATCCTGATCACTCCTCATTAGGACTGAAAAAAATGACAGAAAAAATCAGCAACAACAAAAACAGTTGAAGGTGATCAATGAATCATTGTTAGCATGGTGCTAGTATGATGTTAACATGGTGCTAGCATGCTGTTAACATGATGCTAGCATGCTGTTAACATGGTGCTAGCATGCCATTAACATGGTGCTAGTATGATGTTAACATGGTGCTAGCATGCTGTTAACATGGTGCTAGCATGCCGTTAACATGGTGCTAGTATGATGTTAACATGGTGCTAGCATGCTGTTAACATGGTGCTAGAATGATGTTAACATGGTGCTAGCATGCTGTTAACATGGTGCTAGAATGATGTTAACATGGTGCTAGCATGCTGTTAACATGGTGCTAGTATGATGTTAACATGGTGCTAGCATGCTGTTAACATGGTGCTAGCATGCTGTTAACATGGTGCTAGCATGCCGTTAACATGGTGCTAACATGCCGTTAACATGATGCTAGCATGCTGTTAACATGGTGCTAGCATGCCGTTAACATGGTGCTAGTATGATGTTAACATGGTGCTAGCATGCTGTTAACATGGTGCTAGAATGATGTTAACATGGTGCTAGCATGCTGTTAACATGATGCTAGAATGACGTTAACATGGTGCTAGTATGATGTTAACATGGTGCTAGCATGCTGTTAACATGGTGCTAGAATGATGTTAATATTGTGCTAGCATGCTGTTAACATGGTGCTAGTATGATGTTAACATGGTGCTAGCATGCCGTTAACATGGTGCTAGTATGATGTTAACATGGTGCTAGCATGCTGTTAACATGGTGCTAGTATGATGTTAACATGGTGCTAGCATGCTGTTAACATGGTGCTAGCATGCTGTTAACATGGTGCTAGCATGCCGTTAACATGATGCTAGCATGCTGTTAACATGGTGCTAGCATGCCGTTAACATGGTGCTAATATGATATTAACATGGTGCTAGCATGCTGTTAACATGGTGCTAGAATGATGTTAATATGGTGCTAGCATGCTGTTAACATGGTGCTAGAATGATGTTAATATGGTGCTAGCATGCTGTTAACATGGTGCTAGTATGATGTTAACATGGTGCTAGAATGCCGTTAACATGGTGCTAGTATGATGTTAACATGGTGCTAGCATGCTGTTAACATGGTGCTAGAATGATGTTAATATGGTGCTAGCATGCTGTTAACATGGTGCTAGCATGCTGTTAACATGGTGCTAGCATGCTGTTAACATGGTGCTAGTATGATGTTAACATGGTGCTAGCATGCTGTTAACATGGTGCTAGTATGATGTTAACATGGTGCTAGCATGCTGTTAACATGGTGCTAGAATGATGTTAACATGGTGCTAGCATGCTGTTAACATGGTGCTAGCATGCTGTTAACATGGTGCTAGTATGATGTTAACATGGTGCTAGCATGCTGTTAACATGGTGCTAGTATGATGTTAACATGGTGCTAGCATGCTGTTAACATGGTGCTAGCATGCTGTTAACATGGTGCTAGCATGCTGTTAACATGGTGCTAGTATGATGTTAACATGGTGCTAGCATGCTGTTAACATGGTGCTAGCTAGTGGGGGACATTTCTCCTTACATTATAATTCAGTCAGTAACAGACACTTCTGACACTGGCTGAAGAGGAGCCTGATGATTGTGGAGAAATTCTTTTTGCTCTGACTAATTTGCTCAAAAGTTTCCACTTGTCGGCTTTTCAGGGTTTTTTAGGTTGGAGTTTTGTTGAAGCTAAAACTAATTTATATGGATGTTCTCTGACTTTATACATCCATGTATGAACACCGTGTAAATGACAGCAGCCCTTCCTCCTCCTCCTCCTCTTCAGAGCTGATGCCTCAGTGCTTCCATCCCCCCTCCAGCCGCTGTGTGTTTCAGTTTGGTGCAGACATCCCAACGCACCATTGGTCAAGCCACTGAACAAATGGAAATCCACCAGCAAGCTGAAATTACTGATGGTTATCTTCACCCCTTCCCCCGCTGCCATCTTCGCTCCTCTTCATCCCATTCTCCTCCTCTTCCTCCTCCACTCTGCCATCTACCGGCCCTCCATCACATCAGTCAATGCTGTATTCGGGTACAAGGGCTGCTCTTAAAAACCTCTTTATTTTCACATCCTACTCTGTGTTTGTCTGACTTACTGAAGTTGATGAGAGCAGGTAATAAAACGATGTTTGAGGATTCCACAGAATACAGCTGCAGCGTTTAGTCTGGAGCCACACTGAGTGCAGAAATGCAACGGTCTAATAACAAGTAACCCGAGACTGAATCTGATGGCTGACAGAACCACACATGACCAGCAGGGTCTGCTGACGAACCACCGTTCCTTTCAGTACTGGATTTATAAATTAACCCTAAAAAGGCCAGCAGGTATCCCTGAGGTCCATCTCTTCCACCACCCGGAGCGGTGGTGTGTAGCTCTGTGGGGTAAATATGATGGATAGGTACCTTTTAGCTGATCTATGGAGGTTTTCCAGCATTTCTATCCCGTCCAGGAGGTTTACAATCCAGCCACTAAATATAGTTTTATTCAGAGACTCTATCTGGTAAATCCACAGTGATCCATGATAACAGCATTATTTATCACATTTCACCATAAAAACATCACCATCACTACTATGTTGCTAAGAGACCTCCATTTAGACCTGGACATGATGATGAAGCCACTTCCTGTCAGACTTTACACCAATCAGAGAGCTTAGATTGATGGTAACATCCAATCAGGAGACAGATCCCAGACCTAGTATCAGCAGCCCCCAGCTAGCCACATCAGGATCCACATTCTGCGTCTGCACCCCAAAACAATGTGACCACAGTTACCGCAGCATTGTTAGAGAGGAACACAACCACGTAACTTATGCAATGAAGACATGAGACATACTACTGTTATCCATGAGAAGCTCAGTTGCAATGCAGCTTCCCACCACTTGGAGGCGGTAATAACTCCAATAAGGCAATTTAACTTTACAAACAAAAGAGGAAGTTGAAAGAACACTGGATAAAAACCACATTAAAACATGATCCAGCTTAAAGAACCAGATCCAGATCTGGACTGTAAATAAAAACTAGTCCATGCAGCAGAGAACAGGTGGGTCTTTAACCTGGATCTAAATAAACTGAGTGTTTCAGCTGATTTGAGGCTTTCTGGGAGTTTGTTCCAGACATGTGGAGCATAGAAGCTGAATGCAGCTTCTCCATGTCTGGTTCTGACTCTGGAACTGATAAGAACCTGGATCCAGATGACCTGAGGGTTCTGGTAGGTTCATACTGGGTCAAGAGGTCTCTGATGTATGTTGGTCCTAAACCATTCAGAGCTTTCTAGACCAGCAGCAGAACTTCAAAGTCTATCCTCTGACGGACAGGCAGCCAGTGTAAAGACCTCAGAGCTGGACTGATGTGGTCCACTTTCTTGGTCTCAGTAAGGACTGGAGCAGCAGAGTTCTGGATCAGCTGCAGGTGTCTGACTGATGTTTTAGGTAGAACCTGTAAAAACACTGTTACAATAATCAAGCCAACTAAAGATGGAAGCTGGACTAGTTTTTCCAGGTCCTGCTGAGACATCACATCTTTTACCCTTGATATGTTCTTAAGGTGACAGTAGGCTGATTTTGTGGTTCCCTTCATGTGGTTCTCAAAGTTAAGGTCTGAGTCCATCACTACACCTAGATTTCTGGTCTGGTTGGTGGTTTTTAGGTGTATAGACTGAAGCTCTGTGGTGACCTTTAATCGTTTCTCTTTGGCTCCAAAAACCATCACCTCAGTTTTGTTTTTGTTTAACTGGAGAAAGTTCAGACACATCCAGTCTTAATAAGCAGAAGACACTCTGCTAGCTGCTAGCATGTAGTGAAAGTTATGAAGTATTTAAAATGAAAAATGAAGACAAAAATAGTCCCAAACCCCCTAAAAGGCAAAAGCATGGCGTAAGAACAATCTGATTTATTAGGCAGGGTTTAGAAACAGAGCATACAGACACGTCTGTATGGAGCGTTAGCTAGCATTAGCTAACGCTGTCCATCACTGAAGCGCTGAAGCTGAACAACGTTAGCTAGCATTAACTAACGCTGTCCATCACTGAAGCGCTGAAGCTGAACAACGTTAGCTAGCATTAGCTAACGCTGTCCATCACTGAAGCGCTGAAGCTGAACAACGTTAGCTAGCATTAACTAACGCTGTCCATCACTGAAGCGCTGAAGCTGAACAACGTTAGCTAGCATTAGCTAACGCTGTCCATCACTGAAGCGCTGAAGCTGAACAACGTTAGCTAGCATTAACTAACGCTGTCCATCACTGAAGCGCTGAAGCTGAACAACGTTAGCTAGCATTAGCTAACGCTGTCCATCACTGAAGCGCTGAAGCTGAACAACGTTAGCTAGCATTAACTAACGCTGTCCATCACTGAAGCGCTGAAGCTGAACAACGTTAGCTAGCATTAGCTAACGCTGTCCATCACTGAAGCGCTGAAGCTGAACAACGTTAGCTAGCATTAACTAACGCTGTCCATCACTGAAGCGCTGAAGCTGAACAACGTTAGCTAGCATTAGCTAACGCTGTCCATCACTGAAGCGCTGAAGCTGAACAACGTTAGCTAGCATTAGCTAACGCTGTCCATCACTGAAGCGCTGAAGCTGAACAACGTTAGCTAGCATTAGCTAACGCTGTCCATCACTGAAGAGCTGAAGCTGAACAACGTTAGCTAGCATTAGCTAACGCTGTCCATCACTGAAGCGCTGAAGCTGAACATGCTAAAGCAGCATCTAGAAAGCAAACATCCAGCATTCGACGGAAACACGCTGGAATTTTTAACCATCAGAAAATGAGCTGCAGATGCAGAAAACATCTGTCATGTTTGGCAACTCTTAAAAATGATAAAAGTTTATTTAATTAATACATTCTTAATGAATTATTTTGCATTTAAATGTGTAAATAATTACACTGTATATGTATTCAGTTTATTTCACTTGAACATTTTATTTTGAATGTATTTTAGCACAGCTTCATTTTATTGACCAAATTTCCATCTTTTCCATCAGTTTTATTCCAAGTCCTTTTTCCAAGTGTTGTAGAAAAATAGTGATTAATAGGTGTGATTATAATATAATATATAGAGCATAAGAACTAAAATTTCTTCCACACGAGACCTTTTCTCTAATATTATCTAATATTTAGTAAATTTTGTGTCTCTAAGCCTGACTTGAGCTTTTAAAGGTGGTCTTGTATTAGCCTGATTTTATTCTATGTTGTGCGTCTTGTATGTGCAGGTTTACCAATATGTGATAAATGTCTCTGTGATGGTCTCATTGGATCATGTCATATTTTTTTAGATATTTATTTATCATATATTATGGGGTTTTGCTGTAACTGGATTTGGCTTAGTTATTGAATAGAAATTAAACCAAGAGTGGGATCAATGAAACCAATACTGTGACCTGGAACGGGCCCTGGGGTCGGCCCCAGCTAAAAAAGGTCAAGAACCCCTGGTCGGAAGAAGGGTTGAGTTGGTTGCTAATAAAGGATCCATTCCACATAAATGACCAAAACCATGACCAGCAGCCTAATGTGAGGTAGATTCCTGTTAGCTGCCAGTCTTAGAACTTAAAGGCTAAATGTTTCGAAAAGGAAACACAAATGCATAAAACAGATGCATAAAACTGTCACATGTGGAACATTTAACATGTTACTGAAATGTTCTGCAGCACGAGATGGAATATCATGGAAAATCAGCCCAACCTGTCTGCGCTGTGGGAAGAATATTCCTCAGTCCTGCTACAGTCCTGCTCAGCAGCAGATGAAGACCTGCAGAAATGTGTCTTAATCAAGGATTTAATGCTGACTGCGTGGAAAGAATCTGTTGTCACGGCTGATAAATAACATCTTTTAGGTTTTTGTGTTTTTTGGTTTAAACCTACAACGTGAGTCTGTGTGAGTGTGTCTGAAATCCCGGGTTAATCTTCCAGCTCTCCTGCTTTGCTGCTTACTTTCTGTCCTCTTCTTTGGTGTCGGTATGAGATCATCACGCGCTCACTGAGGCGCAGAATTATTTCTGCAGTTATTCGCACCTGTATTGATGTTTTTGTGACTTCGGGCGTCTGAATCTGAGATCAAAACAATTCTACGAGGCAGAAGTCGAAGCCGGCTTTAGCTTTTATTCCAGCCTATTTATATGCAAATACGGTATAAAAACATATATAGAGCTGAAAACGTGAGGCCATGAAAATGAAACTGGCCTCATTTTATAAAAGAAAGTTTCATCCCAAAATGTGTTTTTTCTCTCTTCATGAGTCCTTCATGGTCCTCCTCCAGTGTAGTTCAGTTTTATTCTTTTAATTTTAATTTAATTATATTTAATTAGTTTAATTCCAGGAATAATTTAAATGAACTCAGTTCATCAGCAGGTTTTTTAAAGAAAAGAAAACAATTTCTTACAGGTGACGTTATTTCTCTGCCTCATTTATCAGTCGAGCTTTAATAAAAAAAACAAAACATATTTGACCCTTTTTTCAGCAATAATTTGGTTAAAATTCAAATTCAACCAAGTCTTTTTATTTTAATAAATGTTAAAAACGAGAATATCTACAAGCTGGTGAATTACAGTTGGAATTAAGTTTTTAAAAACTGTTTAAATTTGCTACAAACCCCGTTGGTCTTTTTTAAATCAAATTATTAATTTTAATTACTATCATTAATGTATTTGTTTTTATTAAATATTTATTTGTATTTTATATCATCCAAGCCCTTTTTCTCCTTATTTTAATGTATTTATTTGGTTTTTACATAATAGTGAATAAGTGTAGGTGTTAGGGCGACTGTTTTCAGTAGCATGTAGAAAAAGAAAATAGCCTCAAGAAAATACAAAAACCCCCCAAAACAAACATAAATAAATAAACATTCTTTTTAATTTTTGTTTTATTTAACAAAATATCATTTAATACATTTTATGAAAATAAAAATAGAAACTAAAATGTACATTTTAATAATTTTTTATGTTTTATTTTAATGATTGTAATAATCAGTGTCTGCTTTTTAACCACAGATTGAGTGAAACAGGTTTTAGTTTCTGTCTGCAGCTCAAACTTTCTGTCAGGAGTCTCTTTTTCACTTTGAAGTTAACCTAAAGTCAGCTTATCTGCCGGCTCTGCAGCGATCAGAGCCTTTTTCTCTCACACTGAAGAGAAAGATGCATTTCAGATCTGCATGGAAAGAAATGAGCTAAGTTTCTTTAAGAGAAGAAGCCTCAGATTGGACCGAGGAGGACGATGGTGACACAGCTCTGCTTCCGCCATCTTCACCGTTTCACGTCAGACTCTAGTTTTTACCTGCTAACAGATGCAGCTGTTCAATATCATAGAAACTCTTCTTATGTTTCTAGATTTCATCCAGAAATCCCCTAAAACCCAAATCTGAACAAACAAATCTCTGAAGGGAAATTAGCCTTTAAGATGGGTTATTATAATCCATCCATCCATGGAAGTATCAGGTCCAGGAGGGAGATCCAGACCTCCTTCTCAGCATCATTCTCCAGCTCCTCCTGGGGATTGTGAGGCGTTCCCAGACCAGAGAGGATCTATAATCCTGCCAGCAGGTCCTGGGACAGGTCAGGAGTTTCCTTCAAACAAGAACTACTAAAAATATCTCCAAGAAGAGGTGACAAGGAAGCATCCTATCACATGCCTGAACCACCTCTGCTCCCTGAGCAGCGGCTCCTCTCCCATGTCCCAGGAGCTCCTGATCCTCCAACCACTTTCTGAAGGAAGCTCATGGACCGTAGATAGGGCGTAAATGGTCCGTTGATGGCCCATTGATGGACCGTAGATGGGCCGTAGATGGGCCGTAGATGGACCGTAGATGGGCCGTAGATGGACCGTAGATGGACCGTTGATGGGCCGTATGGGCCGTAGATGGACCGTAGATGGGCCGTAGATGGACCGTAGATGGGCCGTAGATGGGCCGTAGATGGACCGTAGATGGGCCGTAGATGGACCGTAGATGGGCCGTAGATGGACCGTTAATGGGCCGTAGATGGACCGTATGGGCTGTAGATGGACCATAGATGGACCGTTGATGGGCTGTAGATGGACCGTTAATGGGCCGTAGATGGACCGTATGGGTTGTAGATGGACCATAGATGGACCGTTGATGGGCCGTAGATGGACCGTTAATGGGTCGTAGGTGGACTGTAGATGGGCCGTAGATGGGCCGTAGATGGGCTGTAGATGAACCGTTGATGGGCCGTATGGGCTGTAGATGGACCATAGATGGACCGTTGATGGGCTGTAGATGAACCGTTGATGGGCCGTAGATGGGCTGTAGAAGGGCTGTAGATGGACCATAGATGGACCGTTAATGGGCCGTTAATGGACCGTAGATGGACCGTAGATGGGCTGTAGATAGACCGCTGATGGACTGTAGATGGACCTTCTGGTGCATAACCTCCACTTGATTGTCCTCCTTCAACCATAATTTCAGCAGTTTAGATCACAAACCTGAAAAATAATCATTTTAAAAGAGATTAATTCAGGTCAGATCATTTGAGGAGACAATATTTCCACCGGTTTGGATCTACTTTAAGCCATAAACTTAATCTGTGGATTAATAACACAACGCTCTTTGATTTGCTTTATGTTTGATGTGTGGGTGAACAGCTCCACAGTTTGTAGGGAAATCAGATTAGCTGGAGCATTTCTCCAGAGCGGAGCGGTTATCTAAGGAGCTGTGGAGGCTGTAATGAAGCAGCCATTTTCAGTCGCACTGGTTTTGTCCACTCCTCATGTTCTAGTTTAGCCCGAGTCCTCTTCTTTGAAGTTGTAGTTGAACAGCTGCATTTGACATGCCGCTGGTGTGCCGTGTCTCACTCCATTTTAATTTACAGTCTTACCCCGAGAGGAAGGAAGGATCCAGCACTCATATTCAGCACAAGCAGAGATAATTCTTCTCTCATTCTGCAGCTTCTTTCCTCCACAAATCCCCATTCTCCGTCTTTTTATGACGCTTTCCTCAACTTGTCCTTGCTGTCAGGTGGACCAGATTCTCATCCACTCAGGAGTTTCTCCACCTCAGCTGTTTCCAGATCATGCTATACAATCATAAAACTCAAAGTTTTTCATTTTGTCTTCTTATCTCAGTGATAAGTGTTTTTTTTCTTTTATTCAGACAATTACAGCAGGATGCTGTACATGTCAGGTATGTTACAACATCCTACTATTATTGCCTGAATAGATTATGTTTCTGTGGAAAGACGTGTCTGTCTATTCAGAGTTTATGAGGAAACCGTGTTAGAAGGCACCGTGTGGAGCTGATGAAGCGATGCAGAGTGGATCACAGAGCAAGCGGCAACATATTAATGACAAACTTTCTCAGCTATCAGCATCTTTGAATCTGGAGGGAATATTTGCTTCCTGAGGTTGATGATGGTCAGTGAAAGTGATGCTCCTGTTAGAAATCACGGTGCATAATAATAAAAATACCTGAAGAGGCAACGGCCCTGAGGCTTTACTTAACTGAGGTCAGGGAGGCAGAAGTCCAGATTTATGAGGGTTTCTGGACATGGTTGAGGCAGCAGGGGTAGAAAACAGCTCTGAAACATCTGAGGGAGCAGCAGAAGTCCAGATAGAGCTAGAAATTTCCATGATGCTGCAGGTGCTTTGTCACAACTGTGAACATAATCCACCATCAACCAAATTTTCCTCCTTATTTGTAAAGATTCTGACAGTTTTACACGTTACATCTGTTATGGTTGTTTCTGTTGAATAGATACTACTACTAGATCTACAGCTATTCTTCTTCTTTTTATATAATTATTACTGTATAGTCCCATTATAAGCATGAATTAGTATTTATGGAGATGCTGGTGTAATATTATTATTACTATTACTGTTTCATTATAATAAAATTGCATGTCCGGAGGTGATCATTAATAATAGATGTGACTATAGTATTTATAATGACTGGAAACTGATAAATAACTTATTGGATCGTACATAACTGAGGGACATTGTGATTTATGGATTTTCTTGCAGATTTCTTTGATGTATCAGGTGTGCGGCGGCCATTTTGTGCCAGTTATTTCCCACTGTGGTGATGTTTACATCGGGCTCAATGTGTGCGACGCTTCTGTGACTAATTTGCATTCATGTGAGCTGGAGGTGAATCTGGGATACGAAACAGCTGATCTGTGCTGACCAAACAACCATCCCTGCACCGCTTCCTCTAAACTAAACGCCTCCATCCACCACCTCTCATCTGTCTCCATCTCTTTTTATTTACTCGCGCTCCTGCCCCACTTTGGAGAGCTTCTCCAGGAAACCAGCAGCACGGGCCATTTATTTAGCTAACGATCTTTGCTTCCCTTTTCTTGGCCTTTACGTCTCTGTTCATGTTTTGCTCAGCCTTCCTCAGCTTCGCCGCCTCCCACCTTCCACATCCTTTGAAGAAAACTGAGAAAAACCTGAAGGAGTTACAATATGGCCGCCTCGTTTTGATTTCACATTAAAAACCACAGAAATGATGTAACCTTAACTATTTTTCTGCCTAAACAAATCTGGTCAATAACAAAGTTAGTAGTTCATTTAGAGCTTTTTATTAACCAGCTGGTTAAACCCTTTTCCTCTGCTGCTTGTTTTAGGCTCGAGCCCACACAGCAGGCCACAGAGAACCGCCCGCCGTCCTACAGGCCGTAAAATCAGTCGCTTTTTGCCATCTGCTTCAGAGAGTCCCTGTGAGGCATTACAGTGGATTAATGTCTGATTTCCTCTCAGGTCCTGACATCAGGGCTGGACCAGCTCAAGCGGTCCTTCCAGGACCAGAATGTGGATCTGATGTGTTTCCATCATTTAGCCTGTTTACATGCACAAAAAAAATCAGATTCTAGTGGCCATGTAAACGGCAAAATCAGATTATACTTCATCAGATATAACTGCCATGATCGGATTATGAGAAATCAGATTAGTATTTTTCCGTCCCATTACCCCCGATGTCTCCCGTGCATGTGGATCCATTTATCTGATTTATTTAGTCTTTTTACATCTGCACATGTGCACAAGACACGACGCTGCCGTCCCTAAATTAATGACAGATTCTGATTGTTCTCCTAACAACTTACTTTCTGGACACCAGATGATAAAAAATCAGTAGAAGGCTGCATGTAGCTGCTGCTCCACACTGAACCTACAGAGTTCTGATCTTCGGATCTGGACGAGCAGCAGTGATTGTTACCGTGGATCACCACCAGGAATGTGGTAATATTCCTGATATTGAGCAGAATGTTACAGAATAAGCCTGGAACCATCGGGACCCACCACATGAGCAACAACTAAGAGAAAGACGGTGAAAACAGCCCAGATCAGTTGCTTGGCTCCGAGTGTTCGGGGCATCCTCCAACCAGAGGAGATATTTACTGTGGTCGCAGTGTTTTCTTCTGCCACCTCTCCCTCTGACATTTTTATGGATGACCCCTCGCACAACTCCTCCACACTCATCCATCACACAAAGGCCCCAAATAGACCAGCTTATGGATGCCGTTAAAACCATTACGGGGTGATAACAATCTCCTCTCCTCTTCCTCATCTCAGCCATAAAGACGTTATATTCATTCTCACTTCATTACTATTCCATACTTCAGCTAAATGGCCGCGGCTACCTCTCTAGTCGACTGTAATCTGGCTTTGAATTTCTCTTTCAACGGATCACCACATCCATAAATCAGATATTTTCAGCATGTATATGTGGATCTGTAGGTTTATAGAGCTTCTTCATACAGTATACTGTTGTTTTTCTTTCAGAGAAGCATTAGCGTTGTTATTGTCGCCCTGCAGGAACACTTGCTGCTGGATGTAGTGGCGTGGTTCCTCTTGCACACTGATGAAGCTGCATTCTTCCTCACAGTGGGCTGTAGATGGAGAGGGAAGCAGGGATGCTCCCCACCTCGGGGGAACCATGTTGGAGACCAGATGCTGTTTGAATGCTCAAAAGATGGAAGATAAGAAGCAGAAAATCCAAACTTTAAGAGTTACTTGATGTTGTTTCTGTAACCAGGTTTCGGGAGGATGTTGTCCGGTCAGTCTGGGAGCTGGGTCATTCCAGGGTCCATTTTCATTGTTTTAATTTTACCTGTAAAGCACTTTGCTTTGTCTTTTTCAAGACATTACATAACTTTTCAGGACGCCGCGTGACACTACAGCTGAGTTTCTCTTAATGCACCGCATAACGCGCTAGCAACACGCTAGCAAGCGGATATCAACACACTGGGCATTCTAAATGTTGCTGTGGCTGATTCAGCAAACACAACAAGACTTTATCGGACGAAGAGAGGAAAAGAACGAGAGAAAGAGACAAAACAAGAGAGAAGACAAGAGTCAAGATAAGACTGACTTTTACTGGCTGGAGAGACCTCAGAGACCAGGTGGGATGAAGATGATGCTGGGTTAGCCGTCGTTAGGGGAGACCTCAGAGACCAGGTGGGATGAAGATGATGCTGGGTTAGCCGTCGTTAGGGGAGACCTCAGAGTTGAAAACGAAAGCTACGCCAACGATGCTGAACATTGCTGATGTGTTTTCATTAAGATACTTTGGTCTTGTGGTTTCTAGGGAGACCTGGGCTCTGTCCTGACTGGCAGACTCTCTAAGTGCTGTACAGAGCAGGCAAGCCTGGTTATTTATTTCAAGACAGTTCACATATAGACAAACAAACAGGTTTACATTAATGTTGCTGAAATATGAGCTCTAGTGGTCATGTGAATTATTGCAGGTAAACTCTGACGTTAGCATCGTGATGGGGTGTGTTCTAGCCACCACACTCCCACCATATAACACGAATGCAGATTCTATGAGGTGCTGCAGGATCTTCCTCCAGTTAAAGAACCTTTCAGTGCTTTGGAGTCCTCAGATGTTTAATAGGAGCTACCAGCATCATCAGTCTGGATCCTGACTTTTCCTGCAGACCTCCCGTCATTGTTCTCCACTCTGTCTCAGTTTTCTGCTTCAGGACATGAAGGCACCCAGTTGTAGTAAAAACAGAGGAGCTGATGAGACTGGTTGTTCTGGGTTCTATGTTGCATCTTTAATGTTCTGGTCATTTACTCAGAATCACCGCTGACTAAGTTTAATTTATTACATCATTCTTTATTCATATGAAAGCAGTAGGGAATGCTTTCACATGCATGCAGACTCAGTCACTCAGAACCCCCTAAACTTAACTCGAGATGTGACCCGGTCAGAGGAGAGCCTGCAGCTAAATGGAAGTTTTACATTTGAAGTCTTTTTCTGTCTTTTGGTCCTTAAATCCAACTTGTCACATACGGACAGCTGGTCACAATAAGTCCGACGTTCAAATCTCAGAACATCCCAACTGGAGCATCATCAAATCAGCTGGAAAAACACAGAGAAAAAAAAGGATTGGGAATATGTGGAAGCAGTGTCTAAGAGACCCAGTAAGATCGACTCCAAACACCTCATCCCGGTACATTTCAAACCAAACATCACCCTCAGAGAGAGGCTACTTCACCTAGACAGGCCCAAACAAAAGCTGGGTGGCCTTGTGTTGCAGAGACCAACAACCACTTCATAACACAAGAGTGGAGGTCTACAGGTCCAGATTCGGAGCTCCACTGGCATCTCAGATGAAAAGGACACTTTTGAAGACACATGTCTGAGGGAGGAAGGATGGAAGCAGGAATCTATGAACAGAGGAGGTGGTCTCAGGTACCAGGTAAACAAGGTATTCTGCTAGAGCAAAGGAGGTGAAACTCCAGACGCATGTTTGGGAGTCCAGTGTCTATCCTCATCCTCCAGGCCTGACCTTGGCTGATATATCTTCCTGTTAGCATTTACTGGTCTGCATCCCTGACCAGTGCAGGACTGAAGCATCAGTCTGTGATGAGTTGATTCTGTCCTCTGCTTAACCACAGTTCTGCATCTTTTCTCTAAAGTCTGCCTGTGATATAAAGAGTCCATGTTGGTGGAAGGTTCAGATGGTTGTGGCTGATGTGGTCATTTTAGGGGGTTAAATAAAGGATGTGAGCTCATCTCTAATTGCAGATAAAGATGAAGGAGCTGAGTGTGGTCTGTGTGGGACAGGAAAGCGGTGGCCATTTTAGTTTTACCCCAGACAACAGAGCAAAGTGCTGTCACGCAGACCCTGCAGGGGTTTACTGACCAGCAGATCTGCAGCAGACTCCAGTGTTTTTGCTTAAGAGACGGCGAGTTAATTGAAGATGATGTCACAGATAACAACTCCTGACTGGAGCATTTTTCTGCGTTATCCCTCGGCTCCCCATGCTCTCTCTTCACCTCCTTTTCCGTACCAAGGTCATACATACAGTCCATCTCTGCAGCTTTGCTTCTTTCTGTCTGATCACAATTACCGCCGCGGTGTCGCAGTGTGGCTCTGACAGCCAATTTCACTGGAAGATTAGGCCTTTGATGTTATGTGATATCTCTCCAGTTCTCGCTGCACATGCAGAAGATCTCAGAAGGCTTTATCTTTATATTAGACACATTTTAGTATAATCATCGCTTGATTTCCTCCAGGTTTTGGTCTCCTAAACACGTCCTCCGTTTAATAATCATGAAGGAACATTTGTTTTCTTTTAATGTGGCCTGCATGTCTCACCGCTGTGTGTAGAGGAGGAAATGAACAGAGAAGAACTCCTTTCAGGAATGACAAATGATCAGTTGTTTTTATTTACAACCCCAATCCCCAAAAAGCTGGAGTTCTTCATCTCATGTATTACTGCCAGTAGAAGATAAACAACACATCAGATGGTGAAGCTCAGACATTTTACCATGTGATTTTACTTTTGACTTTTAAATGTGTGAATGGTCTGGCTCCTCCCTTTCTGTCTGAGCTACTGCACCATCACGTCCTCGTAGAGCGCTGAGGTCTAAAAGTGTAAAAAGTAGTTCCAGGGTGATGTTCAGCATGGTGTAAAAAGTAGTTCCAGGGTGATGTTCAGCATGGTGTAAAAAGTAGTTCCAGGGTGATGTTCAGCACGGTGTAAAAAGTAGTTCCAGGGTGATGTTCAGCATGGTGTAAAAAGTAGTTCCAGGGTGATGTTCAGCATGGTGGAAAAAGTAGTTCCAGGGTGGTGTTCAGCATGGTGTAAAAAGTAGTTCCAGGGTGATGTTCAGCACGGTGTAAAAAGTAGTTCCAGGGTGGTGTTCAGCATGGTGTAAAAAGTAGTTCCGGGGTGATGTTCAGCACGGTGTAAAAAGTAGTTCCGGGGTGATGTTCAGCACGATGTAAAAAGTAGTTCCAGGGTGATGTTCAGCATGGTGTAAAAAGTAGTTCCAGGGTGATGTTCAGCATGGTGTAAAAAGTAGTTCCAGGGTGACGTTCGGTAGGGTGTAAAAAGTAGTTCCAGGGTGACGTTCGGTAGGGTGTAAAAAGTAGTTCCAGGGTGACGTTCAGCACGGTGTAAAAAGTAGTTCCGGGGTGATGTTCAGCACGGTGTAAAAAGTAGTTCCGGGGTGATGTTCAGCACGGTGTAAAAAGTAGTTCCAGGGTGATGTTCAGCATGGTGTAAAAAGTAGTTCCAGGGTGATGTTCAGCATGGTGTAAAAAGTAGTTCCAGGGTGATGTTCAGCACGGTGTAAAAAGTAGTTCCAGGGTGGTGTTCAGCATGGTGTAAAAAGTAGTTCCGGGGTGATGTTCAGCACGGTGTAAAAAGTAGTTCCGGGGTGATGTTCAGCACGGTGTAAAAAGTAGTTCCGGGGTGATGTTCAGCACGGTGTAAAAAGTAGTTCCGTTGTGATGTTCAGCATGGTGTAAAAAGTAGTTCCAGGGTGATGTTCAGCATGGTGTAAAAAGTAGTTCCAGGGTGATGTTCAGCACGGTGTAAAAAGTAGTTCCAGGGTGATGTTCAGCATGGTGTAAAAAGTAGTTCCAGGGTGATGTTCAGCATGGTGTAAAAAGTAGTTCCAGGGTGATGTTCAGCATGGTGTAAAAAGTAGTTCCGGGGTGATGTTCAGCACGGTGTAAAAAGTAGTTCCGGGGTGATGTTCAGCACGGTGTAAAAAGTAGTTCCGGGGTGATGTTCAGCACGGTGTAAAAAGTAGTTCCAGGGTGATGTTCGGCACGGTGTAAAAAGTAGTTCCAGGGTGATGTTCAGCATGGTGTAAAAAGTAGTTCCAGGGTGATGTGCAGCACGGTGTAAAAAGTAGTTCCAGGGTGGTGTTCAGCACGGTGTAGCATCTCTTCTTCTAACATGTCTGGAAACATCTGGGAAGTGAGGAGACCAGTTGCTGGAGTTTTAGGAGAGGAATGTTGTCCCATTCTGGTCTGATGCAGGATTCTAGCTGCTCTACAGTCCTGGACCTTGGTTGCTGGATTCCTGCTTCCATGATGCTCCAGATGTTGTGTACTGGTGAAAGGTCTGGACTGCAGGCAGGCCAGTTCAGCAGCCGGACTCTTCTCCTGTGAAGCCATGCTGCTGTGATGGATGCAGGATGTGGTTCAGCATCGTCTTGCTGAAATCTGCAAGGCCTTCCCTGAAAGAGATGTTGTCTGGATGGGAGCAGATGTTGCTCTATAACCTCCATGTACTTTTCAGCATTGATGGAGCTTCACAGATGTGGAAGCTGCCCACGCCATAGGTACTAATGCAGCCCCATCCCATCAGAGATGCAGCTTTTCACCTGTCCACTGATAACAAGCTGGATGCTCCCTCTCCTCTTTAGTCTGCAGGACACGCCGTCCATGCTTTCCACAAACTAGTTCACATCTTCATCCAGGTTTCCACTTTGCCTCAGACCATTTTAAATGAGCTTTGGTCCAGAGAAGATGGAAGAAGCTGGTTCTGGATCCTGTTCACATCTGGCTTCTTCTCTGCATGATGGAGCTTTAACCTGCATTTGTGGGTTTCAGGGTGAACTGTGTACACAGACAGTGGTTTCTGGAAGACTTCCTGAGTCCATGCAGTGGTTTCCAGTAGAGAATCATGTCTGCTTTTAATGCTGAAGATCACCAGCATCCAGCCCTGTCCCATGCACACAGAGATTCCTCCTTATTCTTTGAATCTTCTGATGATATTCTACATTGTAGATGGAGGATCTTCAAAGTCTGAGGAACATTTTTCTGAAATTGTTCCACAGTTTTAGATCCAGTTTGTCTCAGATTGGTGAAGCTCTGTCCATCTTTCCATCTGGGAGACTCTGCCTCTCTGAAACGCATCTGACATGTTGTTTATCTTCTACTGGGAATAAAATATGGCTTCATGAGATTCTGCTTTTATTTACAGTTTAAACAGAGACTCAACTTTTATGGAATTGAGGTTATGAATCCTTGTTTTGGAAAGACAGCACCCTGTTTGAATTATGAGCAAAAACTGATTTTTAACTTTAAAATGAGTTACAGAAACAAAGCTGTGTCACTCTGAACTTTCCCTGCTTATGCTTTTATTAGAAGCACTACCCTGTAAAACGTGTTAACACTGGTGTAACTGGTGGTTTCCCAGTTGGAGACATGTTCCATGAAACGTCTCACTGGCAGTGAATGTATGAGCACAATAAAAACTCAAATAAAATGTTTTACTTTCAACATCAGACAACAGTTTGAACTAAATGTGGAATTTAGATCCAAGCTTTTGGTTTTATAATAAAGTTCAGACTGACAATAATAGATCCGTTTCTCACCTCCTCCTTTTCCTTCCCTCCACAGCCAGAGAAGAGAACGTGGCCACCTTCCGCGGATCCGAGTACTTCTGCTACGATCTCTCCCAGAACCCCATCCAGAGCAGCAGCGACGAGATCACGCTCTCCTTCAAGACGTGGCAGCGTAACGGCCTCATCCTGCACACCGGAAAGTCAGCTGACTACGTCAACCTGGCGCTGAAGGACGGAGCCGTCTCCCTCGTCATCAACCTGGGCTCCGGAGCTTTCGAAGCCATCGTGGAGCCCGTCAACGGCAAGTTCAACGACAACTCCTGGCACGACGTGAAAGTGACCCGCAACCTCCGGCAGGTAAGTCAGAGAGGTGTCACGTGACTGATGTCAGGTGGGCCTCTACCTGCTGCTGACAGGACGGTCCTGTTCATTAACAGGTCAGAGCTGAACCTGATATTTTGCTCTTGTTGCTTTTACTGGTCTAAAAGTATGGAAGACCGAAACGGCCAAAATTAGAAATAAATACAGAAATAGACAAATGGCTCAATAAATAACTTGATGTTCAAATGACTCATAAAAAATGTAAAACTTTCCATTAAGCTCCATTAAATCTATAAACTGTGCCAGACTGATATATTTTATATATCATCTGTTTAATTTAACACAGCCTGTTTGGAGCATCATCTCTTCAGTGTTGTCCAGTTTTTTTACCCCATCATCACCCGTCCATCTATCACTTAAACTTGATTTATACAGTACAATTAGGGGATTAAAAATGACTCCTTTCTTACAGAAAACAATAAGCAAAGCTCCAGCAAGCAAACATTAAAACGTAAAATGACAAAGGAAATGTGGTAAACAACAAACAAATAAACAATGCTGCTGTCCACATTCACGAGAGACACCTGCATCGTAGGACTGTCACCATTAACGTGTTAATGCAGAGATTAATCTGTGGAATCGTTGCGTTTTTACCTCTCAAAGGTTTATTGAAAACGTCTGAATTGGACATAATTTCTGCGAGAGAAGCGGATTTTGGACGCGCCTTGTCACAGCGGTGAACCGCATCCAAAGAAAAACACGTTTTTATGAAGATTCTGAAAGTTCTTACATTTACAGCAGGGATGATCCGCGCTCTCAGACTGATCCCTGAGGGATCCCCAACTCCGGTCCTCAAGACCCCCTGGAGGAGAGATCCATCTAATGTGAATCAGGTGTGTTGCAGCAGGGAAACATGTAAAACCTGCAGGATGGTGGGCTTTCAGGGCCGGGACTGGGGATCACAGATTTAGAGCACGGCTGCAGGATGACCCATCTGATGTATCACGCCGTTAACCACCTGGTCGTCCAGCCAACGCTCTGGTCCTACCTCCTTACCAGTGACCTCTGATGGGATTTATTAGTACTCATACTGGTACTCAGTATTGGCAAGTACTACTTGTACTAAAAATGGTGCGTCCCTGCTTTCAGGAACAACAGGAACCATATGGAAAGATTAACTGTGACTTGAAAGTGGACTGTTGTTGTAGAACCAGCTGAATGTCTCTGGGGAGCCGAGCTCCAGCCGGACGGCTCCCCTCCAGCCGTGCTCGTCCTGCAGGGCCATGCGTTTCTGTTTCAGGCATTTACTTTGTCCCCGTTGATGCGTTGCTATTCTCCGACAGAAATGCTGAGTCATGCTGTTAGAAAAAAGGCTCGCTGAAAGATTTTGACTTTTATTTTTCTGATTTTGAGTAAATGTTTCTTTTTGTAGGAAACCAAATCATTTTCAGCTTTGTCTCCATCAATCGCAGCGTTTCATGATTTATTTCTCTCCCTCCCTCCTTGTCTGTGTACAGATGTTTCTTTCCACATGTTGTTGTTTTATGTTTGAACAAACCTACTGTTCAGTCATGTAGATTCACGTCTAACCCACCCCATCCCACCTTTCTTTAAAGCAAACAGGCATCGGACCTGACTTGGTAAACAAACTCCACTGTATGGTAGATATCATTCTTATTATTCCTCAGTTTGCCGTTAACTCCTCCTCCTCCTGCTTTCTGACTTCTCCCTGACGAGACTTTCCAGCTTTCAGTTTGCTTCACTTTTCCAGCCACTCTGTCCTTCATCATCCACTCATGTTTAATTTTACTGGTGTGATATGAACACACAGAATAGCCTCCACCTCCACCACCTCCTCCCCAACGTGCACACACGTGGCCCAGCACACTTCCTGCTTCAGTCTTAAAGCAGCTGGATAAGTTTGCGTTGTAGCAGGACTGAGTTCATCGTATTTTAACTGAACCCTGTCCACGGACTGTTTAGTCTGTTGCTCAGTCTCTGTTTTTAGAGTCTGTCAGATTTATTGTTAAATCAGCTTCATGTTAGTTGTATCCTGCTTAATATTTATTGTTTGTAATATTGTGGAAAATCCCAGAAGTCCCACAACAAACGCAAAAATGTTTGTGTGCAAGATCTAACACGGATCTAATCAGACCCTCACCCTCATTCCTGCCTCTCTTTATATGAACCAGCCCACATTGACCATCAAAAACCCTAAAACAGTACAAGTTTATTGGTGTTGCCACGGTTACAGAGAGTCATCATAAACATCTAGAATGTACTTAACACGTTTTTTTCCCCTACATGGCTGCCCCTGTGGAATCCGAACTTCCATCTCCTGCATGGCAGACGGATGCTCTCAGGGCTGAATTACACTGGGGCTTTCGGGGGAGCCTTATTTTCACATGTGCGCCGCGACTTCACACGTCACATGCGCACGCATTTATATTAGTGCACGTAGCGCGGTCAAAAATGTGGTTACTATTAAAAAGAACCACTGTATGCAGCTTGTTTAAACAGAAACAGCGTTGGAGAGCTCTTCAACCACAAAAAGAAGCACATCAGGTGGTTGTGTGGACGCTCACAGCACACAACAAACAACGCTGCTGTCCACGGCGCTGAAGGAAACACAACGGATCATCCGCGTCATTTGGAAGATTTTTAGGGCTCCCCCTAAAGTATCAGCTGAATCTCTTCAGGGGAGCTCCTCTGCCTTTCAGGGGAGCCAAGCTCCCCTTAGCTCCCCTGTACGTTCCGACTCTGGCGTGTCTTCCCTTCTGACACTGTGATGACAGCATCTCCACCTGCCGTCCACGCCGTGTCCACCAGTTAAACATTTTTACATTTCCAACGTGCTCCATCAGGATCTCTGTCTCAAACCCGGAAAATTCCACTTCTTCCCTCTTTTTCCCTCCTGAGCCACCATGGAAATGATGTGATAAATATGTATTACAGGCGTCCAGCTGACCATTTATAGCCACCTTGTGGGCGGGGCAATGTGTTCCCTCACCTGCGCCGCTTTAGAGTTGATTCTGGTTTATAAATAGAAACAGGTGGAGGATGTGCGTGTGCGCGCTTTAAATCTTAAAGTTTTTGTGCGCCGTATTTCCTTTCCCCCTGTGGACGCCGCCTGTAGTTTGCTTTGCTACGTACAGTTTTGTGCATGAGGCACCTGGAGCGAGAAACACTGGTTTAGGGATTAGAGCATCTTTTTTAATGGAAGTTATGTGATCTTTAACCCTGACCACATCATTTTTGAGATGATTAAACAGATGTTGAGGCAACTTTCTTCTGTTGTGTCCATGTTTTTTTGGTTTCCTGTCCTGCAGTGTGGGTTTGTTATTCTGTTTTCTGCATGTTTGCATCTGTTGTGTTTTCTGTTGCCTCCTGCATGCTCTGTTATGTTCATTAGTTTATTTTCTTCCACTATTAAAAAAACACCCAGTTTGTTTATTACTTTACATCCTTCATTCCTTTGATTTTACAACGCAGTTCTAAACATGTTGGGACGGTGTGTAAGCTGTAAATAAAACCAGAATCTGCTCATATTTTATTCCCAGTAGAAGATTAACAACACGTCAGAAGATGAAACTGAGTTGTTTCACCATGTGATGAAAATATGAGCTGATAGTGAATCTGATGCAGCGACACGTCTGGAAAAAGTTGGAACAATTTCAGAAAAATGTTCCTCAGACTTTGAAGATTTACAGTGTAAAAACATCATCAGAAGATTCAGAGAATCAGGAGGAATCTCTGTGTGCATGGGACAAGGCTGCATGCTGGTGATCTTCTGTATTAAAAGCAGACATGATTCTCTACTTAAAACCACTGCATGGACTCAGGAAGACTTCCAGAAACCACTGTCTGTGAACACAGTTCACCCTGAAACCCACAAATGCAGGTTAAAGCTCCATCATGCAGAGAAGAATCTGACATGTTGTTTATCTTCTACAGGGAATAAAAGATGTTGATGAGATTCTGCTTTTATTTATGCTTTACTCAGATTTTGGGAATATGGGTTGTAGATCCACTGACGGTGGGTCTTATGTTACATTTTCTTAGTGTGATTGATGACAGACTAAAACCTCATCAGATGTTTTGAACTTCCCAAGCCTCCACTAAGCTCTGATCAGCACTTTCATCCAGCGTCCACCTGTGGAATCTAAAAATCTTCCCTTTTCTCGGTCTTCATCAGGTTACAATATCAGTGGATGGGATCCTGACCACCACCGGCTACACCCAGGAGGACTACACCATGCTGGGCTCAGACGACTTCTTCTACGTGGGCGGAAGCCCCAGCACAGCCGACCTGCCCGGATCTCCAGTCAGCAACAACTTCATGGGCTGTCTGAAAGAGGTGAGGAAGAGGAGCCAGAGGAAACTGGCTTTATTAAAGAACGCGGCAGCGAGGTAGACGAAGGACATCCTTCCAACATTTTCACCATCGTGTGGACCAGTCTGACACGAAGCTGCTGCGACCAGCAACTTTTCCTGTCGCAGAGCAGCAGTGAAGCATGCGCACAGGTCATAAATAAAGCCTGGCTGTGTGTGTGTGTGTGTGTGTGTGTGTGTGTGTGTGTGGTAAGAAATAAGCAGCTCTGATGGCAGCATCAAGCTTTTAGTTTGAGATTTTAATTCTGAAGCAAACAGAATGAAGACAAGCTGCAGGTGGTTTTCTTAGAACAGAGACCCGTCTCACCTGTCTGGTAGCCTGTACCTGTCTCACCTGTCTGGTAGCCTGTACCCGTCTCACCTGTCTGTCTGGTAGCCAGTACCCGTCTCACCTGTCTGGTAGCCTGTACCTGTCTCACCTGTCTGGTATCACCTGTCTGGTAGCCAGTACCCGTCTCACCTGTCTGGTAGCCAGTACCTGTCTCACCTGTCTGGTAGCCTGTACCTGTCTCACCTGTCTGGTAGCCAGTACCCGTCTCACCTATCTGGTAGCCAGTACCCGTCTCACCTGTCTGGTAGCCTGTACCTGTCTCACCTGTCTGGTAGCCAGTACCCGTCTCACCTGTCTGGTAGCCTGTACCCGTCTCACCTGTCTGGTAGCCTGTACCCGTCTCACCTGTCTGGTATCACCTGTCTGGTAGCCTGTACCTGCCAGTACCCGTCTCACCTGTCTGGCAGCCTGTACCTGTCTCACCTGTCCGGTAGTCTCAGAAGGTTCCTGAACCGAGGAGAGCACAAGGACAGTTTCGACTGGTGTTAACGGTGCCGTGTGGAGGATGAAGGTTTGGGAATCGAACTCGGTTCCAACAGTTCATCGTTCAGTTTACCCTCAGACCCAAGAAACCCTCACAGACTGGGTGTGATCTCAGTCCTGGTCCTCCAGTCCACGGCCCTGCAGGTTTTAGATGTTTCCTACTCCAGCACACCTGATCCAGATTGATGGACCCCTTTCATTTCAGGCTCTGTGTTGGAGTCTGGACCCACAGAAAGCCTGCAGGACCAGCCGAGACATCCTGGGCTTAGACTGGTTACGTAAAAATAATTCAAATAAATAAAGAATAAAGTCTTTTATCAAACCTCCTTTTAATGAACAAAAATCAGGTCAACTTTCATCTGAAGATTTCAGTCAGTTGGTTTCGTGTGGAAAACGAGTGGAAGTGCTTTACGTAAAACATTAAAGCCTCATGCGGCCTGCAGGAGCACCAGGAAGGACAAAATGTAAAATATGAAATCATGTAAATAATTATTAAAATGACTGAAAGCAAGCAGCAGTCTAGACAATAAAAGGTAATCTTTTAACACACACACAATTTTTTTTTAGCTTTTTAAAGCAACTAAAAGACTCTTCAGTGTTTATATGATAAAAATCTATTTATTTCACGCAGAATTTATTGTAAATGAATTTCAACATGTATCATAAACTTTAAAGATTTATTTGTTCCAGAAGGAATTCAAGATAAATACATTTTAAAATGAGAAATTATATATAATTATATATATATATATTTATTTGTTTCAAATAGAATCAAATGTGAGTAAATTAATACGTTTATTATACATTTTAAAATTTGTTTGTAAACTAAATGAATTTATTCCACATGGAATTAAATTTAATATATTTAAATGTAGATTATAATTAAAATGTTTTTAAACTATTTATTAATTCCAGGTGGAATCAAATGTAAATTTTTTTTATTCAAACAAAGTGTATTTTATTTTGTAAGAAATAAAATGTAAGTACGTTTATTAGAAATTAATACATAAAAAAAATAAATTAAATGTAAAAGAATTTATTTATATTTATCGTTTATCCCAGAAGGAAATTGAAATGTTTTAGCAGTTAATACACACACACACGCACACATATTTATATACATATATTTATATATACATACATATATGTATGTTTATGAATTTAATTTAATGAATTTAATAAAATTTTATAAATTTAATCTTTTAGAAACAAAGTTATTTTATTCCAGCTGGAACTAAACGTAAATAAAATATATTTAAACATTAATTATAACTAATAATGTATTTATTGGGGCTGGAAATAACTAATTTATGTCATTAAATGCATTGAAATTTTTAGCGCATGCGCAGCATCCGTCATTATGACAGCGACAGATGGAGGTGTCTACAGGTGGTTTGGGGGCGTCACACCTGTAGGGGATGAAGATGTTTGCAGAAACGCAGCCATTCCGGTCGTCTCTGTGTCTGCCCAGCACAGCCTCCTCCTCCTCCTCCTTGTGATTCATGACGGCTGTCGGTGATCAGCTGATCGACTTTTCTCTCTTGTTGTGTTTGTTTATGGATCAGCTGAGACGGAGGAAACCAGCGGTTCTTGGTTCACACGTCACATATTTACCCCAGTACTGTTTTTGGACACGCTAGCAACAGCAAGCTACATTTATCGGTCTCATGTCTGTTAGATCCACGTTACCGTCACGTGGAGCTGAAGAATGAAACATGCTGATGACAGTTAGATGTTATTAGATAGAACTTCTCAGTATTAATGAGGGTTGCTGTAGAAACAGCTGTAAAATCTACCAGCCATCAAGCAGCCATGAAGATGATCAGGTTCAGTTAAACAGCTGGAGGAAGCAGGAGACGTCTTCTCCAGATCGTTGCTGCTGTGCAGATGTTGGAGACTCAGGTCTGATCATGTAGGGACCTGAACGTGGAGAGATGACCAGGGTCTGAGATAAAACCAGAGCAGGACCTTCTCTAACACAGAAGCTGACAGGTGGTAGACAGGGTTTATATTTTAGCTGTGCAGGGGCGGGTCTAGAAAAGTTCTGATGGGGGGCCAGGTAGGCACCCTGACCAGGAAAAGGGTCACCGATGAGATATTTTTATAAGGTCTTGATTTCATGTAATATTGAACTAATTATTACAACTAAAGTGATCAACTGATGTAAGAAAGCAAAGAAAAACCAAAGTATTGGCTCTTTCTGTTGATAAAATACAGTAAAAAAATTTTTAAGGATAGTCATGATTAAGCATTAATCCTGATTAATAATTAATCATGATTAATCAGTAATCAGGATTAATAGTGATTAATTGTGCTTAATTAATTTGTAAGCTGGGATTAATCTGATAAAAATTGTAATCACTTGACAGCTTTAATATTATTTTTTTCCAGACAGAATCAAATGTAATAAATTTTTGTTTTTCATTGATGTTTAAATGAGTTAAAATAGTAAAATATTTATTAAATATGGAATTAAATGAAAATAAATGTAAAATATTAAATTTAAATTTAAACTATGGAAAATGGTTTATTCTGGATGGAATTAAATATAAATAGATTAAAAATAGTTTAATATATTAATATTTGTTTTATGTCCAGGTTAATGAGCATACCAGTTCAATTTAATAAGCTGATACAAACATTTGGATGTAAAAATTTTCTGTTAATAGAAAAACTTTTGAAGTTTGAATGATTTGAAGACTTTTTATATGCATTTTGAATGTGAGGAATGAAGATCAGAGGTGATCCTGAAATGATTCCCAGTCGACGTTTGTTGTGGTGAGAGTAATTGAAGCGACTGACCCCGCCCACCTGCCCTCTGATTGGCTCGCTGAGCGACTCGACGACTGAGTTCCAGTCGGCTGTCACAAGCCATCATTCAGCAGATGGATGTGCTCATTACTCTGCTTTTTACATTTAAATCTGGTATGAAACAGAATTTTTATTTTCCTACCACAACATTTAGAGATGAGGTGTGTGTTTTCTTTGTGTTTTCTTTCTTCTTCTGATCCAGTTTGAGGATAATTTACTGTAAAAGTTTGCAGAACAGAAACCTGGACGACAAAAACTCTTTATTAACTGCTCCCTCAGCAGCTTGTAAACAGAACTTTTATAGCATGTTGTGTCCTCACATATCGAGGATGTAAGAGTTACCTCACTGATGCAACACACACACACACACACACACACACACACACACACACACACACACACACACACACACACACACACACACACACACAAATAAATACATTGTTCCCTCAAGCTGATGATGTCATATCATAGCATTTAACTGGAGCCAGTCAAGTGCACGGTGACCACAGGGGCTCGGCTTTCAGTACAACACACACACACCCACACACACACTCCATCATATGGCTGCAGGGAGATGAAGGAAGTGGCGCAGCAGCCATTTAATCCCCCTCTGGCCTACTTCCTGCTCTGTGCCATGCTGGGCCTGTTTCTCTGCACCACCCACTCCTGTCAAGTGTATGCACGGACTTACACATCCACCTCACTAGAGACGTGCACACTCAAGCGTCCACGTTAGGTTTCCGTCCTTGTTTTGCAAGAGGCGGTCAGAAGTAAACAGTGATGTCATACACAGATGAGAGAGTAAGACATTTTCATGCGCCCCGGCTCATTAACATGGACCTGGAGACGTGTATTTCCCGCCGGTCTCCAGGAGGCCAACACACACACACACACGGTTATGAAGGAGAAGGTTGACCAGGACAACCTGTTTGTTTCCAGATCTGTGAAAACCGAGCTCTAACATGTCCAGTGGAGGTGGCACTACGCAGCCACGTCATGATGCCATTACATTACGATTCAGAGGCTGCCATCATGAAACCTTTACCCATGCATCTTCATGACCACGTTTGTCACAACTAACGAAGAAGAAAACTGGTTCCTCTCCTGGTTAATGCAGGATTTTCTGAGCTGTATTCATGAGCCTGTGGAGAAGCTGAAGTTCTTCAGATTTAATGCAGAGGGTTGGAGTTCAGGCTCAGCCATGTTGTCATGTGTACCCACAGACGGTCTGGGTGCTGCTCTTTTACATGTTGGCCTGGAAATATCCAGTTAGTAGCCGACTACTGAAGAACGAAGGCGTCGCAAGCAGAAATCTGTTTTCTGGTTTGGCAGAAATGGTCATAACCTTCAGACTTCTCATTGGCCAACTTGTCTTTAGAGGCGGAGCCTGATCATCACCTTTAGGATTTGGTTCCTGACACCTTGTTCGTTCTTCTTCTCGTCGACCTTTATGCTGCTACATCTATTCATACATTCATTTTACATCATTTTACCTCCCAATCTGCTACAGACTGGTTTATACTGGGATTAAAAGATGTTACAGACTGGTTTATACTGGGATTAAAAGCTGCTACAGACTGGTTTATACTGGGATTAAAAGCTGCTACAGACTGGTTTATACTGGGATTAAAAGCTTCTACAGACTGGTTTATACTGGGATTAAATGCTGCTACAGACTGGTTTATACTGGGATTAAAAGCTGTTACAGACTGGTTTATACTGGGATTAAAAGCTGCTACAGACTGGTTTATACTGGGATTAAAAGCTTCTACAGACTGGTTCATACTGGAATTAAATGCTGCTACAGACTGGTTTATTCTGGGATTAAAAGCTGCTACAGACTGGTTTATACTGGGATTAAAAGCTTCTACAGACTGCTTTATACTGGGATTAAAAGATGATACAGACTGGTTTATACTGGGATTAAGAGATGATACAGACTGGTTTATACTGGGATTAAAAGCTGCTACAGACTGGTTTATACTGGGATTAAATGCTGCTACAGACTGGTTTATACTGGGATTAAAAGATGCTACAGACTGGTTTATACTGGGATTAAAAGATGATACAGACTGGTTTATACTGGGATTAAAAGATGATACAGACTGGTTTATGCTGGGATTAAGAGATGTTACAGACTGGTTTATACTGGGATTAAAAGCTGCTACAGACTGGTTTATACTGGGATTAAAAGCTGCTACAGACTGGTTTATACTGGGATTAAAAGCTTCTACAGACTGGTTTATACTGGGATTAAATGCTGCTACAGACTGGTTTATACTGGGATTAAAAGCTGTTAAAGACTGGTTTATACTGGGATTAAAAGCTGCTACAGACTGGTTTATACTGGGATTAAAAGCTTCTACAGACTGGTTTATACTGGGATTAAATGCTGCTACAGACTGGTTTATACTGGGATTAAAAGCTGTTACAGACTGGTTTATACTGGGATTAAAAGCTGCTACAGACTGGTTTATACTGGGATTAAAAGCTGCTACAGACTGGTTTATACTGGGATTAAAAGCTTCTACAGACTGGTTTATACTGGGATTAAATGCTGCTACAGACTGGTTTATACTGGGATTAAAAGCTGTTAAAGACTGGTTTATACTGGGATTAAAAGCTGCTACAGACTGGTTTATACTGGGATTAAAAGCTTCTACAGACTGGTTTATACTGGGATTAAAAGATGATACAGACTGGTTTATACTGGGATTAAAAGATGATACAGACTGGTTTATTCTGGGATTAAAAGATGATACAGACTGGTTTATGCTGGGATTAAGAGATGATACAGACTGGTTTATACTGGGATTAAAAGCTGCTACAGACTGGTTTATACTGGGATTAAACGCTGCTACAGACTGGTTTATACTGGGATTAAATGCTGCTACAGACTGGTTTATACTGGGATTAAAAGATGATACAGACTGGTTTATACTGGGATTAAATGATGATACAGACTGGTTTATTCTGGGATTAAAAGATGATACAGACTGGTTTATACTGGGATTAAACGCTGCTACAGACTGGTTTATTCTGGGATTAAAAGCTGCTACAGACTGGTTTATACTGGGATTAAGAGCTGCTACAGACTGGTTTATACTGGGATTAAAAGCTGCTACAGACTGGTTTATACTGGGATTAAAAGCTGCTACAGACTGGTTTATACTGGGATTAAACGCTGCTACAGACTGGTTTATTCTGGGATTAAAAGCTGCTACAGACTGGTTCATACTGGGATTAAAAGATGATACAGACTGGTTTATACTGGGATTAAAAGCTGCTACAGACTGGTTTATACTGTAATTAAAAGCTGTTACAGACTGGTTTATACTGGGATTAAAAGCTGCTACAGACTGGTTTATTCTGGGATTAAAAGCTGCTACAGACTGGTTTTTACTGGGATTAAAAGCTGCTACAGACTGGTTTATACTGGGATTAAAAGTTGCTACACACTGGTTTATACTGGGATTAAAAGCTACTACAGACTGGTTTATACTGGGATTAAAAGCTGTTACACACTGGTTTATACTGGGATTAAACACTGCTACAGACTGGTTTATACTGGGATTAAAAGCTTCTACAGACTGGTTTATACTGGGATTAAATGCTGCTACAGACTGGTTTATACTGGGATTAAAAGCTGTTACAGACTGGTTTATACTGGGATTAAAAGCTGCTACAGACTGGTTTATACTGGGATTAAAAGCTGCTACAGACTGGTTTATACTGGGATTAAAAGCTTCTACAGACTGGTTTATACTGGGATTAAATGCTGCTACAGACTGGTTTACACTGGGATTAAAAGCTGTTAAAGACTGGTTTATACTGGGATTAAAAGCTGCTACAGACTGGTTTATACTGGGATTAAAAGCTTCTACAGACTGGTTTATACTGGGATTAAAAGATGATACAGACTGGTTTATACTGGGATTAAAAGATGATACAGACTGGTTTATTCTGGGATTAAAAGATGATACAGACTGGTTTATGCTGGGATTAAGAGATGATACAGACTGGTTTATACTGGGATTAAAAGCTGCTACAGACTGGTTTATACTGGGATTAAACGCTGCTACAGACTGGTTTATACTGGGATTAAATGCTGCTACAGACTGGTTTATACTGGGATTAAAAGATGATACAGACTGGTTTATACTGGGATTAAATGATGATACAGACTGGTTTATTCTGGGATTAAGAGATGATACAGACTGGTTTATACTGGGATTAAACGCTGCTACAGACTGGTTTATTCTGGGATTAAAAGCTGCTACAGACTGGTTTATACTGGGATTAAGAGCTGCTACAGACTGGTTTATACTGGGATTAAAAGCTGCTACAGACTGGTTTATACTGGGATTAAACGCTGCTACAGACTGGTTTATTCTGGGATTAAAAGCTGCTACAGACTGGTTCATACTGGGATTAAAAGATGATACAGACTGGTTTATACTGGGATTAAAAGCTGCTACAGACTGGTTTATACTGTAATTAAAAGCTGTTACAGACTGGTTTATACTGGGATTAAAAGCTGCTACAGACTGGTTTATTCTGGGATTAAAAGCTGCTACAGACTGGTTTTTACTGGGATTAAAAGCTGCTACAGACTGGTTTATACTGGGATTAAAAGCTACTACAGACTGGTTTATACTGGGATTAAAAGCTGTTACAGACTGGTTTATACTGGGATTAAACACTGCTACAGACTGGTTTATACTGGGATTAAAAGCTGTTACAGACTGGTTTATGCTGGGATTAAACGCTGCTACAGACTGGTTTATACTGGGATTAAACGCTGCTACAGACTGGTTTATACTGGGATCAAAAGATGATACAGACTGGTTTATATTGGGATTAAAAGCTACTACAGACTGGATTAAAAGCTACTACAGACTGGTTTATACTGGGATTAAAAGATGATACAGACTGGTTTATATTGGGATTAAAAGCTGCTACAGACTGGTTTATACTGGGATTAAAAGCTACTACAGACTGGTTTATACTGGGATTAAATGCTGTTACAGACTGGTTTATACTGGGATTAAAAGCTGTTACAGACTGGTTTATACTGGGATTAAAAGCTGCTACAGACTGGTTTATACTGGGATTAAAAGCTACTACAGACTGGTTTATACTGGGATTAAAAGCTGTTACAGACTGGTTTATACTGGGATTAAAAGCTGCTACACACTGGTTTATACTGGGATTAAAAGCTGCTACAGATTGGTTTATACTGGGATTAAAAGCTACTACAGACTGGTTTATACTGGGATTAAAAGATGATACAGACTGGTTTATACTGGGATTAAAAGATGATACAGACTGGTTTATACTGGGATTAAGAGATGATACAGACTGGTTTATACTGGGATTAAAAGCTGCTACAGACTGGTTTATACTGGGATTAAATGCTGCTACAGACTGGTTTATACTGGGATTAAAAGATGATACAGACTGGTTTATACTGGGATTAAAAGATGATACAGACTGGTTTATTCTGGGATTAAAAGATGATACAGACTGGTTTATGCTGGGATTAAGAGATGATACAGACTGGTTTATACTGGGATTAAAAGCTGTTACAGACTGGTTTATACTGGAATTAAAAGCTGCCACAGAGTGGTTTAGATTAATTTGAACCAGGAATACTGGCCTGCAGGCTTCAGAGTTAAATTATGGGATGGTGGTTTGGTGGCCATCCTCGTCACACCTTGGCTGATGTTTACTTCCAGAAATCTGAGTCTCTTTCTCACCACTGATAAGCCGCAGGTCGGCACTATTTTCCTCTTTATGCATCATGTATTTTGCACACACATGTGTTCATGCAGACAGACTGTGCCCTCCTCCCAGTCCCACCCACCCACCCACACATCTGCAGCACCCACCAGCTCCCCCCCAGTCTGCTGCCGAGCACCTTCCCGTCCTCCACTCCCCACCATTAGGCCTAATTTGCCTGCTGCCAATGCTCTTGTCCTCGCCATCCAGTGAGCAGCATTATGGATAAATGTTTTGTTACCATGGCACCAGGCACCGGTTGCCCTTGGTAGCTCCTTCGGCTGGCTGGCCCGTGATTATTCTGCCTTTCATAACCAGCAATTACAAAGGAAGCCTACTCTGAAAAACCTACAAAATACATAATGGCCTACAATAACACATAATTGCTGTAATTGTCGTTGTCATTACACCTCCATCCAGCGCTCACACCGAGGCTCCTGACTGCGCCACCGACTGCAGCCAAAAAGAAACACAAAGGCTGTTTTACTCCATCTGCAGCATCTCCTCGTTGTTCCCTCACCACGTTTAAATTCGCTGTCGGGGAGATGCTTCGATCCAGCAGCGTGCTGGGGCACCATGGAGGAGCATCAGGGACGAGTCTGGAAACCACCAGGACTAAATTCATGCAGCAGATTCTGGTCATTTTGTCTTAATTTATCATGTATGAATTTATTTTACATGGATAAACCCGGCTTGCTGTGTGTTTTAGTGAGGAGGCCTCAGCAGCCCTTTGCAGCGGATCAATAACTGTATTGACTGAACTGAACCTTGGGAACGAGGTACAGTAATTACCTTACACCTTCAGGGGCTACTTGTGTTGCTTTTTGTTCCCTGATCAGCGTTGTGTAGCGCTCCGGGCGTCACTGAAAGCAGCAGAACTGCTCCCTGAAGATTCATCCACGTTCAGACTTCTGGATGAATCAACTTCCTCCTGAAAGGAAAAGAAACAAGTTCATCTCTGTTTTCTGGCTTCAGCAAAATGTTTTAATGCTGCAGATAAACGAGAAAACACCTTTAAGTTCACTTTAAGTTGGGTAGAAACTGAAGACCAGCCGTGAAATCCCTCTTCACTCGTTATATAAAGCAGGTCCGATAAACACTCAGAACCAAGACCGTTAAGAACCTTGAGGACCAGTAAAAGAGTCTCAAGCTTTATTCTGACAGGAAGGTTTTATAACTGCTGTTAAATCTGCAGCTGGTTCTGGAGGAACTGCAGGAGTTTTCTCAGTGCGGAGGTAAAA
Organism: Melanotaenia boesemani; assembly: GCF_017639745.1. Lineage (NCBI taxonomy): Eukaryota > Metazoa > Chordata > Actinopteri > Atheriniformes > Melanotaeniidae > Melanotaenia > Melanotaenia boesemani. The sequence goes on from NC_055701.1 coordinate 1,187,093, forward strand.
CCCAGAACCAGAACCAGAACCTGCCTCACTGTCGGAGCAGTTCTGTGGTTCATGTAAGAGAAATTTAGCTCAACTTAGATTAAATCAGAGCACCGGCTTACAGCCTGTGTCAATTAAATCTCAGTAATCTACACCCTCGTCCTCTTCATCAGGACCACCTTCTAGTACCGGGTCGTCCTCTTCATCAGGTCCACCTTCTAGTACCGGGTCGTCCTCTTCATCAGGTCCACCTTCTAGTACCGGGTCGTCCTCTTCATCAGGTCCTCCTTCTAGTACCGGGGCGTCCTCTTCATCAGGACCACCTTCTAGTACCGGGTCGTCCTCTTCATCAGGTCCACCTTCTAGTACCGGGTCGTCCTCTTCATCAGGTCCACCTTCTAGTACCGGGTCGTCCTCTTCATCAGGTCCACCTTCTAGTACCGGGTTCGTCCTCTTCATCAGGACCACCTTCTAGTACCGGGTCGTCCTCTTCATCAGGTCCACCTTCTAGTACCGGGTCGTCCTCTTCATCAGGTCCACCTTCTAGTACCGGGTCGTCCTCTTCATCAGGTCCACCTTCTAGTACCGGGTCGTCCTCTTCATCAGGACCACCTTCTAGTACCGGGTCGTCCTCTTCATCAGGTCCACCTTCTAGTACCGGGTCGTCCTCTTCATCAGCACTACCTTCTAGTACCAGGTCGTCCTCTTCATCAGGACCACCTTCTAGTACCGGGTCGTCCTCTTCATCAGGTCCACCTTCTAGTACCAGGTCGTCCTCTTCATCAGGACCACCTTCTAGTACCAGGTCGTCCTCTTCATCAGGTCCACCTTCTAGTACCGGGTCGGACCTTTTTAATCCTGGTGTGATAGATGAAGCAGGTGGTGGAAACCTTCCTCAGAGGTTTTCTCCATATTAACATGACAGCATCACACAGTTGCTGCAGGTTTGTCGGCTGCATCCATGATGAGAATCTCCCGTTCCACCACATCCCAAAGCTGCTCTACTGGACTGAGATCTGGTGGCTGTGGAGGCCGTTGGAGTCCAGTGAACTCATCGTCATGTTCTAGAAAGCAGGTGGAGATGATCTGAGCTTTGTGACATGGTGCATTATCCTGCTGGAAGTAGCATCAGAAGATGCTCCACTGTGGTCATAAAGGGATGGACATGGTCAGCAACAATACTCAGGTAGGCTGTGCTGGTTAAACCAGGACACGTTGGTACTAAGGGGCCCAAAGTGGACCAAGAAAATCTCCCCCCACCATTACACCAGCAGCAGCCTGAAGCGTTGATCCAAGGCAGGATGGATCCATGTTTTCATGATGTTTCCAGCAGATTCTGAGCCGAGCATCTGAATGTGGATGAAATGGAGACTCATCAGACCAGCAACGTTTCTCCATCTTCTATTGTCCAGTGTTGGTGAGTGTGTGTGAATTGTAGCCTCAGTTTCCTGTTCTTAGCTGGCAGGAGGCACCCGGTGTGTCTTCTGCTGCATCCTGGTCCAGACAACTGCTGCTCTGGATGTTTTCTCTTCTTCAGACCATCTCTGGAAACCCTGGAGATGGTTGTGGGTGGAAATCCCAGTAAATACTCAGACAAACAACCATGCCACGTTCAAAGTCTCGTAAATCCTCTTTCTTCCTCATTCTGATGCTCAGCTTGATCTTCAGCAGGTCGTCTTCACCACGTCTACATGCTGCCGTGTGATTGGCTGGTTAGATATTTCTGTTAAGTGGAAGCTGAACAGGCGATAAGTAGACTGAGTGTATAAAAGCACCATCATTTGTTCAGCTGGTGTCTTTTGCTCTGTAAAGGAAATCCTGCCACCTTGTGGACAAGAGCGAGCACTGCAGAGCTCTGAGCGTCGCGTGTCAGAACCATGTGACCACTAATACTACGAGAGGAGCATCAACACTGAGGTGCTGAGTGTGTCGACATGAGGATTACATGGATTCCTTCACACACACCTGATTGAAATGATACACAGATGATGCAGATTTTATGTAGTGAAACAGAATTTTCTGAGGTGATGGAGGCTCCCAGCAGGCCGACGTGCAGCTCGTCCCTGAGGAGGAACGTGTGTGGAGGGTTTTCTGACTGAGTGATAACACCAGAATCTCTGCTGGCTGGGAGTCTTCGTTTATTTCAAGCCTCCGTCATATTGTGTTACAGTGCTCGTTCACACACACCGATAATGCTGTGTGTGTGTGTGTGTGTGTGTGTGTGTGTGTGTATGTGTGTGTGTGTGTGTGAAATGATGCGTCGTAGGAGCCTGGTGAAGGAGATAATGCAGTGATGGATTTCTTTCATCCGACCATTGTCAAACATTTTGGCTTTCACTCAACCATCTGTCCTACCACTATGGGTGTGTGTGTGTGTGTCTGTGTGTGTGTGTGTGTGTGTGTTTGTGTGTGTGTGTGTGCATGCACGTGTGTGTGTTGATGTTTGGTTTCCTGCTTCATTCTCATGTTAACCTGCATCTGCATCGCACTGATAAACCAAACCTGCACACGTTCAGAGGCCGTTCTGCTCTTATTGTTCAGAGGTGGCAGCAGCCTGAAAGTGACTTATCAACCTGTCAGCTACACCCCCACCCCAACACACACACACACACACCCACCCACACACACACACACACGCACACACCACCACTCCCCTGCGACTCCACTCCAAACACCTTTCTGTTTAAAAATAGTTTTACTGTCCTTTATCAGCAGGTGTGTGTACAATAAACGTATGGACAGGTGTGTGTGTGTGTGTGTGTGTGTGTGTGTGTGTGTGTGTGTGTGGGTGGGTGTGTGTGTGTGTGTGTCTCAGCATTTCGTTGTTTTGGTTTGGTGAAACTACAGCAGTTTAAGGAAAAGAGACAAAGCTAATATATCAAAGTTAATCATTTTTGTCATTTTATTGGTTTTCTTTTCTTTTTTTTTCTTTTCTTTTCTTAATAAAATGAGGGAACTAATGTTGATGATAAAAATGTTTAATAAGCTAAAAATATATAAAAATATATTGGACTTTTTATTTACCAGAACCTCACAATACGAACTGAGCTGAACTAGAAGGCGGTCCTGATGAAGAGGACGACCCGGTACTAGAAGATGGTCCTGATGAAGAGGACGACCCGGTACTAGAAGATGGTCCTGATGAAGAGGACGACCCGGTACTAGAAGATGGTCCTGATGAAGAGGACGACCCTGTACTAGAAGCTGGTCCTGATGAAGAGGACGACCCTGTACTAGAAGCTGGTCCTGATGAAGAGGACGACCCGGTACTAGAAGCTGGTCCTGATGAAGAGGACGACCCGGTACTAGAAGCTGGTCCCGATGAAGAGGACGAGGGTGTAGATTGCTGTGATTTAACTGACACAGGCTGTAAGCCGGTGCTCTGATTTAATCTAAGTTGAGCTAAATTTCTCTGACATGAACCACAGAACTGCTCCGACAGTGGGCTGATGAAGATGATCATGATGACGTCGGCTGCTGCTGGTTTTGGGGCCATTGGGCTGCATCACATCTGTGGATGCGGCCTTTTCCAGCTCAGAGGATGTGGTTTATTAGCTGATGGAGGAGGCTGATGCATCAGCTCTGCATGGCCACTTTTTCCCAGACTCGTTGTGTCTAATCTCAGGTGATATTTTAGCCGCGAAGAAACAGCTGGAGAAATTCAATATTTGGGTTGATGGAGCGAGAGGAGAATAGGAAGAGTTCAGGCTGGAGGAGACGGGCCGTTTGTGTCCTGAGCGCCTCGGGATGAGCTGATTAACTGTCAGCTCTCTGGTGGATTATGGATAATCTGAGTCCGGCCGTCTTGCTGCAGAGCCAGGACCAGGTCCACGGCAGACCTTCATATCAACACAGAAACAAATGGAGGAGAGGTTGTGTTTGTTTTTCTGCCCAGAGAATTGGAGAAAAAAGGCCTTCAATTTTCCACTCGAGTAGATTTCAATTTCCACACACATCCCCCTGCAAGCCTCCGTCCTCCCATCGTTACTACAGCGTTCAGGCTGCTGTGGTGAAAGATGGCTCCCTCCATCATCTGCTTCCCATCGATGGACGGACGCTGGCTCAGATAAGAAGCTGTGTCTTTCTCAGAGTGAAGATGGAGGCTGATACTCTGCTCCACCCTCAGGGTTTCAGCAGATCTTCCCCTGACAGACGGTGATGATGAAGAACTCCGGTTATTATTTCCTAGTTTTGGTTAAATTATAGATTATTCACAGTCAGGAAGAACAAAAACTAATTTTGTATTAATCATTGAAAATGGTGGAATATAGTTTTTAAGTATCAGCATTTTTTTATTCCAGTATTTGATATTTAAATGTGCAAAGAAAACAAATATTTATTGTGCATTTATTTAAAGCAGGAGGATTATTTTCTGTCCTGTGTGAAAGATTTTTCTACTATATTCATTTAGAACTAATAATCTTTCTAATCACAGGAAATAAATATACATCATTACAAACATGAATCATTTTAAATCATTTTCAGTAACTTCCTCGCTGTGCTGAACATGGATCATTAAAAAAATTAAAAACAAAGGAAAGAAAAGAAAAAGACAAATGGAACAAATGGTAAAAGAAAAAAAAAAAAAAGTAAATGAACACCAAACATGAAAAGTTCAAAATCAAAATTAATTACACAAAAAGATCTAAATTTCTATTTTTTATTTAAAATATTACTAAATTAGATATTAAAGTATATTTAAAAGACCAAACCCAAAAATAAATAAATAAATAATAATATTAATAATAATAATATGATTAAAACTGATTAAATAAACATGTCAATCTCACTAAATTAATTGATTTATTATTAAATATATTATCATACATTTAACATAATATCCTAAAATGTACACGTTGGAAATATATTAATTAAAATAGTAAATACAACGAAATGCAGACACATTTAAATAAATTAATAATTAATAATTAATTTATCTGAATAAGAAAAGAAACATTAATATTTTTCCTATTCTGTTGACTAAATAACCTCATTAAAAAGATCTACTTTGCAAAATGAATATTTAACTAAGACAAATAAAGCAAATTTAAAATTATTTTCACCATCATCATTGTCTCACATGGATGGTTTTTATTGATCTTTATCTATTGATCGCCCCGGTGGCCGATGCAGCATACAAGCCCCGCCCCCTCTGACGGATGCTGCAGAAAGCAGCTGGGAAAATGCAACTGATGGTGGAATCTTCTGGAATCTTAAAAAAAGCCAGCTGGTAGGAAGTAGAAACATTCGGCTCCAGGTTCTGCTCTGCGCTCGTCGAAACCAGAATCCAGAGGACTGAGCTTTGTGTGGGGTAAAGTTCAGGAGCCTTCCAGGGATGTGCGCTGCATGAAGAAGCAAGAAAAGCGTTTAAACTCCTGAGCTCCATTTTCAGAGGCGGGTAATGAGCGGCGTCTTCCACAGCTGCATCAAAGGCTTCAGAAATAAAACCTGCATTACAGAAGTCTACACCAGAAGACATAAAAGCTTTTTAATTCAGCCTTTGACTGCAGTGTTTTAAATTACCCATCAGTTTAAGTCTAAAGATTGGATTTCTGAGGATCAAACGGGAGATTTGCGTTAACTTGGGGGGTCAGTAAAGACAGGTCACATGCTGGTAAATATGAAGGAATGTCTCCTGGAGCAGCTGCATCATCGTTTAAATGAGATGAGCCGTTGCTCTTCATTAAGTCGCGAAGCCTGCTGAGATACTAAAACAGCTGAAGGTCCACAGGAAACAAAACCAGGACCACTTGGCTTTCACGGCTTCATACTGCGATGTCTCCAAGAGCAGAAAAAACTGCCAAACATACCAATGAGTTCAGCGTTTGTATGTTCTCATCATCATGTCAGAGACAAGGGAGGCACGGACCTCAGGTGTCTAAGTGAAATCACGGATAGAAGACCTCATCATGTCCACGTTCGCAGACACACCTCATTTTAAGCAGTGAGTAGACGAGCACTTCCACCATCCAGCCCTTTATTCATAAAAAACAACTCCCAAATCTCCAGGACGTCAATGTTCCCAAAGGAAAAAAGAAGTTTAGGGAAATGTTCCTTCATTCAGAGCCTGAAATCCTGGATTAAACTTCTAGTTATTATTTGTTTTCAAACACACGACAACGCCCCACCACGTGGAACACCAAACTTGTTGCTTCCCGGCATGCTGGGATTATTCTGGGAATTGTTGTGTTATGACTGGAGATTCTTACACACATTCTTAACTAGATGCATTTCTAATCTGCAACTATTTCATTTAAATGTGTTAAGTTACATGTTGTCCATGTTTTATGTGTTTTAGTCCATCTTTCTGCCTATAAGATGGAAATTACTGGTATTTAAATGAAAATGTACACTAATATGTTTGATCACTAGTCCTAATTACATTTATAAATACATAGTAGATGTGTTCTCCGACCTTCCGCCAGGGCTGTCGGGAGTCTTACATCTGAGCATGCACACGCATACAGATTACTGCACGTGGTGCAAATAAAAATATGGTTACTGCAAAAAAAACAAAAAAAAACCAAGAAAAAAACCCCTCACTATTTCATGCAGCTTAATTAGACACATGGACATCCATGGAGGACCTCTACACCCAGTGGTGTAGGAGCATTCAAGCCTGTCCCACCAGCTCAGGGACAGCTTCATACAGCAGGCCATCAGACTTCTAATGCTGTCAGCAGCAACGCCGCCTTTAAATAATAACATAACATAGTAGTAGTAGTAGTATTTCTTTATTGCGCACTCGTGGTCCATAGTAAAAATATAATATCATCTTATTGCCTATTATATATTTTACTGTATAACTTATTTGTAGTATTCTTGCTTTTTGTGTTTGACTATTTCCATGTGGTTTATATTCTTTTAGCTTTGTTAGGAGAACCTGGGATCTAAGAATTTCACTGCCAATGGTTATTGATGTAATTGTTGTGCAATAACAATAAAAATTAATTAATTCATTCATAAAGGTTCTTTAAGAACCCGAGAAGGAAGCGGATCAGGTCGTAGTTTGGAGGCAGCCGTGCTGCTGTCCATGGTGCTGAAGCACAGAACGCATCAGTGTTTGGAAGATTTAATTAACAAAGTAAATAAATGACAAAGTAATGCTATTCTGTTCAAGAAACACCATGGACCTTATTGAAAACTGAAATATAACTGAAAAGTGAACTATTTTTAGGGCTCCCCCTCAGCTGAATGTCTTTAGGGGAGCTCCTTTACCTTTCAGGGGAGCCAAGCTCCCCATAGCTCCCCTTAAATTCAGCCCTGCCATCCGCTGCACAACTTGACCACATTCCAGCTCGTCCAGTAACGAGACATTTCAGGACAACATTCAGACAGAAGCAGACAGAGGAGGAGCTGAAGAGAGAATCAGAGTCTGACTTCCGTTTCAGACGCCTGGTTTGGTCTGAGGCAGAGAGGAAGATTTGTAGGATGATCATACAGGAACTGTCTTTCTTTATTTCACTGGGCTTCATTCTTCTTCAGTGTTTGTCTCAGACTAAGAAAATCTGCTGCTCTGATAGAAATCCGGTGGTTTTGTTGGAAATGTTCAGATGTCTGCAGGTAATGTTTCTGACGGCGTCTTTCAGCTCACTGAGCCTGAATGTCTGGATTTAGTTCAGTGTTTGGAGTGAGGACCTGGGCCTGATGTGTCCGTGAACTATGATGGAGCAGATATGAGAACCAGATTTCCAGATGTAACATAAGTCTTGGTGAAACAGATCATTTGTGATGATGATAATTTATATTAATCTTTTAAAAACCATTTATTTATTTAATAAACTTAAATTAGAAGTTATTTAAGGGCCACCAGACAGATTTTTTTCTGCATCTGTGTCTCCTTATTATTTATTTATTATTGTTTTTGTAACACTGGACAGCATCGGCTAACAATGGACAGTGTTGGCTATTACTGGACAGCATTCGCTAACAATGGACCTTGTTGGCTAACAATGGACAGCGTTGGCTAACAGTGGACAGCTTTGGCTAATACTGGACAGTGTTAGCTAACAATGAGCAGCGTTGGATAATACTAATACTGGACAGCGTTGGAAAACAGCGGACAGTGTTAACTAACAGTGGACAGCGTTAGCTAACACTGTACAATGTTGGCTAATACTGGACAGCGTTGGCAAACAGTGGACAGTGTTAGCTAACACTGGATAGCGTTAGCTAACACTGGACAATGTTGGCTAATACTGGACAGCGTTGGCTAACAATGGACAGCATTGGCAAAAAGTGGACAGCTTTGGCTAATACTGGAAAGTGTTAGCTAACAATGGACAGCGTTGGCAAACAATGGACAGCTTTGGCTAATACTGGACAGTGTTAGC